>NC_139908.1:19776402-20286402 GCF_905171665.1 Trachurus trachurus | reverse complement strand
CTCACTCTCTCTCTCTCTCACACACACACATGTGCACACACACAGAGTTAGTTCTAGGCCCCTCTGTTCCAGCAATAAGCCCGTCTGAAGTCTAGCTATAATGACATCCAGGTATGTTTGCTCTTCATTTTACACGGCTCATCGCAGCTCCAAACAGGGTATCAGCACAGGGGGGAGTCTGTGTCTCAGCGTGTGTGTGTGTGTGTGTGTGTGTGTGTGTGTGTAGGTGTGTGTGTGTGTGTGTGTGTGTGTGTGTGTGTTTGCTTCATATTACTGTATACACACACAGATTGCCCTGTCCTTGTGCACATCTGTATGGCAGTGTGTACTTGCGCTTGTATTTTTTTGTCTGTGTGCACTGCAGCTATATTTGTGTTTTTTCCCACGTGTGTGAGCTCAGGTAATCAAAAGTGCATTAGTGTGTTTGTGTGTGTGTGTGTGTGTGTGTGTGAGCAGGCAGGACATTGCCCACATGCGTAGACAGAACCCTCTCTCTCGGCTTGTTGACATTCCAGTAGCTTGGCCTCTCTGTCTGCTCCAAACTATCCTCTCATTCAAAACAGACCTCCACTCTCACTCTCTCTTTCTCTCTCTTCCCTATTCTACCTGCTACCCTCTCATTGCAAACCTGTGTTAGGACGTGAGTGTACATGTTCACTCTGTTCTCCATCAGCACTGTTGAGTTCACCGTGGAGTTCAGTAGGGAGCAGAGCATGGGCAGCACTGTAAACTGCTGAGGAGACTCGTTATGCCACGTTTACCCTTCCTGTGGCCACAACCACAGCTGGCGTATGACAATAGCATGTTCACACTTATCACAAAGTAACAGGCACGTTCACCTTTCGTCCGTGGGGGCTGGTAATACAGCTTATGTGCGCTATTTGTAACTTGGCATCAACAGCATAATGATGAGAAATGGTAAATGTGAGGAAACCTTAATTGAGAGGGAGTTATACGGTATAAGGGGCCAATAGCTTGACCACTGCTCAGTCAAGTGTACAAAGTCTATATTCTGCCCAGTGCACCAGGGGGTGTGCCAAGTTCACTGCGGTACAGTATGTCCATGCCCAGACTAGCATTGTACTTATAAATAGGATGGGATCAAAAAGAATATATTATCATATATTATAGGTGGCCATGTTGGAGGTAGTGGCAATCATGGCCAAGCAAAGTCACCACTGGCATCCTCTTTAAACACAGGACTGTCTCCATCATGAGGCACTGACAGTTCCTCTCCGAGGAAACAGACTGTTGTCTGGGACCTGGAGGATACAGCAGCTGAAGTATAACTGCCTGGAGCAGATGGCGACTACTCGACTGGAAACGCTTTTAAGTTCACTCTGGACACATTGAAGATTTGAAAATCATTATGTTTTCCCTGCACGATAAGGATAATTTGAAATGATCCATAACCATCTGCAGTTAATTATCAGAAGGGCTGTATAAAAAGTAATACTTCCTGTTATTTCTGAAACTATTTTTAAAGTTTCACTAAGCCTTGTTCTACATGGAAAACAAGGTTTGTTACCAATCTGGCAACATAGCAAACACATGATGCTACAAATAAATAAGCATAAGCAATAAGCAATAACAAATGAAGGAAGGAAGTACAAATAAACTAGTAAAAAATAATCAGTTCATGTCGGTGATGCTCTTATTGAATACACAGCGATCCAGGTGTTGCTTTGGCTACACTTGACGTTGACAACGAGGTAAAGTTTGCAGCCGTTGCCTTGGTTACCTATAATGTTTTGAATGGAGGCACCAGGGAGGGAGAAAGAAAGAGAGTGTTCAGAGGGAGGTAGAAGTAGAGAGAGAGAGAAAGTTTTAATTGATGTAAGGTTTCTTCAGACTTTGTGAACTGTTTTCAGTCTCCTGTTGATCTGCAGTAGAAACAGACAAATAATTCATCAAAACACAAGTTTGATGTGCACCAACACGGAGGTGTCTGTGCTCATCTTGCAACAGCCTGGTGCTTGACACACAAAAACTATTTGGAGTGCTGTTCTAGTCTCTCTTTTTCCATTATTCACTACTTGCTTTTGCGAGTCGAGTGTGTTGAATCGTCTTCACACATCATTTAAAAAGTGGATCTACATTGTGTAACTGTGCAGCGTTTGCTCCTTTTAGGAGACTGCAGATGAAACGGATACCTGCTGCTGTCATGGCTATAAAGAAACTCACCGGAGAAAGGAAAAGACCTTCACTGTAGACTAGCTACTAACTATTGTGGATAGAGCTGTTAAGAATGACTCGTTAATCTTTATTCTGTCTGGCTGCCATTAAAGCCAGACCCAGACTGCTTTTTTGACCATGTGACAGCTGGTTGAATATCGTAAAAAGTAAAAGTGGAAAGAGGAGCAGATGATGAACCAAGGCCGTTGTGTGATTTTTATTAAGGTTTATATGGGTGTGATTTCACCAGTGCGCCACTGGATCAGCACCACCTCACCTTCTTCTACATCTCCTCCTCCTAAGGTGCATGGCCTCAGTGCAGCACAGGAATAGATCTGTGTGATCATGCTTGGAAGATATAATGCTCTTATGCAAACAGGCACTTGACACTCTGCCCTATGAAATCAAATGAAGAGTAATTTACTTAAATATGTTTTAATCAGATATTTCTGTATTAGATATCTTTAAATTAAGCTCTTAGGTACGTGTTGCCAGGCAACAGCTTGTTAAACTGAAGAAGCTGAAGAAGTTTTAGGCATTTTTTGACATTTCTTTTTAAATCAGGGCAGATGACACATTTGACACTTTTTCTCTCAACTCTTGAACTCAGTCACCCCAGAAGAAGAGGAACACTGCAATCTAACACAAAACATTTAAACTGCTTTCTATATTTGAGACATATTTCTTATTTTTTGTGCCTCATGCTAGAGTTTGCCACAACTCTTCATATTTCTGTGTGGTTTGGTCATCTTGCTCTCCTCTCCTTTCCCCCCCGCAGCTACAGTTTTACCTCAGTTCACATCCCTTTAAAAGCTCTCACTTTCCTTTCCTTTACCACTACAGAATATGAAATATGAAAAAATCTTATCAGCATGTTCTTAACAAGAGGCTTCTTATCTTTTTTTGTTGTCAGTGATGGTTACACTTATAACCCTGGGTCAATTAATTTAAAACAATAACACAGACATGTAGTTATACATGTCTGGTTACATGAAGTAAATCCACATCTGTCAGCCAATTAGTAACAAGAATCATCTTGCTGTAAAAAACAAAACACAATAAAATGTCAATTTTGGCTAATTTATAAGTATAATTTACTGAGTATATTTCTCATAGAAGTAACACATGCTACAGTACTGTTTAAAATATGTGGCTCCCTGAGAATGTACACTGCATAACACAACATTTTTTGCATTTGTCAATTTCAGGTGCTCAGGCAACCAGACTTGCATGTTCAACCTCTGAAAGGCATTTGCACACTGTAGCTATTACGATTTTTTTAGAGGCATGAGCGTACATGCGCTAACCCCATAGAGTCGTGAAGACAGGAGCATTCATGTTTTTTCTGCTTGTTGAAGGAAGGGATAATCAACATTTACTGTACATTCTGTTGAGCACAAATGAACCCGCATGTTTTAACTTTCTACTACTGGCAGGAGTGCACTTGATGAAAGGCTGACACTGAGCAATGAGGTCTCTACAAATGATATATATTCACACAAAAAAGTATGACAATTGAAGAGCAGGAAAAAGGGAAATGGATGATAAATGAGTATGATTTATGGGTTAAGATATGTAATAAGATAAACCATGTTGTTGTAAGTGTTTTACACTATGGATTAAATAAAGTTTTGTCAGAGTTCACTGGAATAGTGATCTGATCTGAGGTTGGCTGTAGCGTGAAGTGACACTGAAAATTCTAGTAGCAGGTTTGGTGATTGTATGAGAAAGTAATTCTATTCAATCTATTGCACAAAAGATGCCCACACAACAATTTGTCAGACAAATCAGGCCCTGAATTCTGGGTTTATCAGACATATCTGACTACATTTAAGAAAGAAAACTGCTATAACAGAGTTTTATTTAATTTCTGACCTGATCACTGTGATGCTCCCTGTCCTTTGCTGGAATTGAATGAAAGAGTCTACACACCACATCCAAGACACCACATTTCAACTCTGCACTTGTTTTTAGGTTAAAGGCCTCGATATACTTGCTGTAAAGTACGCGTACGCGAGCTGCCGCGCGTATCCTGCGTCCGTTTGATGCGTATCCTGCGACCGAACGCACATATCGACGCGAGGTGACGCGACGCAGGATACGCGCGGCAGCTCGCGTACGCGTACTTTACAGCAAGTATATCTCGGCCCTAAGGGTGACATACAACTCAGGATGCACTTAATCAGAATGTAAGTATATGTTCTGTGCATATGACAGTCAAATTGGGCCATTAGCACTCTGGGTAAGAGTCCTGAAGAAAAAATTTAGTTAAGAAATTACACATCATAGCCGTTGCTTCCAAATGTCAAAGTTTCCATAAGGAATTCTGTGCTGCGCTTCGCTACCACGATCGCTATTGTTCCTTTTCTGTTATTGTATTCCAGGCAGATGTGAGAGTGTGTAAAAGTCAGGGATTAAACCTGAGACCTTTCTCCTGGAGGACCTCACGACCTTCTCGGAGAAAAGGAATATAATGCATGAGAGGGAAAGTAAAGCATGAAGGAAGTGGCAAAGGTGGAAGCAGATGTGCAAGAGAGAGAGAGAGGCTGAATTTATCCATAACAACGCTGGAATTGTTTCTTCTGCCACATAACAGGCCTGATTCTCTGAGCAGCTGCTTGAATGTTAAAATAAGAAAGAAAAAACAAAACCTCCACAAAGACCATGCAGCCATTGATCATATTAGACAGCATAATGTAAAATGACATAAGGCAGCTGATGTTATATTTGATAATGAGGGAGATGTCTCCTTGCATCTATTAATAAAGCTCACTGTCTTCTAATACAGTTTATTTAGCTTGTAAACAGCACTGATGAAAAGCTGTTGACATTTTGTAGTGGAAATATGTGATAATTAAAACATCCATGTGTTTTAGTGTGAATGATGCTGTGTAAGTTTTGTCATATTATAGGATGGCAACAGAAAATATGATCACAGCTAAGAGTGTACATTATTTTCTCACAAAGCTCTGGAGTCAGCTGGTTTCAGAATTTTCTCGAATTTGAAGCGGTGACATGTTTACTCTGAAGATGACGGATAAACAAACAGAACCATGTGTGTTTCTAGTGACGGCTGACAAGTTGCAACGGTATATGACTGATAATCCACTCTGCATGTGAGAGACCACGTCACACACATGCACTTTGTAAAACACAAGTCATGCAGAGTCGTGTACGTCGACTAAACAGACGGGTGGCCAGACGACGACTGGGGGCAGACAAACAACATCAGACAGTGAGGAGATTGACAAAAAGAGGAAATCAATAGCAAAGGAGTTCAGCTGGAGCCGTTTTGATATTGTGGCTTGTCCTCTGTGTGCCCGTGTTGAGACTAAAAGTTTACAGGAGAATCTTTGTCTCTGTCTCCTTAACTCGCTTTCTTATCAACACACTATCACACTCCTACACACAAACTTAATGAATATAATAAATGAAACTTGGATGTAAAAGGGATGTTTTATTTTACAGCCACCAAGTCCTACAATAATTGGAATGTTTTGTCAAATAAGAAAAAATAATAAATATGAGTCATTATTCATCATTAATGTAACATTTTTTCCCCCGTTTTCTATTATTGTTGAGTAGCTACTGTGAATATTTGGTGCTGTTGATTGTGCAAAACAAGCAATTTTAAGACCTGGTTCTTTTTCCACTTGTAAGCGGGACTGTATTTTATATTCAATAAAGAAAAATGTTTATACCTATACAATTTTATGAAATAAATTATTTAGATAGATAAATTTCAGTAAAAAAAACAAAATAATAACATAAATGCACCTCGTTCTCAATTTGTCACTCACACAAAAATGCACATAGACACGTTTGCGCGTATGAACATATAGCTGCACTAGTGTGTTCAAGGACAACACTTGTGTGTACTCTAAATTAATATCATGGTGCATGCTCTCCTTGCCATGAACATATTGGGTTCTCTGTGGGTTTCTATACGTATGTGTGTGGTGTGTGTGTGTGTGTGTGTGCAAGGGTGCAAGACACAGCGATAGCATGGATTTCAGCAATGCTGGCTAGCAACGATAAGAAGCCTAAATCCCCTACACATTTTCACATGGATAACCAGGGCTATAGGCTTCATCTATAGAAAGTGAACTTTTCATCAGAGGGCATGTGGGAAGCAAAAGTAAAGGTGAAGGAGAAGAGGGATATGAATTTTTTCAGCCTTAAAATTAAATTTAACCCGGCTAAATCAAGGGGTTGTACCGTATTTTGAAGCAGGTTAGGTTCAGGTACCTGCTTATCCCATTGTTCTGTGCAAACATGCCTCTCCAAACAGGTGTGAAGTGGGTTTTGTGTTCTCTCATACTACACGTTTGACTACAAAATCAATTTTCCACTATGATTTTATCCTGTTATTAGTTTAGGATTAGACTTAACCTTTTGGAGAGAGTGAAAACAAGAACAAAACAAGAACAGGGACTGAGATATGCGGTGTGAAGCAGTGCTGTTCCCTTCTGGGGCTCTCTCTCTCTCTCTTGCACACACATACAGATAAACACACACTCTTGTGAGATTAGAAAACCACCTTTGCAGTGGGTGTGAGTGATGGAAGAGCCTTGCTTCAATTCATCACTGTGTGCGTTCCACGTGTCTTGACTTGGTTTTTCTTCAATATGTGTGCATGTGTATTTGTGTGAGTGTATGTGTGTTGGAGGGGAGAGGTACGGAAAACTTAAGCGAGAAGGTTAATGCTACCTCTACTAGATTACCTGGGCTGAGGTGCTGTGATAAATATGGTGTGTTATCGATGTGACATATCAGACTTCATGTTATCCTGCTAAAGAAATATACCACACACACACACACACACAGTTACTGTACAGGCAATATTGCACATGGCAATGTGTGGGAGTTTAATATTGCATCAATTTGTTGAAGGAAGTGTCTTTTATTTTAAATATAGTGTCATGTTTTATTTGGCATTGTGTTATAGCTAGAAGTATTCTCATCTTTGATAGGGATTACTGCAGTAGCTAATAGCTTACTCTAATTGCTCAATAGTCTGTGGCAGGTGGCTCAACAACACACACCTCCTCACACTTTGTTTTGTTGGGAAACTCCTACAGCACTTTATCTGAAGATGATATTACCCCGTTCAGTGTCTAAATGAGATACCTCATCAAGATGCTACAGCAGGCCACCTAGGCTATGACAGGACATTACACTGCATAATGGCCTGCTAGTCCTGGTGGATTATGTAATGCAGTGTCCCAAGGCAGCGCCTCAGTTGCATGTCTGACAATGATGAAGCAAGCTGGGCTTCAGTGTCTTGCTTAAGGGCATGTGGTTATTGTACAGAGCCAGACTGTTATCTATTAATAATGGAACAATCTCCCAAACCATTAGGCCATCACGCCATTTGCAAAAACTTGTGAAAGGAAAAAAAAAAAACACTCTGAAATCTCAAAACCCATTTTTATGTTCCAAATCCCATCATGTGTTAGAAGTAGTAAGGAAACCACTTGTACTGAATGAGTTTTTTTTTTTTTTTTTTTCCAGCAGTGTGGAGTGCTTGGACTGAAACAGGGCTCTTTCTTCTCTATATGGTTTTAGAACATTTGTATTATTTCTTTTATAAACAGCTCACTGACATGCTGTGGTAAATGGGTTTGGTGTTTGCATCTTGCTGCTCTGTCTCAGTTCAGCTGTTTCAGCTGTTTAGTCATAAATTGCTAATTACCTGATGATTACATTTACTGTAAATGTGTGCTTTAAATCACTTGCAGCTCTCTCCTCTTTTAGCAGCTCTCTAGCTAGTCCATGGTTTCAGATTTGCTAGCTACTTTAACCTATAGCGAGAGCTTAAGAGAGGGCCGCCCTCTGCCTCTTTTAGTGAAAATAATGTTTTATATAGCCCATCTGTTGGTATGACAGCAAGGTTCAGTGAATATGAAGCACAATTCTGCCTTATGGAGAAATTGTAAATTTTTTAATCTGAACAGGCTCATTTGGAAAGAAATTTCTTTCCGATCAAAATGGGTGGTTGATGCTGGTCGATTTTCAGATCAAGATCCATGTAAACAGTGAAGTTGCAATTTCTGATCAGAATGATTATAATCAGATTGTAGAAAAAATGCACGTCTAAACATGGATTGTGTTAGCTAGACTAGTTGGCTAGTTAGCCACTGTCCTTGCTCCTACTTTCTTTGAAGCATTTCCCAGGCAGCTGGGACACTAGGTGACTATTCCTACTATAATCAGCATTATTGATGACATCTACAGTATGCCTGTGGGTGTTAGCATTATTATTTTCATCATAACAATCAACAGGAGCTAACTGGTCCTTGTGCCAAATTACACCCATTAGTTTAGTGGAGAAATACTCACTTTTCCCATGCTATCTTACAATGAAGGTGTGCACAAAAGTATAAAAACAAGCTTTGATAGAGCATTTCAGCTCCGATTGACAACCACTCCAAATGTTTCTGGTTTACTGCTGGATTGACCTCCAAAGATGACAGATTCACAAACACTGTCTTGCACAAGGTGGACGCTCAAGGAAGCTGATCTGCATTGCAAATTCTTCTCATTGAATGACACAAAGACTCCCCAATGGATTGTAGCCAATATATCTCGTATAGAAATTCATTTGAGGAAACAAAATGTGAATAAGTTAGTTTGTTTTTTCTTATATATTGGCTCTATGTGCATATCTTCTTCACGTGGGTGTGTGTATGTGTGCCACCGTCACTATTCTTTAAACCACAGTGGACTTTCAATATCTCAGAGCTACAGTATAGTCAGTGTTTTGTCAGCATGATGGACAAGAAAGCTTTGGGAATTTGAATTTGAAAAGAGTGAAGAGAGGCTATTGTCCCTAGACAATACAGTATGAGGGTTTGGGAAGCCAGTGGTTTTCTGTGTATCCGTTCCTTCACAGGAAAATCTCACTTCAACAGAGGGAGATGGAACTGTCCTTCAACAAAGTCATGGGCAATAAATAGCCTCCACAAATACACATAACCACACACAAACACTGCTGAAGATAGACACACACACACAAATATGCACACTTTCACCTCTTTACTCTCTTTTGTTGCTTCTCCTCTACAAGGACAAACACTCTTTCAGAGATGTTGTAATGTTTGTTTTTTTTGTTTGCTTTTTTTTGGTTCAGTCAATGTGGCTTTCCTTCTTTTCTACACGGGTTTATGGCGCTGCCATATACATAGACATTTTCTTTTTAAAAAGTTTTTCTAAAGGAATACAAACTGACAGAGACAGAAGCGTCAAGTGACGGGACAAGACAAACCTTTGTTATATGCAAAAGTAGGAAAAAAGAAAAATCTTTTCAAGACATAAGACAAGCACTCAAAATATTCAAAGCTAAAATCCAGTACAGGTAATAATGCAAAGACATTTATGTTTTACATTTATTATATTATTTCTTTTAATCGACTTCTGTGAGGGCCCCACAGTGAAAGAGGTTAAGGCAATGTCCTTCTTGCTTTTTTAATATGTCAAATGAGTTTCCTGGGGCTTTAATCTGTCAGACGCACTTATCTGCCCCATTTTTAATTTTCCCTACAGAATATGCTGAAGCAGAGTGTCGTCAATTTTATTTTTGACTTATTGTTTGGATTAAACGCAACATTTAAATTCTATACACTCCCAAGTGCCTTAATAGGTACATCCGGAATGTGGTATTACTGTTATTATTAAATCTTATGCACCACTTCCTCTCACTCTACTGTTGGTATTGGGTTCCATTGTTTTGTCTTCTTTTCTAGTTTCTGTCTTGGCGTTCGCTGTTGTGTTTTCATTCCACTTTCCTTTTGCTTCATTGCACTCACTTTTTTTTCTTTCTTTTCGTTTCTTCGTGCACTTGATTTTAGCGGAATGACTTTAGTCGAGAGGAATGACAATAAAGTTAAGCTGAATTAAATTAAACTGAAGTTCAACGTGATAAATGGCAATCTTTTCCCCCTGCCATTCTTTTACGTTCTTCCCACTATATGTCACAGTGGAGCCTTTTTCTCTTCACAATAGCTCAAATTAAATGTGTATATTTAGAAGTGTTGCACCACTGAGGGGTCCGAGACCCCTTTTAAGCCTTCGGTGATTCACTTCCAATGTCTTGGAACAAAGTTTTATTGCGGAGCAACATTAGCCAAAACTCGGCTCATACTGGCTGGAATTACATTAGCTTCCTGGCAACATTAACTTATTGAACAGTCTATCAGGAGGAATTGGGGGAACTATTGGGGGCTCAGTGATTTTAATGGCACAAGAAAACACAACTTGAGATTTAATGGGTTGGAATCAACAAAATGGCTCTGGAAACACAAAATCCATCTTGCAAATGGTCACTCAAATCAATAGAGGGGACATTGTGTTCATCTACAAATGAAAAGCCTTTTTTAATGACTGAAATAAATTGATTTAAGTTTCTTTCTTTTAAGCGCAGGTGGCCTGTTTTGTTTCCACTGCTGTCTGCTCTCAAACACCAGGAGTGCAGAATATTTTCATTCCATCTAAAAAAGAAACACTTGGTACTCTGAAACCATTTTCATCTATTTTACTGTCTTTGTGACACATGGGAGATGAGTGAAAGATGAATAAAGAACACAGAGCTATACTTCTGCTTCAACATGAGAACAAGAGAAAGAACAAAGCTGTATGTTTGAGATATTTACAAAAATATGGATAAGTCTATCTTTCCTTTCTTGATATTTAAAACACTGAGAATTTAACTGCACTGTGAAAGTGAAAGAGCAATTGACCTAACACTGAATTAAAATAAACCATCCAATAATATAAACTATCACTATGTGTGTACGGCACAGGAGGTCGTTCAAAACAGCAAAAATGCTGAGGTGTGTGTTTGCTTGGTGCAGTAATTGGAAATACACTGAAATGCCTTAAGAGCCAATCACAGGATGTTAGGACTACCGCTTCCCTCCAAATTAAGGTTAATAACTTGAAACTTATAATTCCTAATCCCCCCAAATATTTACCTCCGCTTTAGTTACTACGCGCGTTTCCCTCTGCTACCATTATGCTCAAACACGGATGCAAACGAGCTCACACCCACACGCTTGTTTAGCTGCACAACGGGGGTAGTGGAAAGTTAATCAGGGTATTACAGCAAGCACATGTATAAAGTCGCTAAACCACACATGTGCACACAAAGGGAAGAACACACACCCACAACAAATCTGACATATTAACCTTGTACAGTAGAAATAGAAACAGCTGTATCTAAGGACCACATAAATGTGCACGCACATCACACAAAAAATAATAATTGGTGGTTAAAGAAATTACTAACAGGATTACAATGATTTGGCCTCAACAGGTACTTATGATAAGCAGAGAAAGAGATATGCAAACTGCACACACACAAGTAACATTCATTACAATTAGTATATGGAAAGCACTCCTGTGTGTTAAAGGAGCTACATAAAGAAGCTTTTTTTTTCTTTTTTTTTGCAGGTGTGTGTTTGTTCATGACTCAGAATAAATCACTCAGTAATGTAATTTATTGCTGCAGCTCCAAAACGTTAAATGCTGTCTGACCCTACAGCCATTGCAGCACTCTGTTCACCATTTATTTGTCATTAAACACAGGCTGGCTGTGACCTGCTGTAAGCCTCATTAGAATACACTTCCATAAATGACTCACATTAGGCGACATGCACGCACTCGCACACACATACAGACCAACACTTTGGTATTATTTGGTTCTTTTAATGAATTGTGTGAGCCAGAATGAGAGTGTGTGCACCGACTGATACAGATTCACCTGTTTGTCCTCTTTGTCCTGCCTCCACTTTCATCTTGTGAGTGTGTTTGAGAGACAGAGGGGCTGGCAGAGAGAGAGAAAGAGAGAGGGAGCAAGAAAACAACAAAAAAGAGGAACTGTGGCAACTTTGACTTCTAGTCGTTGAATGTCACACATCAAGGACGTTTTGTTTTTGTCTGCTGTGCGTTGTTAATGAAAGGTGGAGAGGTAGGAGGACAGAGAGATGATGGAGACGCAGACAGGAGAGCGGAGAGATAAAGCGAGGCAGAAGGACAACAGCAAAGGGAGCTCATTGCTCAATTGTTTCCATGTGCGCATCTTGGATATTGTGTTCCATTTCAAATTCAGAGGGCCATATCAGAGGGATTCAGATCAAATGAGAGTGGGAGGATTTGTGGGGGGTCTAGATTCTGCATCCCCCCCCTGCCTTTGATGGGTTGATGAGTAATACTACAGTTGGAATTCTGCTCAGCAACACCGGGGGAGGCGGGTTTCAATGTCCAATTAATACTGAAACAATCAAAGAGAGATTGTGAGAGTGTGTGGCAGTGACTTTGTACCACGTCAACAAAGGCTGTGGCTTTTTTAAAACAGTTCTGTGACTAAGACAACTATTGGTTTCTCACGGTTGGCCATTATTCTCCCTCTGAGCGTGACAGACTGTGATTTATACACAGTGTTCAATAAACTAATATCTGTGTAGATGAGGGAGACTATCTGCCTGTGATTTTGATAAAGAGCTGTTACGAAACTGGGGCCAATTGACTTTATAGTACTTAAACTTATAAAGAAGAGAAAGCAAAAACCTGCTAATGTGAGAAGGCATCGATATCAGCAGCTTTTTTTCTATTCCTTTTTATTTTATTTCTATCACACTGTCAGCCTTTCCCTGCAATGATTTCAATGCAGCAGATATATTCACCTAAACTGACACTGTCACCAGCAAACACAGTCTTTTATTCATCCTTGCAATCTCTGGCATTAAATCTGTATTACCTGTCAACACACCACAGTCAGGAAGAGGAAGACATGGTAATAGGACAAAGTCCATAGGTACCACTTGGTGTAAAGACACTAGGATTTATATAGATCAGTGTGTTTTCATCATTCATCCTTCACATTTATTTAAAGTATTTGTGAATGACACAGGCCTGAAATGTGAATGTAGAGTTTTTTTTAACTGCTTCATACTTTTGGGAAGGAGCCATCAGAGAAAGAGAGAGAGCAAGCCTTGATCAAAGCTTTACTGGGAATCCCTTCTAAAAGATTAATGAGTTAAAAGAGCTGGACAACAACACACACACACACACACACACACACACCCTTACACAGACATCATGCAAACACACTGCTCAGACAGTGAGATTCCAAGATTCCATATCTTAGCATAAAGAACAGCGATTGGTTGGAAATGGTCCATTACCAGACCGATTTTATCAGACAGTCGGGAACCCTGCGTCTATCCAGGACCAATTACAGACCATTCACTACTACACAATAATGGATTCTACGAATATTTGTTTCCTCGTATCACACATTAGTGAGTCTTTTGCCTCTCACTCAAACGTCATGGCACATGACACACATCTAGGAGGGAAAACGCAGGCTGGGAGAGAGTGGATGATTTTGTTTCTGTAGCGGGGGCATCATCATTAGGGTTGTGTTTCGGTTGCAAATACTGTTCTGGATCAACTTTCAGGTTGATAAAATATCCATATTCATCTGCTGTGGCTGCAAATTAACATCGAGTATTCCATGAGTACTGTAACATGATGATGATGATGATAGAAAATGAGGATAAAAACTAAAGTTTTGCCCTTTAAAGACTGACAGAGAAGTCGTATCATATCTGGCACCCATGCATTACTTACAGTTGCTAAAAGCTGTGCTCAAACTGACTTGATAAGACTGAGAGATTTAAAAAAGGATCTGATCTGATCAGATATGATGCTGAATTTACTATTGAGATAAATTCTGTTAAACCGCCACCCTAGCCTGTACCTGCCTGCTATTATTCATGCTTTTCCATGTACATGTGCACTTTTACTGTATGTATGTGCACTTGAGTTTAGGCCTTAAGCGGTGTGTATGAGGCTCAGAGTGTACTTCCATGACCTTCAGAGCGCAGTAGATTTGTCATTGAATGGTCAGCAGACTGAGGCCAACAGGGTATTGGCCCTGGCATGTTAGGAGTTAGTTACTGCCATGAGTGACAGAGTTCAAGTGTCTCAAGGTCTTGTTCACAGGTGTGGGTAAAATGGAGCGTGAGATTGACAGGGGGGTTGGTGCGACACTCGCACTAATGCAGGTGTCGCGCCAGACCGTTTTGGTTGGTCCAGCTGAGCTGGAAGGCAAAGTTTTTCGATTTACCAGTCAATCTATGTTTCGACACTCACCTATGGTCGTGAGCTTTGGGCAGTGACCTTAAGGAAGAGAAATCAAATACAAGCGGTTGAAATGAGTTTCCGCTCTGCCCTTATTCACCCCTTAGAGACCTGCGAAGGAGTTCAGACATCTGGTCACTGCCCTTTCGCGTTGAAATGAGACAGTTGAACCGATTGGGCATCTGATCAGGATGCCTCGTGGGTGCCTTCAATTGGAGGTTTTCCGGAGACGTCTAACTGGTACGAGCACCGGCTATAGACCCTGAACATGCTGAAGAGATTATATATCTCATTTGGCCCTGGAATGTCTCGGGATCCCTCAGGAGGAGCTGGAAAACGCTGCTGGCAAATGGGATATCTGGACTAAGTTGCTTGACCTGCTGCCACTTGCAGCCCATCCTCATACATTGAGTAAAAAAAGGGTGGATAGTTATATTATGCAACTTTTATGACTGTTTGCCAACCCAGAAAACAGTTAATAGTGTTGATATTTATGACACACAGCAGGAACTTGAACTCAAAAACATGTACTGTTGATGTATACGACGAACTGCATAACATTTCATACAACTCGAGGCCCAGGTGCTGGCTCACCTTTCAGCGTGTCACCTACCTTGATGTTAGACAGTTTCTCTTTTCTCTACCTGTCAGGATTTGTTTTGTTTCATGTAAGAATGTTTTTGATATCTTCTCTATCATTTCCTCTACTCTCTGTGTTTTTTTATTACAGCGTCTTTTCCCCCACCCGTCCCTTGTGTACCGCTGTTGGTGTATTGTATTAACACATTTTCCTCCTCAAAATACCTTCAACCACTCTCCTTTTAAACATCCAGTACCATAATCTAGCCAGCCAATCACAAGGCAACAACATAACCTCCATATCAGTGTCAATCAACCTCCCTTTCTGCTGCTGTATCTTCTCGGTCTCTCTGCAGAAAGACAGGCTGGCCTGTTGGCCAGTGAGTCCGCCTGCTTTTCCTACAATAGGGATGCAACGCTGTTATTTGATTGTCAGCCAAGTAATTGTCTTGTCTGTTTTCTGGCTTTAGGATAACCACAGCGAACTGTACCGTAATGATGTTAATAACTATAAGCTACACACACACACACTTCAGCCCTTAAGTATACAGTATATTAAATTAGCTGAGACCAAGGCTGTGTACAATATGAGAGGTTTCTTAGTTTCTCTGAGTCCTGTAGACATTACACAAAATCAGGATATTTGCTCAATACTCATTTACTTTTGCTTTTGAACATGCATTTTCGTAAATGGGATTTTTTGCTTTCACTTTAAAAGTGTTATTATTTTCACGGGTGGAGGGGTGGGAGTGGGGGTCGGCTTTTGCTTCTTGCTTTTGGCATCACGGCAGACATGTTTTCTTTATTTTCTGCATTTCAAAGCCATGATTCAATGGGATTAGTGTTACCTTACTTTGCCTCCCTGCCAGTCAGACTGTAATCCATCTGCCAATCCAGTCAGTCAATCAATTGGTTGAGCTCCATCTTGAATTTAATACAAAGACTGTGCCAAACAGGAAACACTGATTACACTGAGTGCTACTCAAGATAATGAGCACAAACAAGGTTCCCTGCCGGCACATGCGTGGCTTACACATATAGAAAAACAGACGCACTCCACGCAGACATCAATTTATGTGCTTATTTGCTTATTTACAGCGGCTGTCTGTTTCCTCCAATGACACACAAGAGCTTGGTTGAGACCCATGAATAATGGATCACCTTTAGTTGCCTAGATTTGTCTTTTTGTGCTTCTAAAAGTGTACAGACACTCAAATGACAAACAGCAGCTAATATTTCAGGTCCTTTCATCATAAGAGCTTTTAGTTCAGCCGACATGCACTGAATTATGTGTGAACTTAATAGTCCAGTCTCTCTCATTGTGTTGTCATCAAAACCCATTGATTTTTATCTTTACTGTGTTGACATTTCTTGCCAGTAGGGTTGTGTGAGATTTAAAAAAAGACATGAGCAAAATATCAGAATTACTGGCCACTTTGCAGTTTTTGCATTTGCAATTTGGATGCTCTTAAAGGGATACTTCACCCAAAATCAATAATTCACCAATCATCTATTCACCGTCATATCAAGGAAGGGTTCAGAGAATTTTCAGAGTCATCAAAATGCTTTTGGAGTTCCAGGGGGGGTCTGGCTGGCAGCAGATTTTCATATAATGGTGGCAGATATATAGAGTTGACTTTTGAATCGTCCAAAACACACACTATGAAACATCCAAATACCTCCATACTGCTCATCCTTACTGACCCAAGTGTCCTGAAGCCGCGACATGAAAAAGTTGCTCAGAAAAAAATAATTTGATCTCTGTTTTTAGTTCCAAATCGAAATCCACACAATAACAATACTGGGCTCGGCAGCTATAGCTGTAGTGGTAGAGGTGGAAAGCAACACTAATGTTAACTCCTGTTTCAGTCGCATCTTTCTTTCAACAGAACTTCTCAGTTAAACAGCTAGCAGCAACAGCTCCCTGTCTCCTTACTTTCCAATAGTACTTTCACTGTGGCATTGACCTGAAGATGAAGTGCTGCTCAGAGGAACATTATAACCTCTACAACGGCTGGCGCTCTTATCAAGCTGCCACCGCCACCTGCTTCTGGCAAGAAACCACATTCAGAGGTAGACTTCAAAATAGGCACAAAAAGCAACTTAATTACACTCAGTAGAGTACCTGCAAATACAGCACCTTCTCCCCTGGTAATAAATATATTTAAACCCATAAGCAACAGTACATTTATATATCTGACATGTGTAGACTGGGTTTAATGAGTGAAAGGATAAATAATAACCCATTTTCCATCTGACATGTCACTATTTGAGTCCTAGCTATTAATGCTAATTACATCCGCCCATGAGCATGTGCACATGCACAAGAATTAGATTACACTTGGCTGCAGGCACAATTATGGGGGGGGGGGGGGGGTTAAAAAATCACAAGGATTAATTTAATTTGAACATTTAACATGATCCATTCATGAGGGTGTGGATAAATAAGGCTGTATAGCAAAGCGCACGCCCAGGCATGTTGGAAAGTCATGGAGGCACGTGTCAAATCCTCGAGAAATAAATACAGCATTGACAGTTGTAATACCATAGAATTAGCGTGAGAGTTAACTCTCATTGGTTCTGTTTCCTCATCTCTTCCTCTGCTCCACTCTCTCTCGCTCTCCTCTGTCCGTTGTAATTAGATGAAATCAATGTGAGGTAAAGAAGCTCAGCAGAGGGCAGAGAGGAAACACACAAAAACATTTAGTGACGGCGGTGTAGCGTCAGCGGCTGATGATGTCATGGCCAATAAATCTACAGTTGACCATTTGTGTGATGGATTGGGAGGTGGGAGAGGAGAAGGTGCAGATAGAAATGGAGAGAGAGAGTGAGACAGGCAATTCAGAGAGAGAGGGTGATATAGAGAACTAAGAGAGATGAGGAGAGAAAAAGAAAAGGACGGCAAAAATGAAGAAGAAATGGGAGCACAAGTGTGGATGAGTGTGCACGATGAAGTGGAGGGAGAGGGTGAAGTATTGAGTGAGCGAGGGATGAGGTGAGAGGGGAATTAGAGAGTCATGAAGACATAGAGGCAGGGAGATGGAGAGGTGGAGGGGGGGTGATTATGAGTGGAAACGTCCGTCTCTCAATCAGGATATGGACTCCAATAAATAACATGCTCTCTCAGTCAAAAGCATGATGTCACCACCACATTCACACACTTCCTCTCTCTGGCTCTCTCACACACATACACACTTTACAAGGCAGAGACAATGATGGGGGAGTAGATGTAAGTGTAACCCAGGTCCCAGATACCTGTTAACCATGACGTCATCATTGTTGTTCTCGCGAGATTTGTGTATATCTCGTGAGAGTTGGTTGAGCCAATCAGAGCGTCCGCTAGGCACGTTATACGGCAGTAGCGGTAGCAGCAGGTCAGATTGAAAGAGAGAGTGAACTGAGTGTGGGAGCAGCGGCGTTGTCTGAAGCAGGAAGCCGCTGGGTAACTCTAATTATAATATAATCTTTATAGTCATTATAGTAACATAATGCAAGGTATACAGTGTTGTGTTAATTGTTTTAGATGCATTCACGGCCGCCGATCTGGGTCGAGTCTCTGACTGTGTGCTTGAATGAACAGCGGAATTGGTGAGTGCTGTTTTGTGTGTTACCTGCTGCTGCTACCTGTTAAGCTGCTACATGCTAAGTGCTACGTGCCTGCTCTGATTGTTGCTCCAGTAATGTTGGTACAGTTTCTGTGAATGGGATGTGTTTACGGATGAATGTATAAATGTGTATGGGTAATGTGTTTAATGTTAAATGTATTTAATGTGTGCTGCAACGGACGGTTAGCGTTAGCGCTTAGCCGTTAGCACCGTCCGTTAGCTTAGCCGCTAATGCTAACGTTAGCAGGCGGAAATGGTCATGCTAACCGGAAGTGATGTCTTTACCCTGTAAAACTATCAGTGGTAGTAATTAAGTGGATTCAGTATTTATTTCACTTTATTTACTGTGGAGTTTATGATATCTGAAAGTGACACAGCTGTGATTTATTTATTTCTTGTTGATTGTTTAAAATGGGCCTTGTGTCTATGCAGGCCAGGTTACCCTGAGACACTGATGGCGAGCTAGGACTGGAAGGAACCAGACTCATGTGTCTGCTTGAGCAGCAAGACACCAACGATAGCACTTGGTGCTCTACTCCAGGCATCCCCTCACACACACCCTCACCCACACAACCACCAGCCCAATCCCCTTTTCTCCCCCCTTCCCGGACAATACACAACCACCTACCTCACACAGACTCTCTCTCTCTCTCCCTCTCTTTTGGGGTGGATGAGAAAAGACTCTTGGGGCTGGCAGCAACTTGCTGCATGGTTTTGATACTGGTGTGATTTACTATTTGTGTGTGTGATTGATCATTGCCTGTGAACCGAAGTATACTGAACGAGACTTAGACTATTGATAATTCAATTATTAATACCAAGCTTTTGGCCAACTGTATATTTTGTATATAACTCTCACCTGTGTACAATACACTTTATTTTCATTCAACTTCCTTTGTCTACTGGTTTTCATTCACCTTCTGTATAACAGAGCAATTTAATCCTCCCGCCTTAACTTCTGATTAGCCCATTACTTACTCTATTCACATTAGCACTTGCTACATAATTTGGCGAGCTAGCCAGGAGGGAGGTTTCTGTTGTACAGAACTTGATGAAACCATGGAAGTTTTTGAGAAACTGGGAATTAAAATTCCAAATGCAGTGTTAATTAAGGGTGCGACAGACACAGAAAAAGATGATACAATAATTGATTTTCTCAAGCAGTACGGTCCTATTAACAGACTCGTAGCAGTAAATGAGCCATCGTCAGAATTTGACCACGACCTGGTTATTGAGTACAACTCGGGAGCTGCTGTGGCAGCCTTAGTACCTTCGTTACCGTATACACAAACTCTTGAAAATCACACTTATGAGGTTGTTTCTTTAGCAAGTCTTTATGCTGAGAATATTGGGCATGAAAAAACGCAAGTGTATCTTACCGAGCTAAAGCAATTAGCAAAAGTGAGTGGCACGAACTTCGCTGAGGTCCTTAAAAATATGATGTCTCAGATTAGTGAAGTTGTTGCTGATGAGCAGTCAGCTACAGAAGAGGAAGGTGGGGAAGGACGTCAGGCTGAAAGAACAGCATCCCAACCGTCTTTCAAGGAGTCTCCAGGTCATGTGGAGAAGCTACCCAAGGCTAATGAAGCAACGGTGAGAGCTAAACAAACCATCCCTGCCTGTGACCTCAATCCTCCTGAAGTCCAGAGGTATGTTGTTGAGCATATTATGAAGAGTGAGGAGGCCCCCACACACATGCTTCCCTCTCCGAGACTCAGAGTGTTTTCTGGAAAAATTCCCCGACCACCCCATGAGTCTGACTATGACACTTGGCGATCGAATGTTGATCTCATTATGAAAGACCCTGCCATTTCAGATCTCCAACGGTCCCGAAAGATCCTGGACAGTCTTCTTCCACCAGCAGCTGACATGGTAAAGCATTTGAGCTCTGACACTCTGCCTAATGGTTACCTGCAACAACTTGACTCTGCTTTTGGTACTGTTCAGGATGGTGATGAACTTTATGCTAAGTTTATGGATACCTTCCAGGATGCGGGGGAGAAGCCCTCAGCTTTCCTCCAACGTCTCCAGGTTGCTTTAAATCTAGCTGTGAAGCGGGGGGGTGTTTCTGTGACTGAAATTAACAGACATCTCTTGAATCAGTTCTGCAGAGGCTGTTGGGATAATTCCCTCATTTCTGACCTTCAGCTGAAGCAGAAGAAAGCTGATCCCCCATCCTTTGCTGAGCTGCTCCTTCTCCTGCGTACAGAAGAGGATCGTGAAGCAGCTAAAACCCTGCGCATGAAGCAGCATCTTGGGGCAAAGCAGAGGGCGTCAGCCCAAGCCCATTCACAAGTCGCTTATGGCGGTGAAGAACAAAGCCTTTGTGCTGCATTAACTACCCTTACGCAGCAGCTTACCAAGCAAATGGCTGAGATCCAACATCAGTTGGCTTCTTTAACAACTAATTCTCCCCATTCTTCTTGTTCTTCCAAGTCTTACCGTCCAGCACTTGAACGATCAGCTGGGGAAAGGAAACCATCACAGCCTAAACCAGGTTATTGCTTTCGATGCGGCGAAGATGGTCATATAAAGCCTCAGTGTGACAATGAGCCCAATCCTGCATTAGTTGCTGAGAAGAGGAGGAGGTTCAATGCCAAGAACCCACTTGGGCAGAAGAGAACCCTGTCTACGCCCAGACCCCATTTAAACTAGAACCAGTTCCTGTTGCAGGGCGGACGGGGACTGGCATTGACACAGAATGTCCTACTTTTACTACGTGCAAACAACATCTTCAACTTGACCCAGCACAGGTGGGGAGGCCAGCTGCTGCGTTGCCCAAAGGACTTGTGGGATCCAGGTGCACAGCTGCAGTCAGTATAGCCGGCATTGACTGTAGCTGCCTCTTGGATACCGGCTCCCAAGTCACAACGGTCCCAGTTTCATTTTACAACAAGAATCTGGTTGATCATCCCATCCAACCTCTTGATACCCTTCTTGAAGTTGAGGGTGCAGCTGGGCAGTCCGTCCCATACCTGGGCTATGTGGAAGTGACAGTCACTTTTCCCAAAGACTTTTTGGGAGTCATCACTGAAGTACCTACCCTTGCACTTGTCGTGCCAGATGTGCATCCTGAAACCCCGTCACCTGTTCTTATAGGAACCAACACTCTTGACGTGCTGTATGTGCAACATCTTGGCAGTGAAGTAGTGGACCATCAGCCTCAGGAGTACGGCTACAGGGCAGTACTCAAAACCCTGGAATCACGCCACCTTCAGAGCAAGAATGGACATGTTGGAGTGGTGAGAATGCTCGGCAGGTCGCCCACACTTATCCCAGCAGGCCACAGTGTGATCTTGGAGGGCTCAGCTCAAGTCCCCCCTCATGCTGCTGATCGTTGGGCCATTGTGGAGCATCCCACCCAGTTTTCCTTGCCTGGTGGTCTGTGTGTTAAGAGTTGCTTGGTTTCTCTTCCAGCTCGTGCACCCCACAAAGTCCCTGTGGTGGTGACGAACACAGCAGGGCATGATATTTTCATTCCGCCTCTGTGTGTTCTGGCAGAGCTGGGGGGTTATCACAGTATTCTCTTACAGCACCAGGTGAAGCCCGCAACCCAAGTCCAGCCGGTGTCAGAGCTGACCTTTAACTTTGGGGACTCACCTTTGTCTCCTGAATGGAAGGAGCGTGTCACCTCGAAGCTTCTTGATGTATCCGATGTCTTTTCTCACCATGACTTGGATTTTGGTTGCACCGATAAAGTGAAGCATCGTATAAAGTTATCTGATGAAACCCCTTTCAAGCAACGTGCAAGACCCATTCATCCTCAGGATGTGGAAGCTGTTCGGAGACATCTTCGTGAGCTAATCACAACTGGGGTAATAAGAGAGTCTTCATCTCCATTTTCTTCACCCATTGTTGTTGTGAGAAAAAAGAATAATGACATTCGTCTATGTATAGACTATCGGAAGCTGAACTTGCAAACAGTCAAGGACGCTTATGCTTTGCCGAATCTGGAGGAAACTTTTTCTGCTTTGACAGGATCCAAATGGTTCACCGTGCTCGATTTGAAGTCCGGATACTACCAGATCGAGATGGATGAAGCTGACAAGGCTAAAACCGCTTTTGTCACGCCATTGGGATTCTGGGAGTTCAATCGTATGCCCCAGGGGATAACGAATGCCCCGAGCACTTTCCAGAGGCTAATGGAGAAATGCATGGGAGGATTGCATCTCAAAGAAGTTCTTGTCTTTTTGGATGATTTGATTGTTTTCTCCAGCACCTTGGAGGAGCATGAGTCTCGACTAATGAATGTACTTGGACGCCTGAAAGAGTATGGATTAAAACTGTCATCTGAAAAGTGCAAGTTTTTCCAAACGTCAGTGCGCTATCTTGGACATGTGGTGTCGGAAAATGGTGTGGAAACGGATCCAGAGAAGGTCGAAGCTTTAAAAACCTGGCCAATTCCGAGAAATCTGAAGGAGTTGAGGTCCTTTCTAGGATTCTCTGGCTATTATCGCCGGTTCATCAGACGTTACGCTGACTTGGTCAAGCCCCTCAACGAACTCACTCGTGGGTACCCCCCATCGAGGAAAGCCGGCGACGACAAAGTATCCAAACTTCAATATCATGATCCAAAACAGCCTTTCGGAGGTCGATGGACTCCCCAGTGTCAAGCTGCTTTTCAGTCCCTCATTGAGAAGTTAACAACTGCCCCAGTCCTTGGGTTTGCTGATCCAAAGAGCCCCTACATCTTGCACACGGATGCCAGCACCACAGGGCTGGGAGCCGCTCTCTATCAGGAACAAGAAGGGAAACTGAGAGCCATCGCCTTCGCCAGTCGAGGCCTGTCACAGAGTGAGTCCCGTTATCCAGCCCATAAACTGGAATTCCTTGCCCTTAAATGGAGTGTGACAGAGAAGTTTCATGATTATCTGTATGGAAGTGAATTTACTGTGGTCACCGACAGCAATCCCCTCACTTACATCCTTACCTCTGCCAGGTTGGATGCAACAAGTTACCGGTGGTTGGCTGCATTGTCCAATTACACATTCAAACTGCAGTTCCGGGCTGGTAAGCAAAACCTCGATGCTGATGCACTGTCCAGGAGGCCTCATCCCCCTTCTGTGAACGATGCTCATTCGCAGAAAGAACAAGACCGCATCGACCGTTTTGCTCAGCACCATCTGTCTGATCTGACCAGCACCACTGAAATCCCTGCAGAGGTCGTCGATGCCATCTGTACCAGTCACATTGTCAGAACCCCTCTCCATTCTGGTTCTGACCCAGCTGTGATCACGTTGGTGGAGTCTTTTGCCACCTCTGCTAATGCAATTCCTGACTGCTATGATTCTGAAGGTCACCATGGCTTATCCATCATTCCCCCGTGGTCCCATCTTGACCTCAAGGAGAAGCAGAGGGAGGACACAACCATCCGTGAGGTAATTTATCAGCTGGAATGTGGAGAAAAGATTCCCCCAACAGTGAGAAAAGAGTTGCCTGACTTACCACTTGTGTTGCGGGAATGGAACAAATTGGAGCTGAGAGATGATATATTGTACAGACGCCGACAGGATGGGGAACAGGTCACTTACCAACTGGTTTTGCCTTCTGAGCTGCGATCCATGGTTCTGCAGAGCTTGCACAACGACATGGGCCACATGGGAATTGAAAGAACCCTTGATCTCATTCGAACCCGTTTCTATTGGCCCAGGATGGCAGCTGACGTTGAGCACAAAGTTAAAACATGTGAACGCTGTGTCCGTCGAAAGACCCCTCCTGAAAGAGCTGCTCCACTGGTAAACATTAGAGCTACACGTCCCCTTGAACTCGTATGCATGGACTATCTGAGCCTTGAGCCCGACACCAGCAACACCAAAGACATCCTGGTCTTGACTGATCATTTCACAAAGTTCGCTGTTGCTATTCCAACTGCAAATCAGAAAGCCAAGACAGTCGCCAGATGTTTATGGGACAACTTCATCGTCTGTTACGGTGTACCGGAACGGCTCCATACGGATCAAGGTCCTGACTTCGAGTCCAAGTTAATTAAAGAGCTCTGTGAAGTTATCGGTATTCAGAAGATCAGGACCACACCCTACCATCCCAGAGGAAACCCTGTTGAACGCTTCAATCGGACGCTACTCAACATGTTGGGGACTTTGGAGACAAAGCAAAAACAGAAGTGGAGGGAGTATGTTAAACCATTAGTACATGCTTATAACTGCACCCGAAACGAAGTCACCGGTTTCACGCCGTATGAGCTTATGTTTGGACGAACACCACGATTACCTGTTGATTTGGCTTTTGGGTTACCCGTTGGAAGCAAGCAACATCAATCCCACTCTGAGTATGTCAAGAACCTGAAAGCTCGACTGGAGGAGAGCTACAATCTCGCATCTCAACACGCTTTGAAGACAGCTGAGAGGAACAAAACCCGGTTCGATCAGAAAGTGACAACATCAGTCTTGGAGGTTGGTGACAGAGTGCTCGTAAGAAATGTGAGGATCCGGGGAAAACAAAAGCTAATGGACAAGTGGGAATCTGACGTGTATGTGGTCATTAAAAGGGCAGGTGATCTCCCTGTCTATACAGTGAAGCCAGAAACCCGTGATGGTCCCAAACGCACCTTACATCGGGATCTCCTGCTTCCCTGTGGGTTTCTTCCCCTGTCATCAGCGGACGAGGATCATCCATCCACTCCTGTCCGTAGGCCTCGAACCCGTCAGCATCCTCTTGGTGAAACCAGTTCCATCGGTGATGAGCAAGAGGAAGAGGATGATTCTGGTTGGATTCCACAATGTTCAGTTCCCTTGTTGGGGTTGAGTGTGGACGCTGACAGCAAAGCTGGAAACTCGTCATCTGTCCCCCAGCAACAGACCCCTCAATCTTTCCCCTCGACTGGATCTCCCCCTGTCGCTGTGGAGGAAATGGATTTCCCTGACTCACCTGGGAGGAATGACTTACCTGGACCTGTGGAAACAAATGTGGATTCTGATGAACTGCCTGGACCTGAAGAGGAAAATCAAGCTGATGACAACTTACCTGAAGGAAACTCACCTGTTGAAGCAGCTGAAGATCCTGAGTGTTCTGTGGTAGAAGAACCGGCCGAAGCTGCTGCTAATCTTGAGACTGACCCAGTTGAAGTTGCCACTTCACTTAGACGCTCTCAAAGATCTCGAGAACGTCCACATAGATTACAGTATGCTCGGTTAGGTAATCCTTTAATTTCTGTTGCGCAGACTCTTTTCCAAAACCTTTTGTCTGCTTACACTGATGCCTTAAGTTCTTCTCCTTCTCCTGAGACTCATGTAGTGTAACCATTTCACATGTACAGGGGCGTACATGGGTTTAGGGGGGGAGGATGTAACCCAGGTCCCAGATACCTGTTAACCATGACGTCATCATTGTTGTTCTCGCGAGATTTGTGTATATCTCGTGAGAGTTGGTTGAGCCAATCAGAGCGTCCGCTAGGCACGTTATACGGCAGTAGCGGTAGCAGCAGGTCAGATTGAAAGAGAGAGTGA
Organism: Trachurus trachurus; assembly: GCF_905171665.1. Classification (NCBI taxonomy): domain Eukaryota; kingdom Metazoa; phylum Chordata; class Actinopteri; order Carangiformes; family Carangidae; genus Trachurus; species Trachurus trachurus. Next base: position 20,260,436 of record NC_139908.1, on the reverse strand, counting down.
ACTGAGTGTGGGAGCAGCGGCGTTGTCTGAAGCAGGAAGCCGCTGGGTAACTCTAATTATAATATAATCTTTATAGTCATTATAGTAACATAATGCAAGGTATACAGTGTTGTGTTAATTGTTTTAGATGCATTCACGGCCGCCGATCTGGGTCGAGTCTCTGACTGTGTGCTTGAATGAACAGCGGAATTGGTGAGTGCTGTTTTGTGTGTTACCTGCTGCTGCTACCTGTTAAGCTGCTACATGCTAAGTGCTACGTGCCTGCTCTGATTGTTGCTCCAGTAATGTTGGTACAGTTTCTGTGAATGGGATGTGTTTACGGATGAATGTATAAATGTGTATGGGTAATGTGTTTAATGTTAAATGTATTTAATGTGTGCTGCAACGGACGGTTAGCGTTAGCGCTTAGCCGTTAGCACCGTCCGTTAGCTTAGCCGCTAATGCTAACGTTAGCAGGCGGAAATGGTCATGCTAACCGGAAGTGATGTCTTTACCCTGTAAAACTATCAGTGGTAGTAATTAAGTGGATTCAGTATTTATTTCACTTTATTTACTGTGGAGTTTATGATATCTGAAAGTGACACAGCTGTGATTTATTTATTTCTTGTTGATTGTTTAAAATGGGCCTTGTGTCTATGCAGGCCAGGTTACCCTGAGACACTGATGGCGAGCTAGGACTGGAAGGAACCAGACTCATGTGTCTGCTTGAGCAGCAAGACACCAACGATAGCACTTGGTGCTCTACTCCAGGCATCCCCTCACACACACCCTCACCCACACAACCACCAGCCCAATCCCCTTTTCTCCCCCCTTCCCGGACAATACACAACCACCTACCTCACACAGACTCTCTCTCTCTCTCCCTCTCTTTTGGGGTGGATGAGAAAAGACTCTTGGGGCTGGCAGCAACTTGCTGCATGGTTTTGATACTGGTGTGATTTACTATTTGTGTGTGTGATTGATCATTGCCTGTGAACCGAAGTATACTGAACGAGACTTAGTCTATTGATAATTCAATTATTAATACCAAGCTTTTGGCCAACTGTATATTTTGTATATAACTCTCACCTGTGTACAATACACTTTATTTTCATTCAACTTCCTTTGTCTACTGGTTTTCATTCACCTTCTGTATAACAGAGCAATTTAATCCTCCCGCCTTAACTTCTGATTAGCCCATTACTTACTCTATTCACATTAGCACTTGCTACATAAGGGTTTAAAAAAAAATACAAACTTTACTCAAAGTACACAACCTCCATTGCACCCACACCTTCCTCATCCTCTATTTAATTTTCTTAATTTATTTAGCTCCCTTCTTCCACTTCCTATTGATCGTTCTTGTTCTTTGCTCATTGATATTCCTGTTGTGCTTGTTCTCAGTATTTACTGTGTAGGGCACCCCGTTAATGGCGTTGTATTGCTTTTGACTGGGAACTTTCTGCTGTATCCGGGGATTGAAAATAAGACAGAAGGAGAAAAGAGGGTGACGGAGGAATCAGTGAATATAAAGGGATAAAAACAAAGATTAAGATGAACGGTGTGAGAAAACAAGGTTTATTTTGGCCATGTAAGTGATCAATCTTAAGCTTCTCCATGCATGAGAGGATTCACTTTGCATGCAACGTGAGCGATGGTATCACTGCTGCAATAGAATAATCTGGTAGAAGTGGAGACACCCAGAGCAGTCATGAGTAATGTGTTTTGTTTCATTTGAAAATTCACTTTTTTAACTGTGTCTGTGTGCGAGTTAGGATTTGTGTTATTCATAGCCCAGCTTGTGATAGTTTTCCAGTTTAGCAAAACACCAATTGTTGCGCTCACCTCCTGGTAACTGACTGGAAATGTTTCTTCAGTCAAGTCCATGATGTTGAACCTGATTTGTAATAGATTTATAGAAAAGGTGCATGAAACCTATGGACAAAAAGACCAGATCTGACAAATGAGACGGAGAGAGTCAGAGTAGGTTCATCACCACGAGACCATTGTGCCTATCAGCGTGCTAGACAAGATTTTATTTAGCTTGGAGTGCAATCTGTTGTCCATCGAATACTATTGAATAAAATTAGGTCATCAATCCTTGAAAGGCATTTTTTCCTTTCTCCTGGTCCCTGGCTACAGGAGGTTCAGAGGTCAGGGTCAGCAGAGCAGAGCAGCGCAACGCAGCGTGTCTGGACCTAGTCGACTTTCAGCATCTAGCTTAAGGACAGCAGGGAAATGGTTGTTAACATCAATGCTAAGAGCTGTAAATTTTCAAGGAAATTCATGTTGACAGTTGCTCTCTGGTTTTTACTAGCTCTGAAGTTTATTGTAAGGGCTACGGGCATGCTTTGTGTTTTCATATGGATAACAGGGATTGTGTTTGTGTGCATGTGCATGAGTAATGTACCATAAAAACAGTCTGAATAACTGAGTGTTATCGACATTGCCCCTCCGTGACTCCACGTTCTCCCACGTTCTCACTCCTGTCTCTTCATCTGTCATCTGTTCTGTATTCTCTCATGTCGTAGCTGTGTCTGTCTTGTGTCTTTTCCACCTACCTGACATCCTTCCCGCCCCCTTTGTACAGTACCATCTCTTTTTTCTGTTTCTCACTGGCAATCAAAAAAATCAAATTCATGTTCAAGGAAGTCTCGCTCCCTTTCTCTCTGCGGGTTCAAAGCTTTCAGTTATTTTCTTTTTCTTTCGCTTTTTCTGTTTTGTCAAGCGGGGTTTCATTAAGGGACTGTTGTTTCTGTTTCCTTCTTTTTCTCCTTAACATCAATCACGTGAGAAAATATGAATGGAAATTGCACTCTCACTGAACTTATAAAAAGTTGTTTTATTTGGAGGGAAAAATCTTGTTGCTGAATTATGTCGTATCAGTGGAAATAACCAGTATTCTCCCATGAAAAACTGGACATTTGCACATCTGGCATTATTTTGATTTTTAAACTAATCCCAATCCATTCATGTAGTAGATTATTTGTATTTTATTTCATCCAGTACAAGAATCCAATTAGAAGAAGAGGTAAAACAGTTCATTTTCCGGTGATTTCTGCACACAAAAAATATTCCACAGTCTGAGTGCAACCAATTGCACTCATTATTCCTGAATTTATAATCACATTTGGGTTTTTTCTTTTCTTTTTTAGAAATATTGAAATGAATATTTGAACCGTGGATTATGACTATTATTTACTTGACAGAAAAGGATAATAACAGCTTTTCTGATGTTAATCAAATCTTCATCAAAGGGTATTTCTCCATTCATGAGCTCTGTCTAATGCCTTATTTCACACACCATTTTCTGTCCTTGTTTTTTCCTGAATGAGATTTTTGCCATGTTTGCTCATCTTGTTCCATCCTTTATGGTTCCTCTATCATTCCCTCTCAGTCCGTCATGTCTTTGTGTCCGTCTCTCCTTTACTTCCTGTCTCTCCATCATTCAGACATGGAGTTGTGCGGCGCATGTATCTATTTGTTTGTGAATGTTCTCTTTTGGTGTTTCTCAGTGTTCAGCAGTGTACTGCTTCCATTAATCATGGAATCTCAAATGGATTTTCTATATTTTCTGTGACACACAAAACAGTGCACACAAACTGCTGTATGTACGTTTTGTACCAACTAAGTCTATCCCTTTGTACTGAGTGTGTGTGTGTGTGTGTGTCTGTGTGTGCGTCTGTGTGTGTGTTACACACTCCATGCCAAGTGGGGCATACCCGAGGGATTCCTGTCAATCAAACCGGCTCGCAATTTGTCAGAGAAACAAGGCACTTTCCAAGACAGACAGATGTGTGTGTGTGTGTGTGTGTGTGTGTGTGTCTCAGTGTGAGTCTTAGAATGTGTATATCTGTGTGGCACTGGGGGCCGAGTTATATCAGGCAACCATACTGCAGCGATACCTTTGTGGTGTCATGGTGGCTTTACATATAATGTTATATACTGTAGTATTTGTAAGCATGTGTATGTGTGTGCACTCACGTTGCATGCATGTGTGTATGTTTTTCTGTGTGCACGTGGCAACTGGTCCTATCCAGCTTGAAAAACAAAGGAGAGTGATAGACAGTGACAGCTACACTACAGTGTCCACACACACACGCATGGACACGCATTTCTTCCTAAAGACAGAACTGACAGCTCTCTTTCTTCTATTCATGTTATTCATTCCTCACTCTGTCTATATCTGTTATTCCCTGCAGTCCTGCCTTTTCACCTTTTTTCTCCCTTCACTTTTTTTCCCTGCTTTTCTGAAAAGCACAAAAATAAAACTAGATAACGATCGACGGCACAATGCAGCGACGTATTATGTTGAAAAAGAAAAACTGAACTATACAATGAGGTTCCAAATTTTAACTTGATTTCCATTTTTTTAAAGAAAAGAATTGTTTAAAAAAAAGTAATGTTTCCACTTTTCACACATACAGCTCTGTGATGCACACAGCTCCCATTTTCTCCGTGCTTTAACCTGAACTCTTCCCCATCAAACATCAATTGTTATTCCTCCTGAGTTTCATTTTCGATCCGTCCATCTGCGTGTTTCCATTTCCCTCCCACCATTTCTCTATTTTCTCAATTTTTTTCCAGTCTCCATCTATTCTCTTTCCTTTTTTGTTTTTCTTTCCATCTCCCTCTTTCACTTACCTTCCTTGCTGCTTTCACCTAATCCCCAAAGACAACATTCCTATTTCCTAAGCCATTTCTGCTCAGTTAATGTGTGTACGCCTGTGTGTGTGTGTGTGCATGACCCTCGTGACATAGGGATGTGCGTCACTGGGGACTTTCTGACTTCCTTAGACTCTTTCTTTGGGTGAGCTGACTTAAACAGACCCGACCTCATTGGTTAATAAGCCATAGCCACTCTCCACTAAAAGTCAAGTGACAAATTGACTCCCGTGTTAAGCACACACACATACACCATTTACACACATGGTTTAATTTATGGTCATGCATCCTATGTGGATTCTCAGAAGAGCAGTCACTGCATTATGAGGAGCTTTTCAGCTTCTCTTTTCTCCCTCTAAACCTCAGCACACAAATCATTTGAAACACGCTAATGATCATCAGTTGACCTGACTGGCTTCTTTGTCAAATCCTTATTTGTTATGGAGGTAGCCCTGGCGATGTGGCCAAAATATTAGCACCACGCAGTGAGGGATGACAGGCAGACTGGGCCAGATATTGTGTCTCTGTTTTGCGTCTTACTAAATAAACAGCCAGACATACACACAGAAGTCATGGCTAACATCCAGAACCAATTCTTAACCTTAACTCCACAAGTGGACAACAAATAACAACACAAGCAAAAACGATATACAGCAAGTTTCATGTCATCTTAAAGTGCATAAAATCAGGTTTGCATACGGAAAAGGAAGATGACTGTCCTAGTAAGCATCAAAACAATAGGAACCATTGATTTACAGCAAGATGAAGGCTAAGTGAGTATATAAGAGGTTAAATAAGCAAAGACTAGAGTGGAGGAGAGCAGAAATAATCCAGTAGAAGGAAAGCACTGTTGGTAAAGAGGAAGAGAGGAACACAGCGGATTCAAGTCGGCCAGACCCAAGCCAACAAGGAGCAGAGAGGGGGCCTCAGCGTGGAGGTGGGACAGCGGTAGAGTGAAGATAAAAATGCATACTCACCAAGCTGACTGCGTCTCTGAGCGTAGGCAACCACCACGGCGGCAAGAACTACACAGCACAACGATGTCACAAGGTTTGCCATCTGTAGACACACACACAGCAAAGTCATCAGCCTGGAGGAGCTCGTATGCGAGAGACAGGCAGAGAGGCAGAGAGAGGCGGCGAGCGAGCGGTGTCCACCTGTCGTCCTGACTGACTGACAGACCCATAGACACCTACGACACCATGTAAAGAGATGGAGAGATAGCTGCTTCCTGTCCTATCTCAATATCTCACTGTGTTACACACTGAGGTCTCTCTCTCTCTTTCCTGTCCTTCTCACTCAACTCCCTTCTTTCTGTCTTCCTTTTCCTTTCTTTTTTTCACTTCTCTCACTGTTGTTATCCCGTTCACTGTATAACACCCCCCTACACACAAACACACCCCTCTCTCTCTCTCTCCTTCTCCTTCTCTCTCTTTCTGTTCATCAGCCTAATGGGTCCATCCTCTCTGGGATGGGCTCTGGCCAGCAGCTCTTAAAGGTATAGCACACTATAAACAAACACACAGCTTGCATGGAGCATGACAACACGTCCTGAGCACAAAAAGAGTCGCCGCCTCAGTTAAAACATTTGCAACGTCAACATTCAAATATTTCTCGTTTTATAAAAGCAGAGGAGCTGAAGGCTGCTCCTGCGTCTTTTTACTTTCACTATATTTCACTCTTTCCCTCGTTTAAACATGAATTCCTTTTATTGTTTTAAATTTTGTTAAATAAACATATTTGCAAATGAACAACTGCTAATCACTTCCACCGCAGTTGTATTTAAAGAACTTATGGTGTAGGTAAAGGGAACAATATGACACTTTTGGAACTGTGCTTGATGTTTGAACAGAAACTAAAGTAGCCACTGCCAACAGCTGGCTAACGCCGCTTAGCGCAAAAGGTGGGGATAGGCTCTATTCTGAGACAATGCAACAACCTGACAGCAACCACCAACCTGCAATATGTTGATTCATTTTTTTAGAAATATTATTATTTTGTGTATAAACCAACCAGGCATTGTACCAAGGCCTTTTTACATCCGCCATGCTTCTGTGGAGTTTGTGGGGTCAGAGGTCAGGGTCCATGCTCCAACAAGGGAAACACACACCACACACCACCCCACTAGAGCTTGTATGAATTCACCATCCTGTTCAAGGACACTTGAGCAGCGCTGAAGGCTGCCAACAAGGGGGCTTGAACCCAAATCCTCTTCCCTGTTCTGCCCCCCCTCCCCTGATCAGAGAGGAGAGATAGCTGGCTCTCTTACAGACAGAGGTTGTCTGCGGGTCTGTTCGCTGCCGACACTCACTGTGAGTATGTGTGTGTGTGTGCATGCGGAGCAGAGTGAACACTCTAAATAGAGGCAAAGAAAGTGAATTTCCTTGTTCTTTTAATGCATGACTCCAGCTGTTACAAACCACTGTCATCTCCCATTACCTCTTGCTCTTTGTTTAGCTTCAGCTGCTTTTTTTCTTTCTAACTCATCCTCTTGATTCTCCTCTCACTTCTCCTCTTTTACCATCTCTCTCTCTCTCTCTGGGACATTCTCTCCCACTTCACTGTGTGTCTCTCAGATCCCCTCCTACATATCATATCCTTCACTCTCCCTGTCTCTCTTTGTTAAGGCTGATCTTGAACACCACTACACCATGTTTAAGCATCTCAGAACGAAAGAGACATATCTTCAAGCGTTGCTGAGTGACGTTCAAGAACATGAAAAAGCTTTTACAGTGGGACCGAAATGTCAAAAGGCAATAAAACAGTTGAAGACATTAAACACACAAGGGAATGTTTTCATGAGCGACCAAACTAATGGTGTTTGAAAAGAAAAGCTTTTACAGTCTAACATGTTATTACAGTGCAGATCAAAGATGGGTTTACTTAAACTAAAAGAAACTAATTCTGTCTTGGAAATATAAAAAATAAAGGCATAAAACTTTTACAAGTTAATCAATTATTCATTAAAGAAGTCTGAGTTTTTTAAATAACATTTCAGGTACAGTATGCTTTCTTTTCTTTTCTTTTTTTGTCAAAGCAACAGGGTTATACGGAGGAGCTTGATAGAAATCATTAAGGCATTGAAGTTACTCTCTGCAAACCACTTTCTAAAAATTATGAAAAATCAGTAGAAAGAGACGGAAGTAAACAAAAAGAAAGCATGGTTCAAGGCAAGAGCATCGTTGGTCACTGCACGCCAGTAATGAAGACAACACTGACAGATTGAGAATTACACTTTGGTGTAACCGTCACATTTCCACTCGGCTTTTGAGTTCTGAGATGGTTACGAAGAGCTTTGCTTTGCAGACCGTGTCCTACCGAAGGATATAGATAAGTTCCCTGAACTGGGACACAGCAGAGTTTTCACTATTACCTGGTGAACCAGTGTATACATGTATACATTCATAGGTAAAGTGAGAAATATACGTCATCTATCACCTCTAAAATCAATGCAACACATGATTTCCTTACCAACCTGAAAAATTCAGCTTCTCTAACTAAAGACACAAGTGCTATAAAATAGTTAAGTGTATGAAATATGTCGGATTTTCTACTCTAACCTGTGGATAATGTTCTTTCATTACCACTAGATTTTATGGAAGCATTTTTCGCAGCACATCAATCTTAAAAATATAGTCTCTGAGGTGAAACAAAAACAACGGCAGCCATGCAGAATCATATTAATCCTCTGTTTTTAAGCGCCGGCTTTTATACATTATAAAAGTCTTCTTACAAAGTCTTTTTTTAAAGTGTGTAGTGACAGCAAAGGTAGATCTGTTTTATGGATCCATCCTTTTGTTGTTTTGGTTGTTTGAGTTGTGGGAGCATTGTTGTCATATGTGTAGTCGTAACGTTTGAGCTATACAGTACCTTCTGCTGCTCTGTCTGTTGAATGCTGATCTGCACCCTCATTTGCATAGCTAACATTTACAGATTTTGCAACCTCACTTTAAAATCGCACTTATTCTAATATGTGTTTTGCCACACAGTAACGCTGCCAGCTGCTAGGAATGCATGGGGAATTAGAGGAGACAAGGCTTTAAGCAAAAAGCTACTTTATTATCATATTTAGCTGCAAGAGTTGCGCAACAGTGATATTAATGTTTGTTTCATCATACGCCACATGTTCATATGTGATTCATGCAAATATGCAGACACATTAATGTTACAGTAACTCCTTGATTCAAATAACTACATAAGTTTAGTTAAGTTCACATTCTTTATACTTGTTTTTTTTATCAGGAAATGTTTTCTGGCTTGAAGTGTGTTTCATATTAAGTTGAGTAACTGCTGGTCACTCAGCCCATTACATTAAAGAAAAATCATCAGTGTATTAGCATATTGCACTTTCCCAGCATTCATCTTTTCAGAGTGAAACTCTCCAGAGACTCCTCTTTTTTTTGTATAGTCTAAAGAAAAACAGACGTGATGGAAACTTGATGTGTATCTTTAATCATTCTGAAGATGAGTCGTGCTCGTTTCTTCTCAAAATGATGAAAACCGTCCAAACCACGCTGAAGATCGGTGTCGAATCCATTTCCTAATTTAACTCGGTCACTGGGAGCAGTGTCAGATGTTTTTTCATCCTACAGATGTGGGAGCGAAAAGTTGTCGCAGGCTGTGAGTTTTTCAAATGGAAAAAGTGACTCTTTAAAAAGAGGGAACTTGAAAGGAGAACAAATGGGAGACAATCTGAAGTAATTACAGTGTGACTGGATTGATTCAGCTAAACATCTTGTACTGTATCTATCTACTGAACTCCTTCTCTCAAGTTCAGTTAAATTAACTCATTTTAAATCTCCAAAAATCGTAAGATCCTTGTCCTTGAGTGGCATGAAAGGCGCTTCTAAATAAAATTATTATTATAAAAATCGTAAGATGACTTTGTGATGATTCGGATAGTTCTCTAAAGCGGCTTCATGTTTGCATTAATCCATCACTGAAATATTCCCAGTGGAGTGAAAAAATAAATAAATAAATAAAAGAGATAAAGTCGGCTTTTGAGTTTCAATATATGAAGCGACAAACCTTTGTGTGTGTGTGCACCTGTGCTGTGACTTTGAAAGATAGAAATGGGTGTCAGTTTGCACACATGGATGTGACTGGGAGAACAGTTGTGTGTTTAGCGTGTGTGCGTGCGCCTGTCTGTGTGTCTATTTGTATGTGTGAGTGATTGGCAGTTCATATGTATTTCATCTGAGCAGATATTGAGGAGAGTGACAGGGGGTGAAATTAAAATTGCATCCCTTGTCAGAGCATCACAATCCCCATCTCTGCTCTTCATTTTCTAAGTGCTGGTTTGCCCATCAAAACCCAAATGGTGTCTGCGTGTGTAGGGATTCTCTGGGTGCAAATGCTCTGGTGTGTGTGTGTGTGTGTGTGTGTGTGTGTATGCTTGAAACTGTGGGGGTATTTAGCCCGTCTATCAGCAAACAATACAGTTTTGAAATTTGACAGCTTCAGATCGCTCACATAATGATAGCCCACAGGCGGTTAGCGCTGCAATCACACAAACTCAATACAAACCCTCCTCCCTTTATCCATCCATCCTTCCCTCCCCTGACCCCTCCCATTTATTCCCTCCTTCCTACCGTCTTCCATATTTATTTATTCATTTCTTATTGGAGGGGAAAGAGCTGAATAGGCGTGATTCTTTTGGCTGCTTAATTAAAATATATAATTCATCGCTGCGTCAAATGATTTCTGCGTCTTTGTGGAGTCCGATTTGGGAACATTTGCATTTAAATTGGAAAGCCAGGAGGGAAATACACTAGGCGGGCCAGTGTGTGAGTGCATGTGTGTGTCTTTGTGTGTGTGTGTGTGAAGATAGAAGGCATCCTTCTCTTAAAGGAAAGCACATATGTAGTTGTTCTCTCTTTCTTTCTTTGGTCTTTTTTGTCATACACAATGTGAAGAATCCAAAAAATCACACGGCTGCCACACTGCTCGGCCAGAGAACATCCTGTGATGGAAACGCTGGAGGTTGGTCCCCTGAAATAACAACTTTGTGTCCAGCCATATGTTCACTCAGTAAACTTGGTGGCTTCCTCTGGCTAATTAACTCCAACCCTCGTTTCACTAACTCACTAATTGATTAAAGCGGAGACGTAACAAACACATACACACATAGAATTTCAGCCCTGTCTCTGTCCCTCCAAAAACAAAACAGCCAAATTCCCGCTGTCAGCAAACTGTCAGAAACAGAATAGTTCATTACAAATGTGCCTGCGGAGAAAATAAAGAGAAGCGTACTCCTGGGTAATAAATAAGCTTTCTGATTTATAGCAAGTGTTGCATATACAGCCCCTCAGAGACATCAGCCATAGCTATCAAATGTACAGGAGAAGCTTACAATAGATGACACAAAATGTTGTTTTGAAGTCCATCAGCAGGAAACTGCCTCGAAAGAGACTTTTACTTAGTACTACTTTTTTCAAGGTGATATTGTAGATAAAGGTGTGTACTAAATGTGATATATTCATCCTTGCAATTAAAACATATGATGCTGAGACAGAGGTGTATTATCCTGCAGGCCTGTAACTGGAGGCCGGCTGTTTTTAAGATGCTGAAAGCAGCGTGCCAGGCAGCTTATAGCATACTAAAAGTCTGTAAAATCACACCTGCCTGCTTGATTTTATATACTGACGCACAACAATGCAAGGGGGGGTTGGACTGTGCTCATAAACAGGAAAGACTGCTTAATACAGCAACTAAAGAGAGAGAGAACAGCACAGGCAGCCGAGCAACACTATGGAATAACATCAAAACCTCCCAGAGGCTTCATCCCTTTTCAATCCAAAAGTTTTTTGAAAAGATACACAGTCATGCTAAAGACTGAAACGATAGGGATTTACTTAGAAAGTATGCAAGGAGAAAGGATGAATAGCTCCAGATACTTTCAGGGCAAATATTCTAATTTCATCATCATGAAAAATAAAACCTTGAAACTCTGAGGGAAAGCATTGTGTCCAGAGGGGGGCGGGTAGGACCGCTGCATCAAAAGAAGCCTCACTGTAGAAATAAGACCTCTGTTCTTTGCACCACTCGATCAAAATTGACGGACTGACTGACTTACTTACTTTTGACATGTTTGTCCTACCTTGGGGCAATGATAGACACGCAACTTTTTTGTTTTCAAGGCCAAGTTGATTGATGGTTTGTTTTAGTATTTTTCATTCTGTTCACAGAGAGATGTCTACAAAATTAAGAGTAAAGATATCGCTCAAAAGTTTGGTCTAAGATAGCAGACTGAAGTTAAGTTGTCTGGTGGGCATATGAAACCCCAGTGTACTGCACAGCAAAATAGAAACCAAAGATCCTTCAATGATTTCAGCAGGAAGTGTGAAAGTTGTACTTTTGGTACAAGAGGTTTTATTTTGTGAATCTCCAAGAGAGTTAAAGGCCAATGTTTTGCACGTCTGTATTTTCTTGGAGGTGTTGGATATCCATATGAGAATAAGGTTTTAAGGACAATAAACCATCTCAGTATAGATATAGATATCCTCTTGCTGTTCTAATTAGTTCTAGCATCAACAGGTTGGTGAGCCAATCAGAAAAGAGGACGGTCTGAGCTTGTCTTCTGATTGGTTGACCCGTTCTGAGTGAGCCAGTAGAAATATAGCAGATTTCAGGTACACCACTCAGAGAAGACAAACTCTGCATGATTGGATAGTGAGTCTACGTAGATGTGCAGGTTTTGAGTAGTGCCTAAAGGCAGGAACTGCATATTTGTGACATCACAAAGTTGCAGAAGTGCTGTTAGCTCATTAAAAGTGACAGTTTTGAATATAGGCAGTATGTATTTCTCTGTAGACTGAGTACTTTCATTGCATTGATATTGAACCTAATGCTTTAAAGGACACATGGATATCTACCTTTAGAAAATGTAACTGTATAAAAACAGGGGAAAAATGGCAAAATCATTTCTAACTTGTCTGATCAATCATCAAAAAATATTAATTTCTTGCCCATCCGATATGTCTGAAGCAAGAACCTTCTGAATTAATGAAGAAAAAAACCAAGAATTCACTTTTAAAAGCCTGTAAATCAATATACCAGCAGGAAGCCAAAGAGTGTGCCAGACTTAAGGAAGGCTTAACATTTATCTAAGCCTCAACAGTGACTGTAAACTAACTGACAGGTGTTTATCCACACAGGATTCAAACATTAATTAGCTCAAATGTTAATGAGTTTACTGTGCCTGTGACCCTGGCAACCAATAATAAAAGGAAACATGAATTTATGGCACCTCATCCATCAATAACTGTCCTACAGGCAATCTTTTTTGACCAAACACACACGTTTACACACCCGCAAACACAAACGCATCACCACACGTAACTGTTGCCACTGTAACCTTTAATGTCATGCTCCATATCCAATAATATAACTTCCTCATTCCCATAATGCTTTGCTTTTCTTAGCAACACTAATTCTCTCATCAATCATGCAGGATTTCTGCAGATTACCCACAAGAGCTGCTGTGGAGGGAGGGGGGGCAACAGCCTGCTACTGTGGCTGTTGGCATTTTGGTCACAACACACACTCTTACACACACACTTGCGCATACACAATTACACATGCACCGATGTGCACTGCTGGCATTTGGCGCTGAGTGTTGATAGTCGGATGGCGGTGACCTTTTTCACAGTCATTCTGGCTATAATTGCTCACTAAAGACAGCGTCAATTGTGTCTCAAGAGGTAGAAGGGGTCGAGCCTATAAACACACTCACACACACATACATACGCACGCACAAACCGGTGCACGTGCATGTGGATGACGGCACTCGGCCCCAAGTGATAAATTCAACCATTGATCACATGTGACTGCTCTCAGCTGGCTGAGATTTAGAGGACCTGGACACGTCAGCTACTATGTATCATGTATCCTACAGAAGTGCTGGTGCTGCTGCTGCTGTGGCAGTGCGGCTGGTGGAAGTCCCACAGTGAGTAGCTGCACTATCTAATATGTGGATCTTGGCATATTAAATGCACATCTCATGGGGCAGTGTTCTGAGATACCACTGGGCCCTCATCTCTAGTAATCTATGGGTAGTATCAAAGTCGAATGTATAAAATATGGTTGTCGAGGGCTTTATATGATGATGTATATGGCTGTATATGAATTAACAGCATATTGCTCATGTCAGGTAACAGATCTCCAATGTGCATGTGGGAGATCTGCACTTTGTATTTTTGCACGACTGTGTACATGTGTGAATGTGTGTGCATGTGTGTGAGAGTGTTTTTGTCTCCACCCAGCCATCTGGACCTCCTTGTGTGTGTAGAAGCAGATTTAGGTGGTTAGAAAGCTCTGGAAAAACACGGTGTTACCTCCAGCCCTCTCACCTCTGAACTCTATAAGTGTATCAAAGCTAAGAAAACAGAGCACTTTGTGTGTCTACAGGAGTGTGTGTGCGTGCGCGCGTGCCCGACTGTGAGTGTGATCGAGCGTGTGTGTGTATGTGTGTGTGTCAGCATTCTTAAGGCCTACAAGGCTTTGAATGATGGGTGTAGACTCCCCTTTGTGAACAGGGAGCCTCCAGGAGCTGCACAGCGTGTGTGTGTGTGTGTGTGTGTGTGTGTGTGTGTGTGTGTGTGTGTGTGTGTGTGTGTGTGTGTGTGTGTGTGTGTGTGTGTGTGTGTGTGTGTGTGTGTGTGTGTGTGTGTGTGTGTGTGTGTGTGTGTGTGTGTGTGTGTGTGTGAGTGTGAGTGTGTGTGTGTGATGTACAGGCTGCGATGTTCTGACCAGAGGTGTTTTTACTGGGAGTTAATCAGAACCAGAGCTGAAGCCATGCCTAAGTGGATGAAATTTGCACACATATACACACACTGACACACACACACACCTTTCAATACTAATGCTAACAACCTACACTTAACCATATCAGTCTAGGTGTCACATCTTGGTAAACTGAAACACATCCAGGTAGTGAATGTGAATTGAACAGCAGCCACTGCTCATTTTCATTATCACTTCAACTCTTTATCATAGATCCATTAGTTATTTTCTAAAAAAAAAATAAAAAAAATGTCATTTTCAAATAGCTTAACCTTGGTTAACAGTCCAAAAACCCAACCATCCAGTACCACCTAGCATCCAATCGAAGTAAAATTTAATTATGTACTTCGCATTGCATCCAAGATATAGCTGTTGACAGTTGAGTAGATGAAAATGAAGAGGGGCTACAGAGAGAGATCTGCTAAGTTCACTTCATTACGACTCTGCACACCCTGAAGTGTTTCGCCTCAACTGACACCGACTGACATCACTCGTTACATATTCCTCAGATATGCAGTTTCATCCCCCGAGACGTAAACAGAAGTTCATTTTTCCCCTTATATGGGTTTAATGGGCGGATGTCACTGATTTACTGCTACAGGAAAATGCTACACTACTATCTCCACAATTTCCATTTCTGCCCTGAGGTGGTATGTTTTGTTACCATGGAGCCACGATTCAGAGCTGAATCGACTCAGTGGTCCAATACTGATATTCAGCATTTACAAAGACTTCTGTGAGAGGCTGAATAATGAGCTCTGCGCCAGTCAAGTCCAAACATTCCTCATGGTCAGTGTGATGAGGGGTTTGTCTCTTCCAAACCCAGCTGATGTTATATAGGGAATAATTGCCTATTCCACTGACCAGTGTGCAGGCCACTCTCTTTTTGACATCACATGAAAACACTGAGGAATTTCTTGCTTAAATAATGAACAAGAAAGAAATGTGAGGACTCGGAGTCTCCATCGGGTTCCTTGGGCTTTAACCCAGGCAGGTCATCTCTACTCACAGTGTGATGGTGGTTACTGGAGTTTGAACAGAGCCTCAGTGGTTTGCACCAACGCCTCACAGTAAACGAAACAGAGATTTAACATTCAGCTAGTGAAAAGTAAACGCTTTATTATTTTAGTATTGACCCTGCGTGCTCATTGTGTGTCCTGAGAGTATTTTCAGCAACATAGCACATGAATTGAATGTTATTTAGACCGTTGGAAAAACTCTATTTCTTAAATCTTTTCTTAAAGAAAGAGGACAAGGTTCTAATTCCACAGAACCACTAAGTGAGAAGACAAACAGATAAAACTTTAAAAATAGAAGCTTAAATTCTTTGGTATAAACAACAATTTAGATGTTTGTCTCTTAAACAGTAACACAGCGAAGGTTATTATGTGTCTTTTTATAGTTGTATGTGAGGTGTCAGATGATCCTCTCCCTGCTCAAAGTGAAACGGTGCAAAGCGGGGGCAGAGCAGGTCAAGACCTCAGATACTGCCTGTAAACTTTTTGTCCTAATCTCAAACTGACAAATAAACTAACAATGTAGAAAACGAGTTATCAAATAGCAAACTAAAATAGAAATCCTGAATAGAAATCATGTGAAATAAGTTAACCCAAAAATCCAAAAAAGCATTTTTTTTTATACCTAACTCAATTTTTTGTTAAATCTGATGTTTTGAGTTTTCGCAAATACAATTTTTTACACAAAGGGAGACGTCTGTTCTCTGTTTCTGAGTTTTTTATGAAACCACAGACACATGACATGATCTTGACAGAAAATAACTGGATCTTAGTGTCTGCTATGATGTGTGACAGACGTGCAGGAAGACAAAAAATCAATGTACAGATGTGTGGTTTGCTGTGGAAGTTGTCATCAGTCATGGGCGGCTTTACACCTGATTTAACCAAGGACCTTAACAGTATGCTCTGTGCTGGATTCACTTGTCTCAGTTTATATATAAATACAGCTCAGTTCAAGAAATCAAGTTTTTCATATTTCCCTGCACCTATGTACATAAAAACAGTCACTGCCCCTGATGTACCTTCTTACAATTGTGTCTTTATCACTTTGTATGCATAGACAGTGATGGCTGGTTGATTCAGGACTTCATTTTGACTTTGTTTTTAATATTTTGCACTGCATAATTTCTTTCAGAATCAAAAACTAGAATGGAAATGAGAGGCAGTTGCTCAGTCAGACCTGAGCTTTCACTGTGGATAAGGCCTTCATTTGGAGAGAGAGAATGTGAGCGTTGAACAGGAAGAGAAAGAAGAGTGTGAGTTAGAGACAGATGGAAAGTGAGAAATAAATGGAAGAGAAAGACAGAGCATCAGATTCATGATGAGGAGGAAACCGAGAAGGACGGAAACACATTTTTCCTCTGTCTTTTGTGTGTGCGTGTTTGTGTGTGTGTATGTGTGATTTTTGTGTGTGAATGCAGGCCTGAGTCTTTCCCTGCATGTGAAGGAAACTAAAAACAGTGTGTTTACTCAACCTGTTTGCCAAGCCTCTTTAGTAAATATAGCGGACACAGTGGCGGGCTCACACACACACGCACACACAATCACGCACACATACACCACACAAGTACTGTGTGTTCATCTGTCCACTGGCTTTTACCACACGAGGCTATTTGCAGAGTTGATCCCTATGACTGTCATGTAGGTCTGTGTATTAGTTGGGTGGCCTTCCACACACATGCACATGACCTTACTCTCTCATACACACACACATGCACAACATGCACAAGACAGACAGCCACAACACACATGAATGCATATTAAAGCAGACATAATGTCAGTTAAAGATACACTAGAACACACTTGTGCAGTTTGCAGCATGCAACACACACACACTGTGAGGTGACCAAGGACCTACGTTACCAGATAAACACACTAAATATATTGGAGCATTCACTTAAGTACAGTTAAGTGTCTGTTGCTTCTCTCTAAGCAAATATAGGACTGAAATAGTTTTATGTGTTTGTGTGTGTGTGTGTGCATGTGTGCAAATTCAAGGACGTTTGCATCCTCGGCTCACTTGCAGGATGCAGCACTCAAGAAGTACAGTATTTCAGGCAGTGAGACGAACGGCTGTGGTGCTACTGTTCTTTTTTTCATAGCATTTTCAAAGACCTTGTGTATGAATATATAAATATATATGTCAAATTCATTATAATATTTCACCAAGAACTTTCCAAAAAAGTGCAACAGTTTGAACTAAAAGCAACTCATTAGGCAGAAAGTGTCCATACACAAATATAAAAAATATTTCTAACTCGGTTTTCTGGACAGTCAGAGGGCTAAAGCAAGACTTAGTTTGTGTTGTTTCATCTTAAAATGACAAGTACAATCTAGAATATAATTAAGTAAAAATAAGAGACAAATTCTGCCCAAGGTTGAAATTCATTAAAAAAGTAGCAGAGACTTAAAGTTTACACAGCAGTGAGTCTTGTGGGGAATATTGTCAGACTGAAATGTGATTTACTTCAAACACTAACTTTAAAACAACCTCCTCTGCTTTATTTTGTCTAATTTGGTGCATGTTGATATAAATATGCCGCTAACTGTCAGTTAGACTGTTAGTTTCTCTTATGTAAATCAAAATCCCATTAGTAGTATCAGTGAGTAAGAGTATATTTTGGGGGCACTTCAGCAAGGTTGCAATACAGTTCACAGCTCTGAGAGAGACAGATCATGTGACCAACAAAAGAAAAAAAAAGAGGATATATGGTAAAAGGAGAAGCATGACACATTATTGAAGTCATAAGCGAGTACGTAATGGGCGGAGTGCGGGCACTCAAACCTGCTGATCCTCCATCACATTCGTGTGCTTAGCAGCCTCGGGACGAGTCATCTAGTGCTGAGCAGCGCTGTTCTGGAGGACCACACTTAGTCATCGCTGACTTAACACTGATGTCATTATCTAAGCTCACCCTGTGTCTATACGTGTGTGTTTTTGTGGGTCACGCAGAGTGACAGAGTCATTCATTATCTCAGTCAGCTCTCTCTGCTCACCACGAGCCCTATAGGCACACGTTCTGTCAGCTGTTCTCCGTCTCTCCCGGTGACGCTATAATTCAGCATTTTAACTCGGGCTGTCTGTCTCCTCCTCCCTCGGCGCGAGTCTCTCGTTCCACCTTTTTCTATTTCCACCTGCTGCTCTCTTATCTGTCATTCCCTGCGCCTTCTCTCCGCCCGTCACCTCTCTCACGCACTCTCACCTCTGTCACTCACTATCTTTCTCTCTATAGTCCTTCCATCTTCTCCCCCTCTCTACCCCTTCACCATATATACTATCTTGAAATATTTTTTCCCTCCCCCCTCTGTCGCTCTCTCTCTCCCTCTGGTGTCCTCCAGTAAACGCTGATGACAGCATTTCCCATTTTCACACAGCAGCGAGCCCTGAACTTCCCGGAGGAATCGCTATGACGATGATACACCAATGAGTAAGCAGGGACAGTGACATCTTCTGAATGTAAATCTGCTCCAGTGAGTAATGCGATAGTTCATTCTTCTTCATATAGACTGACTTAGCTCAGCCCTCCAGCAGAAATGAGCTTTTTACTCTGAATGTCAATGAGCTGAAATTCAAATTCTTAATTCCTGAGGTAAAATATTTGTATTTTTAACTTTAAAAAAATAAAAGCATTTACAAAGTAACAAAGCATTTTTATTAAAGGAAATTGAACAAATCAAGCCCTCAGTAAACAGCTCTCCCTCCCTCTGCAAACTCTTTTTAAATTGCCCTTGAGCAAGGCACGAACCCCCGTCCCCCTCCCTCCCTCCTCCCATCTGCTCCAGTGGAGCTGCCCTGTGGCCAACAACAGAGAGCTGTATTGAAGAGGCAATTCCCTGTTGTTAATATGCATAGCAGCGAGAATGGGAATCAGAGCAGTGCTGCGAGAAAACATACAGGCTCAGTCAACATTACCTGAATGGGTATAGAGGTTAAAATATATATTTTAATTTCCCCTCAGCCCGGGGTGGTTTCTGAGTAATCATCTGAATTCTTATTATATTGTTGAAATTAGCTCTACCCACGCAGCTCACCATTATGGAAAATGACAACTTTATTTATTTATTTTGAGTCGCGACGCAAGCGGGTGTGTAATTTCAAAGTGGTTGTTTGCATGCAGGAGGAGATTAGAATTCAATGAAAAGGTAAATTACGGGAACAAACATAAAGCAAAGGAGTAAATCTCAAAGGTAAAGATAATCTTATACATCACCACCCTGAGGTATAGATCTGACTGAAGCTGCATGGACTGTGTGTGTGTGTGTGTGGCATGCGTAGGTGAGCACTGTGCTCTGTGTTGCTTTAAGTAAACGTTTGACTCATCAAGGTCTTGACAGAACTATTAGCATTCTCTTCCCATTTGTTCCGTCCTGCGTCCTGCACACACACACACACACACACACACACACCCACCTATACCACTCTGCTCCTGCCCTTTCATTGTTTATTAGCAAGGCAATCCGTTACACAGATTTGGCCCGGCACCGATGCTGCTTAGTCCCTATGCTCACACCTTGAGTCCACCTCTGCTGCATCTAAATGACCTGCCATGGGGAAATAACCCATCAGCATCCACCCCCCACACCACTTGTCAGGACAAAATAAATCCCCCACAAAAACATAACGGCAAATAAAACAAAACAAAAAAAACAGAAACAAAACAGGCAAAAGTGAGACAGATAAACCAAAAAAGAAAAAACTACTATTGAGGAAAAAATGAAGACATAGATGAAGCTGGACAAAAAAAGTAGATGAGGAAAAAGCCTGGAGAAGCATGACGAAGAATAGGGAGGGTGTGAAGAATTGCAAAGACAACAGGAGCAAGAGGAGTAGGAGGGAGAAGAAGTGAATGACTAGAGGAATCTCCTCTCTCCTGACTCTACGCTCACTGCTGCGAGCGCACACACACAGATCAGACAAAGCATACTCACAATTGCTGCAGCATGCACAAATACTCTCGCACCGCACACACACACACACACACACAAATGGATGCTTGTGCGCAGTTTATGTAACTGTGTTTGTCTACCGATTATCATGAACTCATTTAAGACTCTTACGCAACAGCACTTTGATATTCAACATACAAAATCATTTTTCTCACACGGGATTTGGAAACTCTGGGTCTCCCGCGATGCTCAGCCAAATATGTAACCCCACCACCACCACCACCACCCCACCCCGCCTCCACCTTAAGCTGAAGGAAGTCCCTGAACTAAACCGACTGAAAAGAATAAACTTTCAGAGGAAGAGAGTGAAATCGACTTGAATCCTGAGTAGTGATCACAGAAGTGCTGTTTTATCTTGTCAGAGCAGGAGTTTGCACATCTGTGGGTGGATATTATTCACATCCAAATGTCAAAACACGAAATGAAAAAAGTTACATTGTTGGGATCAGGGGGTTTATTCTGTCTTTTTTTCTTTTTCTTTTTCTTTTTTTGCATATCTCATTTCAAACCAACAACTGATAACTGTCACCCACCACTGGGAAATACTTAATGACTCTGGAAGGGAGCCAAAATGATGATATGCATAGTTGACAAGCTGAAAGAAATCAGTGCATTTTCAGAATGAAGAGAATCTCAACTGTTTACTTTTCTTTCTTTTCTTTTGACCATATTACTATTGCAAAAAAAAAGTGAGATAGGATAGTTAACTAAAAGTGATGTGACTTGGGCCTCAGTGGTGAGGACAGAACCCAAACATCACCCTCTTTGCCCAGTCAGAAGGAATCCAACTTGCGGCTCTTTAGTCCCTTGCATCGTTGCATTACAGTACATCCATTTATCTACATCTCAAACTTGCATCGTCGTCGTCTCAAAAACATATTTGTCTCAGAATAACCAGGCTTGAAGATGGGGAGATGTTTGGAGGAACCAGGATGTATGAGGCCAAGTCATGACCTGCAAAGATCTAGGGATCATGGGAAATGATGTTTGGTCAAATTATAAAGTTCCAGTTTTACTTTGGCTCGCTACAACCATTAATAATGTCGGAAGGTAAACATCGATGTTTGAACTCTTTGTAAACCTTCTTCTCTGCTGTGGGAGAGTGGGACACAATCAGATCTGAGGCAAACATGTTGCCGGGATCATCATAACAACATGCCCAGAGCATGATGACTCATGTTGCTCATGAAGAACAGGAATGTTGATGTTGATTGACAGAGAGATACACGAGTTGATCTGTGTGTGATGCAGTTGTCTAGAGGCCGTCCTCATCATTAGATACTCTGCACACAGCTAACCGGCTTCAAAAAGGGCCTGTTTTCCTTTCTTGAAATAAGCAATTTGCTGCCATTTTTTTTTCTGGTAAATGATGAAAAGCAGCTTCTGCAGACTGGAAAATTACCCACGCTTGATGATCCATCACAGTAAACAATAGAAACACTGGGTTTTGTCTAATTTTTGAGTTCCATGCTATTCAGCCGGGGCCGGGGCTGAGTGATGTTTTTGTACACATCTCATTGCTCCGCTACATGATTCTGGCTCCGTGATTGGGTGAGCCGAGCCAAAGGGCGAACATGTCAATGAACATTTGAAGTAATAAAGTTTTTCCACAGGAATTAGAAACCCGTAATTACTTTCCTGTTAATCATGTTGCGCTAAGTAAAAACACTCCTGCCAGAAAATAATCCCTAAAAAAATAAATAAAAATAAAATCACTTTTTAAAAATGTAATTATCATCTTTCATTTAGGTCTGTGTGGTTGTTTGTAACAATGCTTAATAAAAACTAACCCAGGTTTTGATATTAAAACATTCACACTTAATATTCAATGATTAAATTCATAATGTCAAAGCACATGCGTAAGAATTATATAGACAGTATGACTTGTGTGTTTGAGCATCCTGCTCCCCTCAGAGAACCACCCAAGAAAACAAAACCTGCAAATTGGGCTTTTTGAAAATAGCATGAAACGCAACGCAACACAACACAAACAGGATTCTTGCTTGCGAAAAGACAAGTTACAAAGCAGTGCCTTGGAAAGAGAGGAAACATTAAAGGATGAATAATGACTGAACAAAAGTAATCTCACAATGTTGTTATCCGGCACAATGGGATGACAAACGTTCGGATGTGTACAGCAAAGTGACTGTAATGGTTTTTATTGTTTGGAGGTGGCTCAGAAAGAGGTGATGCAGAGATGGATGTTAATCAAATGCTTTCAAGCTCCCGTGCACACACACAGACACACACGAAAATAAAAGAGGGAAGGCATATGCGCTGCTTTTTCGAAGCTCCATTTTAAGGTTCTGTTTGGCCGGCGCCCTGCAAGATGACTGACAGCTGCTGTCAGATTCCACTCCATTACTCGTGCACGCACACATGGTACAGTATATATTGATTAGTGAAGTCTGCAGCCTGTGGACTTGTTCCAATGCGAAGTGGGGAGCCAGGGTCATGCACGCGCTTGTGTGTGCGCGTAGGAATACGAGTGCTGGGGAGTGAAGGGGCCGGGCGAGGACACATTTTAGGCATCTGTCTCCCACTGACAGATGTCACAGAGATTAAACTAGAGGCAATTTCACCTCCATGCTGTTGTCTCACTGGAGAGGAGCAGCGAGGAAAACAGAATGATTCTCCCAAACAGCCAGAGACCTAGATTAGGATGATTATTGAGTGATTCGGTTGAGGCAAAGATCGCTTTAAGAGCTCTAAGACTCTCTTTTTTTGTGTGTGTGTATTGTAATGTTGGTGATCTACAGTGGGACTTCGGGCTTAATCTGTTGTTGAATTTATTGTAAGCAGCAGATGTATAAAACTGTCAGCTTAATGCCTAAAATGTAGGAGGGGAGGAGGGAAGGGGAGAGGAGAAAGTAGACAAGATGATGAGGGGAAAAAAAATGTAGGCAAGGCAATTGAGAGCCAGATCAATGTCAATGTGAGAAACAGGGCAACAAACGAGTTGCTTTGAACACCTTTCTGCACACTCCAAACACACACACAGACACACACACATACAACCATTTAGCCTGACGCCAAAAAAATGCTCCTGCCACCGGCAACCCAGGTTTCATTTTCCCACCTTTCAGCTCTCCATTTATACCTTGCCTCCGACGCCCTGCCTCGCACCTCTCCACCTCGCTATCTGTCCATCTGCCTACCTTTCTTTCACCAGACTATCTGTGTTTTGCTGACCTGCAATGGGAGAACTTTGGTTGCACAAGGTGTGAAATGAGACTGTATTGATCTGTCTGCCTGCGTGGATGTGAGTTTGCGTGCGCGCGCGCGTGTGTGTTTGACAGAGAGGGAGAGCCGCCTTCTATGTCATCTTCAGCTGAATCGGTCTTTACTCTTATTAAAGTGCACGTGCTGTTGCGCTCACACAAGTGTAATGTGTGAGATAATGGCATCATCACTAAAAGAAAGAGATGTCACGCACACACATTCTGTTAGCAGCACTCCAGCTCACATTTGGCCTCATTCGCCACCGTGGCGTTATACACCTCAGTGTCTAACCGTGCGTATTGTAATCGTATCGCCGGCACATTTATTGGAATTCGAGGCATGGCGGTCTCTGTCGGACCGGCGAGAGCTCACTCAACCTTGTTAAACTGAATTAATATAATGGCACCGGCTTAGAAATGCGACACGAGGCGGAGAAGATAAAGACAAAGACGGTGTCAAAAGGAGGCAGAGAGGTAAAAGTGTCTCCTCCTCGTTTCTCCGGAGACCAGCTGCCATAGAGGTGCAGTTTCCAGCCCCAAGAACAAGTCCCAAAAAAAAGAATGTGGTGATAGATTATGAACAAAGTAAATATTATCTTATCTTCTCCAACAGCTGGGCTTATTTCATCACACCTCCAAATCATTAGTATTGTTTCATCTCTGCCTGCTAGTGTTGATCACTGCACAAACCGCTAGAGAGAACTGGCTCAGAAACTTTCCTACTTCTCCGTGTGTCTCCACATTTGGGTCTCAGCTCCTGTAGCATTAGTGAACTGTGACAAATCCCTGAACAGTCTACTGGCTTGAATGTCACATTTTTTACTTCCATATACAGTATTAGCCTCACCCCCAGGTCCCCCTCCCCCACTCGAAAAGCATTATTAAACCTCCAAATTTAATTTTCTTTAAGGCATTTAGAAGGGGAGGCACAGTATAAAAAAAGGGAGGGAGGTGTGTGTGTGTGTGTGTCAACTCCTCAGTTGTTGCTAACATCCTGCTTCTTCCTGCATCCTCCTCTTAATTTCATTCCTGCAATCTTTCACAGGTACAATTCATTCAACACCATCGCCTTTTCATTTGATTTCCTTTTTTTTAAACTATATATCCTAAATGACTGTGGCATTGCTGCTGCTGCTGCTGTTCTTCTTTCCCTCTTCCTTCCTCTCTCTCTCTCTCTCTCTCCCATATTCACATTTTTCTCCAGTTTCATCATTCCCTCGCTTGATCCATCTCGCCTCCATGAGCCTCTCTCACCCCATCCACCCCTCATCCTTCACTTCCTCTGCTCTCCCCCTCATCTCTCCCTCCCTCTATTATCTTCACCTCCTCCTCTCCTCTGCCTCTACTCCCCCTCTCTCCTCTGCCTCACTCCCCCTCTTCTTCTTCCCTCTTCTTCTCTCCCTTCCATCCCTCCTTCCTTTGTAAGATAATACATTTGCAGCCTGAGTGATCTATCGATTCCCTGAACCCCAGCGTCCTTCAGAAAGGTAATTTTTTAAGGAGGAAAGCAGATTAGACAGAAATGCAGCACATTTCAAGGTGAAAGGGGCTCTCCCCGCTTTACTCGTCGATGGAAACATCATCTTTTTTTTAAGAGGGTGATGTGCAATGAGCAAAAGTGCAAAGTGCTCCATAGACCTCGCCTGTCACCCAATCTTCTCCTCCGTCTACACCTCGTGCGTTTCCACAAAACCTGTCTAAAGTTTGTTGTTAATGATGCTGTGCTTCTTCACTCTTCTTAATCACCTCATGATACACAGATTCAATACGCTTGTTATTGATTACCCAGGCTCCTCAGTGAAGTAAGACCACAGAGTCACTCACACGTCACCACGGAGTCAGACCTTGGGTCTCTGGCTTCAGGATACAGCTACAGCTAAAAGGACAGCAGTCCTTCAGCGTGTTTCTACTCTTTAATACAATTTTTACGATTTATTGTGGCTTTTGATATGCTCTGAGAATACGAGTGTTGAGAGAAGAGTGACCAGGCTGCTATAAAGCACTGCATTTACAAAGTGTTTTCTGAAATATCACCCATAAATGTCAGATCTCACAAGTGATTTAAGGAAAGCACAAAACATAATCTGTTTTTACAAAATAAACTGTTCCAGAGTGAAACAATGAGTTAACCCTACCCCCTAACCCAAAGCTGACAGCCCTGACGTCAAAGAAATCCAAAGATCAAATCATTCACTATGATGGCTGCCTATGTTCATTTTAATCCCACAGTGAAAGTAGGAGATAATATTAAAAGATTGTTGTACTTTAAACCTTAAATACTTTGTACCATTAACTGGAGTGCAGACCATTTGTAGAGGAGATACAAAAAGTAAATCCACTGTTGGGATCCTTCGAAAGGTTATTGGAATATCACTTTATTCCTGTTTTCACTCGTTGCTGCTGTTGCTCTTTTCCCTCAAGGAGATTATTTAGAATTCAGATTTTGTTGTTTTCAGCCACCAGAAGGTCACAGGGGGAGGGGTCTGACAGCTGTTCACTTTAAAGTAAAGCAGAGTCATCACTGCGCTTTTAAGATCAGACAGATTTATTTGACCTGTAATGACGTGCACAGTCAAGTTATTTGGGGGGGAAACTTAATATTTGCAGCAGAAGCAGTTTTCACTTTAAGTTTCTGAAATTCTTGACATGTGTTTGTCCTCTTACCAGTGGATATCGAGCTTGTGACGGCCAATCGGCAATCACTGTGTGTCCTCTCAGAAGAGTGGGCTCAGGGAAGTCTGTCTAATGTTCAGCAAGTTGGCTGCAATAAAGATTTGGTTTAAATGTCCCAAGAGGACAAAGAAAGCCATTCCAGGGAAAGCAAGTGGCTCAGTGACCGGAGACTAATGCAGGTTATCATCAATGATAATTAGCCATCATGTTTCTTTTATGTAATGGCTCAGATGGATGACGGGGCATTATTCTGCACCATCAACCAGGGATTAATTTTATTTATTTATTATTTATGGAGAAATGCTTTGATAAATCCAGTTCAGTGAACTCATTATTACTCACTACATGAACAATATATTTGTCCTGTCACAATTTGCATTCCACTCATTCATTTACCTGGTTATGAAGTCAATGAGTCACTGTCGTGTTATAACTCAATTGAGTTAATTAATGAGATTGAAGACAAAGTGGCATGGAATGATGTCTGTGAAAACAAGGGAACATCTAGCTATATGTACTGTATGTACCGTACAGTATGTACTACGGATGTACCCAAACCCGAATATGTTATTTGGAAGTACACAAATAATGCTATTGAATAGTTTTTATGTCCAAAGTTATCCGGAAGCTTTTTTCTAAAGAATCACCCTCTCAGGGCAGTGCTACATCTCCAGGCCAGTTTAGAAGCTGCAGTGAGTCGCTATCGGACCAGACAAATGAGGGCTAGCTGGTTAGCATGCTAACCTCAGTAGAAGAAAAAGTGTTCATTTTACTGCCGTTTCTAAAGACAGGTGTTTCTAAAACTATTGAGAAAATGCTTCAAATTTAGTCTAAATCTGAGATTTGGAGTCTCTCTGTGTACAATGTCCTCTTTGAAAACTGCTGATGTAGTTGACACCTTAAGGAGCTAAATTGAAAAACATCATGATCAACAATGAGAACAGCAGCTGTCATCAAGACACCTGCTTCTGCTTCTGCTCTGTGCCTCTGTCTCGAGTTTTGGATTGAAGAAGTCGGAGAGGGGATGAGGGCGCGATTGAGAAAATGGTAGGGGGTCAATGGGGAGAACAACAGTGGGCAGGTGGGAAAAATTACATGAAAAAAGAGAGGAGATAAAATGGCGAACAAAGAAGTTGAGGGAAAGACAAAGCCATAGACACAAGAGATGGGGAATTTGCATCAACACGTCTAATACCAGTGAGACCCCTTCCCCGATCCCGTTCATTCTTTCTGCGTCTTTTTACCTCTCTCCTGGGGAGGGGGATAAGTCTTTATTAAAACAAATGGGTCTTTGTGAAAATACTGCATTTCTGTAATCGCAACCAGTCAAAAAAGAAACTGTGTTGTTTTCTAGCAGCCATTTTGGCTCACCGTCTTCCTGCTCTATAGTGAGTACAGCTCACCTAAACTAGTTTTCTAGTATTTTCTTCCTCAGTTCGACATCCCCCTCTTTTTTTAATTGCTCATCTCATTCAATTGTCCTCCTACCCCTCATTTAACTACGATCATAAACAAATTTCATGTGACATTTTCTGTCTCAGAAACTCTGTTTATCCATTCTCCTTTGCATCTTCTCTCACCGTCCTCTCTGCACCCACCTCACCCCACCCCCCATCCTCCAAAACAACCTCTCTGTGATCGATACAACTGCTTAGCTGCTCCATAAAGGTGGCATAATGGATGTCATAGCTCACTGATATTGTTGCTGCACGTCACCATAACCATATGTTCAGGTCTACCCAGCAAATGGAGCCATTCTACCATGCGTGTGTTGTGTTTGTGTGTTTATGTGGAAGAGAGAGCATTGCACAAGTAGAACAGGAAGCCACATTTTGCGAGAACGGGGACAGGAAATAAAACATTTAAATGGAACATTCCCCTGTAATTGCAAAAGAACGAAACACAATCAATAGCCATGGAGACAGTTCTGGATTGATGTTATGTTTATGCACAGGTTTTCAGATGCCTCCACAATGGCGGTGATTGGACGTTTGCTTGATTCTGTCCAGGGTTACCACAAGCCTCACAGCGAGCAGTTCTGAGGATGCTGAATCCGAAATGAGAACAGTATAAAATATAAAGCAGGAAAACAGAGATGCACTAAGCGAGCAGGCAACTAGGGAAAAAAAACTGTTATAACTATAGACATAAAGAGAAGAGGAGGTTGGGAAAGTTGACAAAGAACAGGGGGAATGCAAAAAAAAAAAGCACATACAGAAGACGAAAGTGCCAAAACACAGCAACATGGCTGATGGCACAGCGTATGCATTTAGCAGATGGCTGATAATAATTAGCTACTGGGTGAGATCTGAAGTGCACCACTGGGTTCTGCTAATTCACAATATGCTAGATTTACTGCACATATTCACTTCTCCAAGGTCAATTAGCCTACATATGCTTGGTGAAGTCACAGAACTTATACAAAAAATCACAGAAGCTAAAGTGTGCTGCTTTTTAAAGGTGTAGCTCTGTATTGTAACCTGTTATTCACTTCATGATGTCAGCGGCTGCAGCTTCTGTTTCTTTCTTGATACTCAGTCAGGTGTAGCGGCCCCTTTTTGACTGACAATATTACTCTGGGTCAAAGTGACAACTTCAATCTCTTCTGGGTGAGTAACACTCCTCGCCTTAACAGCTTTAACCTCAGCCTCCAACTTTTACACACAACTGAGCAGAGAGATGGGCGACGTGGTTTTCCCTGAGCATAAGGACAGGTCAGGGATAGTCTCCTTTTTGCTCTGTCAGTTTTTTTTTCCATCAGAAGGATGAATTTACTCTTACTTTTCTCCTCCACTGCTCCATTACACACTCGCTTTAAAATTCAGGAGGCATCTCCTTACCGGTTTGTGATTCCAGCATAGCAGCCAATCACTAATCAGTGTGTCTTTATTAATCCAATCAGCTGCCTCTGTAACAATCTGCTTCCAGCTCCTTACACCAATGCCAACATTTAACTCCCCGCAACCACCACTGCCAGTGTAAAGACTCAATCCAGAACCGGAGGCAACACGGCCAAACTGGGAGGTTGTGTTGCCGAGCAATTACAGAGTTCATCCCAGCTATCCAGGTGGACCGTCCCAGCAGCCTGATCCAATCCATGCTTTATCCACGAAAGTTGTTTTTTCATGAATTAGTCAGTGTTTGAACGTCGGTCTTTCAAAGCTTACATGTTGTACATCCCAGCGAGTTTCCGTAACTGATGCATTCATGCCTGTGGCCAATTGAGAACTCAACTAACTTTAAAGCAGAAGTAAGCGATCCGGTCGTTTTGGCTAACTTCCTGTCAGCCGATGGAGTTAGCAGTCCCCGCCCTTGTCCCTACTTCACCACATCCATGCGCATCCCTTGGCTGCACACACAGAGAGGACTGCCCCTTTATGCTGTTCTCTCTCCTCATTAGATAAAGGTTGTAGGATACAAGGAAAGTTTTCTCCTCAGCTTACAGCAGAGCAGAGTGACTGACAGACCCGTATTTCAGACCAAACACTCTATATAAGTGATTGCCGTCGGAAGATATAACTATTTAAGACTTATATTAATACAAACATTGTACTTACTTCTGCTTTAACTAACTTGAAAGTTTTTGCCCCATGTGTATAGCAGCATGTTGCATGCAGAAGCATACTACCCCCAAACTGTGTAGTTATTGTTTTGTTTTATTTATTATCTTTCAGCCAAATTTGCATACTATCTCACACACTCCACTTAGGTAATGCTGAAACATTTTGGGAGATGCATACATTTTTCAGGGGGGTTAAATTAGATAATAGAGATAAATAACACTAATCTTGGTATGTTACAAACTAGCAAATAACAAATGGTGTGTTACAATTGTTTCCATCTGTTTTTAGACTTAATTAGCAGGCAGCAGGATTCGTCTTGCTTTGTTCACAGCCTTCGACCAATCAGTGCCCAACGGGGGAGGAAGTAGTGGCTATAAGCGTGACTTAGGTGTGATGACAGTGAGAGGTGGCTGTTCTTTAACGACACTGGAGGCTGGGAAGATGTTAGCGTAGGTGTTGCCATAGCCTAGCGTCAGTTATATGATCATCTGAAAGTGTTTTGTTTAATTGGAAGAAGAGAGAAGAATGGTACTGGAGGCATTTTCTGTGAAAAAGATGCAATTTACAGTACCAGCTGGTTTTGCTGGCAAAACATAAAACACTGAAGGAGACAGAACCTGGTTTTTGAACCTGAATTTGAGGTAGACAGACGATTTATCTTGTCAAGTATTTCTTAGAAGCACCTGCCCCTTTCTAAACAGGTTTGAATCAGTTTCCCCGGTCCTGTGCAACAATTGCATCAGGTTAACTTAAGGTAATATAGCAAGCTGTAGCTGTTAGCAACAAGACATGTATTTCTTAAAACATCTAACTTTACATTTAGCAGGTAATGTTCCATAGGTATTTCTTAAGGACTGTTCTTCGTGAGCACAAGTAAAATCCTTCTTATCTGCCAACACACCAGAG
Organism: Trachurus trachurus; assembly: GCF_905171665.1. NCBI lineage: Eukaryota > Metazoa > Chordata > Actinopteri > Carangiformes > Carangidae > Trachurus > Trachurus trachurus. The sequence continues at coordinate 20,229,683 of NC_139908.1, read as the reverse complement.
CTCTTTGTAAAAGTTTCATAGCACAGGCACTGTGTTTGACATCTCTGTGGGTGTATACTGTATAGTCTAGTGGTCAGGGTCAAAACTGTTATAATTACTCGATTGGCTTAAGACTTGCAGAGGACCATTCTAGCATGTTATCTTGGCTCTTTCCATTGTGGACTACCTAATAAAACAGACATTATAGACATTTTAAATTAATAAATGATTGAATTGCTGTACTAAATTTATTCACATCTGAGTAATAAACCTCCTAATCTCTAATGAAGCCTCTCCCTGTGGATAGGTTGCTAACAGGCATATCTATAGAACTCTTTTGAGTACTGTATCTTTCTTTCTTTTTCTTTATGAACTGGCAGCCGTAATGAAGTTCACAGCTTTGCTAGGAGGATATAAACCGGCTCACGATGTGGTTGGAAATAGAAGGATATTGCTGAGAAAGACAGAGCGGAAGAGACGGGAAGACAGACTGTGCACAAAGAGGTAGATGAAGATGAAACACAGCAGGAGGACAGAGCGGGGTGTGAAGAGAGTGAGTTTGCATGATTGAAACAAAGAGAGAGAGCAAGTGAGCAGCAGAGATAACGTGGAAATAGGATGAATAGCTGTATTATAATAGTGGGGAGTGGAGGAGGTGAGAGCATCGGCTTGACTGACAGAAAAGAGGCAAGCGATGTGATCCATAGGGAGAACATTGACATTTCTTTGGCCCCTGCTCATATTCCTCCTCCTCCTTCTCCTCCTCCTCCTTCACGGTAAGTGATAGGAGTTAGTCCTAAATCCCGGAGCCTGCAGGCCTACGGGTGGATTAGCGCCCCTGCTCTTCCGTTATTCTCTCTGCTTGATTCTACTGCGGTTTTACACCAGAGGCAGGAGGCAAGGAGCAGGGGAGCTGATTTCATGGCAGCTTCTGCCGGATTAGACAGGAAGCTAGAGAGGGCTGCCAAAGAGAGGTGGGGACACCTTTCACCCCGTCCCTCTTACTGTCCCTGGTGTTTACTCTGTGGGCTTGCATCTCTTGCGGTTCTGTTTGTGTCAGTCCCACCCCTTTCTTTTTTCTTTTCTTTTTTTTGATTTTTGATTTTTATCTAGGCTGACTTTAATTGCCTTGGTGCATCCTTCCCATGGTTCCTTGCCTCTCCCATGTAATCACACAGCTGTACTCTGTTGCAGACTTTCTACTATTTAAGAGTTCCAACTCAAGTGAGCTTGAATTTTCTAAAACATTGAAGATTTAATTTTGGGTTGTTATAATATTAGAATTATATTCATTTTTTGTATAACTAATGGGCGTCTCAGCATGTTTCAGCTACACTGAAAGTGAAGTTAGATTTTCAAACTTTCAAAATGAGTCACAGTAATTTTCCCACTGAAGCCTTTTGAGCATTAGGGAAACAGAAGGCTCCTTAGATGCCTCAAAGGATGGGATAGTTTATAGCCTTGTATTTCCAGTGATCACAAACAGTCACACACACACACACACACACACACACACACACACACACACACACCTAGAGAGGGTGATTTGCTCCCTCTACACGCCCTTTATGATTCAGAGGAGTCTTGCCTGAGACCTTGTAAGCTGAAAATCTCCCTTGGCAGGGGCTGGATTTCACCTCTGGCTGACTTGTACACGTTTAACTTCCCACAAGAGAGAATCTGGTTTGAAATATGCACATCTACATTTACAGGGAGCACAAAGAAGAGTAACAGGTCAGATCATGGAAGTTTGAAACAAAAGAGTCGATGTGAAACTTTTGACAGCCGTGCTCAGCTACGGGCTTAATCCTTTAGATGTTTTAGATTCATTCTTGGAGAGGAAATCATTACTTAAAGTGGCTAATTTAGAATTGGCAGTGGATCCAGGGCAAGGCTGTTTACATTACTGATGTGGACGAGCTTCAGTCATTAAAATGTGCCATGTATAATTCATTCCCTTTCAGTGCTTTCAGGAGAGAGCAGGTGTTACTTTTTTTTTTCAAGACAACAAAATAAAAAGCAACTGAAAATAGCTCCAGGAAAAAAAGAACATGACTGTTGAGCATTTGTTTTGTTTTGTGCCGGGGGACATCGTACAATATCTACGGTCCATGTGTGTACTTCAAACCTGTGACTCCTCTAATACAAACTTGATATATGAACCTGAGTAGATTCCTTGTGGCTATTGATACATTGCAGGATTACATTTTCCCAGAATATAGCCAAAACATATGCATCATCTTTCATATTTCTTCATTTGTGGCAGGTATACTGTTTATTCATACTCAGTGTTTCAAACTTTTACTTTTACCTGTTATCTTAATGTATTCAGTAAAATGCACACATCGCATCACATTTGACACAAGCGGTATCACCAACACCATGTTGTTACTGAGCCGTTTAGCTACAGTTGATGAAACATGGTCCTGTGCAGCTGTTTCTCGTTAATCACATTCATTTATTTTTCTTGGTCAGGTTTTATTGTGAAACATCTGGAAGATGTCTTCAGTGATGGTAACAAGTATCTTTGTACCGACCAGAAAAATAAAAATAAAAGTGGCTTTTATTAGCAAACAGTCTTCATCTGTTTGTGCCAGTGGCTATGTATCTGTATAAAATGATACATGTTTGCACCTTGTTGCTCCTGCACTGCAGAGCAACCTGCTCATGAACAAATCCAATTACTTAGCTCCTCAAAACGTTACTCAGCTACATATAAAACATTTTTATACTATGTGAGTATTCTGGCCCCAGGACATATTAGAACTCAATTTCAGTGCGTTTTCTGCACGACTGAAACAATTTAACCTCAGTGTCACATTCACAGCTGAAAATGTGCAAGGACCCGAAACAGTTTTCTCTTGTTGATAAACACATACTTGTGTTTGGTTATGTTTTGTCATGATTTATTGCACATTTTATGTAAACAGTCAAGCTAATGACTGCAAAAATATTACCAACACTGTTGGAGTTGTGTAACCCAACTCTCAAATACACGAGGCCATGCACTTACACACAGACACACACTCCTAGGGAAGTAAGTGCATTCTCTCATGTCCCTTTGCTCTTTCACACACACACACATACACACACACACTCATAGTGCATGCTCCTCCCAGACACACACGATCACATCATGATCTAAAGTCAATGATGCTGGGCTGCCAGCAGCGAGCACAGGAAGATGGTGGAGAAGAAAAAAAAGAAAATCAATATATGAAACACAATACTGCACATACTGTATTTATCATGTGCACATATTTCTGACAGCCCACTCCACATTACCAAGGAACATTGACTAAAGCATTTGCATGTGTGTTACTGGGACATAAGAGTATCAGTGCGTCAATACAAGCCATTAACGTTGCAGGCTTGTACGAGAGGACGGCTGGGGGAGGGGGTCACGTGAGGTCACTGTCTGACCTATAATAGAGCAGTCATTTGAGGATCGACCTGCACTCGGCCTGGATGGAGTTATGGCTTTGACTGATGACAATAGGGTTGAAAATGATCCGCTTTGGCCTTTGCGTAGGTGTCGGGGTCAGTCTGCTGCCCGGTCGCTACGACATCGGTGAGCTAAGGTCAGATCAATCCTGACAGCACCTCATAGATGCAAAGATTTACTGTTGAGCCTCATAGGGAAGCTGGATGACTAATTCAACTAACATTCATGGTGGTCAGGCAGAGACTACCATGACAAACAGCTCTCTGGGCCAGGTTTCATTTATATGGTTAAAGACCTGATTTACCTCTCAGCTTGAACCACAATGTGACACTTAGAGAACAGATGAGGTTGTGTTTTTTCCACCAGCATCATCCTTGAACTTTGATGATGCAAAGATGTATTATCAAGCTGTAGTGAAGTTTGAGAGATAACTGTTGCTGAATACATTAGTGTGGTGAATGATCCTCATCTTGTGAGACATTGAAAGCTACTTCACTCAGTCAGCATAAATGGCAGCATCGTGAAACTTTATTTATGTGCACTTAGGAGAGGTGGCTGTTTGAAGAACATGCTTGTGGGAGATGGGGCTTCACACAGTAAAGTTTTGAGTTAAGGGACATCCCTAAATGTTACTCATGTTGATGAACTGTCAGCATTTAAAATGTGTTGCCCGGGGCTAACATAACAAATATCCATAAATCCATATCAGGCACTGAAGAAATGAAATCTGGACACAGTAGCTCGGAAATAAATCATTAATGCTGCTGCTGAGCACGTTTTATAAAGCACCGTAATTAGCTTGAGATTTTAGGGCTTCCCATTGTTATTGCTGGTGTGATTTATTATATTTTATTTTATTATATTTTTTTCAAAAGTTTTACCCACTAGTTTTTGCCGGAAATAGAAGCATCTCGTATCCTCCCAGGATCAGTGAAAAGTTGAGTTACACAACATCACGGTTGAGAAATTCTGAAGACGTGGGAGCACAAATTGGTTGCGGCAACAAAATCGGGTATTGCACCTTTAAAAGCCACATGGAGCTCACTGCTAGACGCTCCTCATACATCATGCAACAGTGGTAAATGGGAAAAGAAACATCTCTCCGCTGTGTATCTTCATGTGTTAATATTAATATGCTCCAGTATTAAAATACAAACAGACGTATAAAGAACAATGCGCAAGAACAATAAATCAGAGTGCAGGTCATATGGGGTTGTTGACCGTGTGTGTGTGTGTGTGTGTGTCGTCTCTATGAGGGCTGAGGTAAGAGGCTCCTGTGCTGTGGAGTGAGACGGAGGGCATTAGTCAGATTTGACCAACAAAGAGGCTGTGAGCACACAGCCAGGGGATTAGACCAACACCACAGACTTTCATTAGTCTACGGAGAGGAAGGGGAAAAGAAAGAGCAACGGAAAGGTGGAGGGAGAGAGACACTGGATTACAAAGATAGCGGGGGGACTTTCAGGACTTGGGGGAGAGGGGGAAATGTAAAGATGGAGGATGAGCAGGGAGATAGAGAGAAATGAAGCGAGGGAGACACTGAGAACAGTCAACCACTGGATTAGTCCAATACCAGGGGCTTTCATTAAATGGGATAAAGGGAGATGGATGGATGGACAGGGAAAAACAGGAGAGTCAGGGAGTGAGAGATGAGGAGGAAGAAGGAGGAATAGGATAAATATGCATGCATGGGAGGAAATAGGGACATGAAGGAATTGGAAAGGAAGTGAATAAAGAGATTAGGTAAGGCACTGTGAAGACAAAACACATTTCTAGCAAAATAATAATAATAACAATATGAAGAAGAAATAGAAAATTTTGAGAGAGGTGACAAAGAAAACAGAAAACACTGAACAGAGAGACAGAGAGAGAAGACGGACAGAAAGTTAAAGGAGTTTCAATAGGGGTGTGTGTGTGTGTGTGTGTGTGTGTGTGTGGTGGGGGTAGAACAACAAGAAGCAAGGATTAATCCTCCACTGCACCCACCCACCCCCCCAACACACAACACACACACATGAACACATTCAGGTCCTGGGAGGAACACTGCTGTGCCAAACTAATTACCTACTAACTCAACTACAGCTCAGCCTCACACACATGAACTGCAGCTTTTTACAATGGAGTGCCAGACCAGGTCTACGAGGTGTGTGTGTCTCTGTGTGTTGGTCTGCATCTGTGCAAATCTTTATCTTTATGTTCTTTTGTGGCTGCAACTGTGTGCGGCTGTGTTTGTGTGTGTGCTTACATTTCAATAAGACCGTGACAAATTAAACGTCTCCACTCAGCAAGACAAACAATCTACTCCAGGCCATGGCAGTTTTTTTTTCTCCTTCTTCTTCTCTTTTTCTCATTTGCATATCCCTCTGTCCTTTATCTCAAAGCTCACTCCAACCTTCATTACATGCTCTATATTACTTTTTTTTAGCCTATAACAGCTGCAGCTCCCTCTCATAGAAGACATGATTGTTTCTCATTAATCAATTAATTGTCTCCACAATAAAATGTCAGAACATTTTGAAAATGGCTTTCACATTTTCACAGTGTCCAAAGCGATATCATCAAATTGCATTGTTTTGTCCAAAGAGCACACAGCACAGCGCTACACTATCCAATGAACATGTGATCTGAAAACATTTGCAAAGCTAAACGTCTTTGTATCCACGTTCACTCGCTGACAGTCCTTTTCTTCTTCTTCTACACATTTGTTCTTGCATTGCGGCCTGTACTCTGTTAATTATGGAAAAGTGTTAACCTACTGGTTGGACTGTATCACATCATTTGTCTCCACCGGTAGTTTCTTTACTGTTTTACTTAGCCTACTAAACATTTGTATTTATTTATTTATTTTCAAGTATATTTTGATGGCTTTAATTGACAGGTTAGTTGAGAGAGACAGGAAATAAGGCGGCAGAGAGAGATGGAATGACATGCAGTAAAGGGCCACCCGATGCGGGATTTGAACCAGGGCCAGCTGCAGAAACTATAGCCTCTGCACACTGCGCCCCCTCACTAAACATTTAACTTAATCACCTGTTTTTAGTCAGTTGCACACAAGCATTTAGTCTCTGCCGGTGAAGTTCTTGAAAACCTGTACAATCCATCAAAATGAATGTGGCAATGTCACTTTAACAAAGCAGCAGCCTTCTTTTTCTCTGTCAGACAGTACTGTGGTTTAATGGATGAGGTGGCATTGAAGCCAGTGCACTCATTAAGAGCAGTGATGCACACGCAGACGTACAGACACAATAAACCCAAACAGGAGATATTTTTGACTTCCACTACACACTGTATAAAAACACTGAAGGCCCTTAGAGACGTAAATTGTCCATGTGTAAAGTTAAAATTGGAATTATGTCAACGAGTCAAACTCCGGAGTTCTGTGAACGTCAGATCTGAACGTGTTGTTCGTGACAGAGCCAGAAAGTTCTGTTAACTTTTTATCTTCAGTTGGGGCGTGAAGAACTTATGTTACAGTTATGCCCAACGGACAAGTCACTGAAGTCATCCAATGAATTTATGGTAAAAAATAAGAGTATCTTATTTCCAGATGCTTAGAATGCACAGGTGAGTTTGTGAGTTTCAGTGAGTGAGTTTCAGACACTTCATGCTCTCTTCTCGTCTAGGGGTCATGATGAGAGAGATAATGACAGGTCACCAAAAGCCTTCATGGTGATAGGCTGTGACCAATAATTTCAAGTGCACAGGTGTGATAATGACTTGAGTCAAAATCCTGATATAAAGTAATACGTTACAGTAGCAGGAATTAAAACTAAAGTTGGATGAACTCAAAGGCTAAACTTAGAAAATGAGGTTGACTCACCTAACTCTTAAGGGTTTTTTTTATTAACTCTGAATCACATTAATTCCCACACTCCGTGAGCACAGGAATTAATTTTCTTGCCCCACGTCAGTATATGTGTTTGAAGTCTTTCTGATTCTTGCATCACCTAACACATTTGATTACCAAAACTATCTTGAAGGTTTTAAGCTTTGCCCCAAAGTGTGGGAACCGCTGTGGTCAAGTCCACACGAGGAGGTTGAGGTTCGCCCTCAGCAGCTTTGCATTGCCTTTTTTTTCAGAGGGAGGATTGTAAAGGTTTCAAGTGACAAGTTAATTTAACTCTGCAGGGAGTGGTAGTCACCCAATGATAAGTCACAATATTTCAAAATGTAGAGGAAAGACATAACAGGTTTTGCTTCCTCTTGCTGTTTGACTCACATTGACAAAAGTGTCAGTGTTTTTCTTTTTGTTGTTTTGTTATTGTTTAGATAGAAAATGCCAATTTAAGAATAGGATGGTATGATGAGTTCTTCTTGACAAGTGACTGTTTTTCATCCCTTCAAAAATGATTTTTCTCCAACAAATCACTGTTGTTCTTCACACTATTTTTATTTGTCTTGGCACAGCCGCTGTTTGTTTGCCAACCCTGTTGTTTGTTGAGACTGGCTCAGTGTGACTGAGCATGTCGAGGCTCTGAATCCCTGTCTTGATTATCGATTTTATTGAGCCGCACATTAAGCTCATTAGTGAATTCATATGGTCGCTACATCTACATTTGTAATTTTCTCTCCTTTAGTCTCCGTGTCTGTCTCTGGCAGCAGTTATAGATCGAAGCTTCAGAAAACCTTTTGATGTCCTCGGTTTGATGTCAGCCTCATTACTACCATAGGTGTGTGAAGTCGAAACATCAAGACGCAGCGTGAAGGCGCGATGCTACTGTGTGTCAACAACCTTTAATTGTTGTTGACATAGCATGGGAGCATGGTTGTTTCTCCTCACATGCATCACAGGCAAGCGTGGTTATGTACACACAAATACAAATACCCCTAGTTAGTGAGAACATGGGGGGGAAAGTTCATGTTTAAAGGTGTAATTTGTAAGTTGTCTGTCCACTGAGTGTAACTTCTTGCCTGGAACAGTTGTGGTTATCGTCATTTGACAAGACGCTACAGTGACTCGGTATCAGAAAACGACAAAATTGACCAAGGCTCGCTAAACTTACTGTACACTTACTAACAGCTTTTGTAAAGATTTGGTTAAATCTGCTGCAGTGAAACTCTCAATTTGTCTGGCTTAATGTCAAACTACCAGTGCATAACAGAAGAATTAAATGTGCTGTAGTGTATTTCATTCCTGTGCACCGCTGACCTTGGTATTTTTCAGTTTTTTTCAGCTTTCACAAAAGGTTGTCAACCCCATTAAAACTGGCAAATGTCACAATTATGAAATGGCAAGTCCACCAGCTTCAGTCTGTTGAAATCTGATGAGGACTGCCTCAAAATAAGTGCAGTTTAAAGATGTTAAAATAAGATATGTAGAATTTGGTTCCACTGTTCTTAAAGCTATATGCAATGGAAACAGCTGTCTCTGAACATTAGAAGATTAGATGAAGAAACATCTGAAGTAACTGAATTAAGAATCACAAACATTTGAATTGTTGTTGACTTTGTTGTGTTTGTGTATATCACAACCAATTGGACCTGACACTGGCATCCATCCTCAGAGGCAGTAAGTTGAATTGACCTTGACGACAAGTCATCTGGTCTGGAGTAAAACTCATCCTGACAATCACCCATGTACGCTGGGGATCAGGGGATGTCAGGATGGAGCTTCACTGAGCCAACAGCACCAGAAGTGGTCTGCCATCAAAGAACATTATCCCCATTTGACATTGTTTGTTTTGCTGTTAATTATCTTTTATAATAACTGATGGGTGACACAATCTTTATCTACCAGAGCAACGATGATTAATTATTTTATGGAAATCAATGAGAAAAAAACTGAGTTCCCAAATTACTACTCTAAAATGTTTTTGCGCCACCAGGGCCACGGTTCATTTGCAGACTGATATGATCAACTTCCTTTTACTTTTAAATAATGAGTTCCAGTGCAAATCTAAAAATAATAAAAAATTACACATATTATACTGAATTCAAAGCCAATTTTCTGGAGATCAGAACATATCATGACAATGAATCTAATTACTCAGTGACTTTTTTTTCGTCAAAGCACCATTGTGCAGTGAAAATCATTTGGAATGGGGTTTGGAGTTTTGCGGCGCACCGCTCATCTTCTGTGGATGTTCTGCCGGGTTAATGTAGCACTACGCTACCATTCGGCTGACACTTTGAATGCACCGCCAGATGTTGTCTTTGTCATAATGTGTTTTTAATCACCATTCCTGAAGTCAGAAGCCAGCAGGCAGCTTCCAATCCGATTTGCATCACTTGTTTCCCCTCATCTCTCCTTAACAGCTGAGAGGGGCTGTGGGCATCAATCACTCTTAACTAGACGCACTGTCACACATCTCCTATACGCCAACTTCTGAGACCCCACAGCCACGTAACTGTACAGTATGTGCAACAGGGCCAGCCGGGACCTCACGTTGCCAGGATCGGATTTCCACGTTTCATGTGTGACACATCATTTCATTTTCAAAATTAAAAATTCATCCATTTTGAGCCATTAATAAGTTGTTAACCTTCGGGGGCCAGCGTTTGTCCCCACAAAGGAAGTGAGGCTCTACAAAGTGATTGTGTGAGCAGAGTATTGTCTTCCCAGTGGCTGGTTAATACTTAAACATACTCTCATACTTTCTTTTCTCTTTTTCAGATGTTACACTGCGTGTGTGTGTGTGCGCAGAATCTTTATTACATGTATTTGTCTTAGAGTCCATTAATGAGTCTCTTTACTTCCCCCTTTCATCTCTCAAACGTGGCTACTGTATAGCACTTCAAACAGGTGTGATGGTGCTTCAGTTCCACAAAGCTCTCCTCATCAGAGCGCTGAAGGAGGGCTAGGTCCTTTTAGAAATATAGAATCGTGCAGAGGGTTGGAAAAACAAAACAAACAACAAATAAATTAGGAGGCCAACTTTCACCTTTCACCAAAGTGCAGCGTCTTTTGGAGAGACAGACAAACAAATCTCCAGCTGTGCTCAGACAAACACGTCTGTCTGATGTGCAGAGATGGAGAAAAAAAGAAAAAACACCATAGATTCTGGATGCATTACGGCTGTACTGTTCACACAGCGCAGGATTCAAAACGCATTATCTTTTGTAGATTTGACTGTATTTCAATTCCATTTCATTTCTTCCACACTTTATTTGACAGCGTTAGAATATTGCCACCCACACTTTGCCCTCGAGAGAATTCGAGTCAATACGAGATGAGACCACTGAGAAAACCTTGTGTCAACAACCTGCGAGGAAATCAAGATGCCTCACACACGGCATGAATCAACAAAGCGATGATGGGTATCTCCAGGAGTGAAGGAACTTGCCGCTGCACCGCCTTCTTTCTCTCTCTTTCAACTCCTCTACTCGACACCCATTCAATGACTTTTTTGTATTCCAATTAATTTACTTATATATTTACTCTGCCAAAATCAATAGCACAGGCTGAGATGATCCCTTCCAAGAAAAACCGTCATATTTTGTTTTACAGGGCTCCTGCTTTTGTTGCAATATCTTGTCCAACAACCTCTGTCAAGGCCTTCAGCTTTAGGGCTTGTTGTGTTTAATGTGAGTTGAAAATTGTAACGAGAGAGCGAGTCTTTTTGCATCCATCAAGAGAAACTATTTGGACGGACGGGCTTTGCTTATAGGCTTATTAATGATACTTTAACTTTTGCTAATTCTTTTGTGGACAGGGTGAAATCGCACGGGGGTTATTTAATTGATTGTGAATGAAACTTGGATCCTGGAGGGGATTTGGAGTTGTGCTGCTTTCATATTGCAATGACTCACTGGTTTTCCCTGGATAAGAAACATTATCTGTATTTAAATTCAATATTAAAAGGGGTTTCCCCTTCTGTTGCATTTTGAGTTTTACTGCTTGGCCGCTTCTTTTTCTATACTTTTCTTTTGGTCAAGTACTCCTCTAAATCTTTGCCCACCTCTTCCCTCTCCTCTCCTGCCCCCCGACACTCAGCCCCCCCCCGACCCCCCCACCCCACCCAGCACCCCTCCTCCTCCCCTTCCTCCTCCTCTCTTCGCTGGCCTCTTCAAAGGTAAGAGGCCGTCGGCACGACTTCAGTAGGAGAACCACACGGCGATCAGACATGTCAGCACCTCCATCATGCACACACGCGTCAACACTTCAAATACACACATGCAGACGCACACACAGCCCCACGTGCACATGTCAGCACCTTCAATGCACGCACGCACAAACACACACACTGTCCACATGTCATTAGGGAGGTCCACATGGCTCATATAAAAGCTTGTCCAGCAGGAAGAGAGCAGGGGCACAGAGGAAGGAGGGAGGAGGGAGGGAGGGAGGAAGGGAGGGAGGGAGGGAGAGAGAGAAAAAGTGTGAGAGCAAAGAAAGAAGAAGGGAGCGAGACGGTGAGAGGTGAAGAGGGAATTTGGTGAAGCCGGTAGGGAGGGAGAGAAGCGCACGAGACGAAGGAGTGAAGGAGATGAGGAGGGATGTACACACAAGGATTACCAGTCACCAGAGGATTGCTTCGACTATCACTAAAGCTGCAGTGTGTGTGTGCGTATGTGTGTGTGTGTTTGCGCCCACAAAATCACTTCCTCCTGATCAGCTCTGTGCCTGCTCCAACACCTTTTACCATACAAACTACCTGCAATTACTTTCCATCACTGCTCTCTGTGCTGGTTTCCTTCCTTTTTTGCTTCTTTCCCTCCGACTCCATCCTTCCATCCCTTCTCTTGTTTCATTTTCTTTCCCTCCTTTCCTCCCTATTACCTTCATCTCCCCTCTGTTTTTATTTTTAGCCCCTCTCCCTTGATTCTTTGTTGCCATTCTACTGTGCAACCCATTTCCTTCTGTCCCTACTTGCTTTGCTCCCTCTGCATCTTTCCCTTCATCCCATCCTTCACCTCTAATCCTTCTTCCTCATTCTTGCCCTCAACTTCTGCTTCTTCTACTTTTTTTTCCCCCACTAAATCTGTCCACCAAAAAGTAGCGTGAGTGGTGGGAGACCGAGAGAACAGGATGTAAGACATATAAGTGGTTTGAGAGACCGACAGGAAGCAAAAAAAGAAGTGAAGGGAACCGGCAAAGACAAAGAGAAAGCATGGATGATTTTTGGCAGATAGAGATAATAGAGAGAGATGTTGTGCCAGAAAGGAGAGGAGAGTGGGAGAGAGCAGGGCTACCAGATAGAAACAGGCAGAGGGAGAGGAGTAGCAGAAATGGCCCAGAGAAGGATAATGTAGAGAAAGAGGGGGTGGTAGATCACAGGGAGACAAAACGATATGTAGGAGAGAGGAGTGCAGATAAAACAAAGCAAGGGGTTGAGAAAGAGAAAAAAAAAGACAGTGTGGGATAGCAGCTAGAGAGAAAGGAGAAGAGAGACTGAGAAGGAGAGGAGTCTATACTCGGATCAATGGATGGCCTGTCCTCTGCTGTGTCTGCATTTCCTCTGGCTCACACAATAAGGCCCTCTCACTACACCGAGGAGGGAGAGAGAGAGTGCGTGTGTTTAAGAGAGAAAGAGAGAGAGAGTGCATATATATGTGCATGTTTGTGTATGTGTGTGAGGGACAGAATGCCATTCAGAGTGAAAATGACCCCCCTGCACTCTGGTCTTTTCTTAATATTAGAGGTCAACGGTCAGTCTCCCGATGGAAATTTCAATCTGTAGTTTCTTGCAGGGCTGTGGAAGTGAATCTAATCTGGACAGGGGGGGGGGGGGGGGCTTTATCTCTGTCAGTGCGAATGTCCATAGGTTTTCTATCTGCTGGATGTGAGTGTGAAAGTGTTTGTCTGTGTGTTAGCCCCGGCGATATAGACTACACACAGCGCTTCTTTGCCTTTTACCTCCCGCTTTTTGTGGGAATAGGCTGCAGCTCTCACAGGACGCTGGGGAACGGAGAGAGAGCGGATATGTAAAACAGATGGATGGATGATGGGGTCATTATTTTCATATTAATCAATTACTCATTTAGCTACAGGATGTCAAATGGTGAAAAGTCCCCACAACAATTTCCCCGAGTCCGGGGGGACGTCTTCATATTGTTTTGGTCTGACTAACAGTCCGAAATGCAAAGATACTGAATCAACAATTGTGTTAATTGACTAACCATTTCAGCGCTAATGGAAAGATGGCTAAATGGGATGATGGGTGATGGATGCACAGATGGAGACTTCAGGCTTCTACTGGCCGTTAGAATGAACTGATGATGGTTTTGGATGATCTGATGAGCAGCTGCAATCTCTGCACATTGTGACAAACACCGGGGCAGAGGATGGAGCAGGATGAATACATTATTAGAGGGAAGGAACGCAGCATCAGCAGGTAAACTTGAGAAAGGCCTCAATAATGACACATCAGCGCCTCTCAGCCTCCTCCCATCCCAATTAGCTGTTGTTTGGCTTGAGAGTGTTGCTAACTCTCAGTTCGCTGCTTCAAAATGATGCCATTACTTTGTGTGTATGAAGTCAGACTGAAAGATTCAAACTAAGTGTTGTTGTGCCAAACTGCAGGTAAAAAGAAAGTATAGCTTATGTGCATATTGCAGATAGAGGCATCCTGGTTCATAAATGCTTCTCTGTGAGGCTTTCTTTTATTTTTTAAATGTGCTCTTCAAATAAATAGCCTTGAGTCATTGGCATACAGGATACAGGCATTTTTGGTCAAATGAGCAACACAGTTATGGGAAATAATCAGTGGAAGGTCCAATAGTTGGTCCATAGTTCATACTGGAGGTTCAGCAATCACTACAGTCATTAACTGAAGTCATTAGTAGAGCAGAGATACAAATGTTGCAGTTCCAGCCCCTAAACTGTCAGGATTTTTTACTTTCGTCAACCTATCTATTTTTTTCTACCTTTGGGCTTTATTCTATTGGGGTCTAGAAATTTGTGATGGGCGTTTATCACCAGTGCAGACAAAATATAGAAATCACGGAGAGATTCAGCAGTGTGGTTACAGATGGATAACACCGGGATTAAAGGTGTAGAGATGGATTTCCTTTTTTAATGAGTTACTTTTTGGCAATTTTCTTGCCTTTGCTCTGAAAGTACAGGGAGATGGAGAACAGCAAAGTCAGAGAGAGAGGGTGGATGATGTATAGTAGAGGGCCACAGGTTGGACTTAAACACAGACCACTGCGGTAAAGGCTAAGTATTTATGTGCTTTAAACTTCGCCCTGTGTGCATGTGCCTGTGTTTACATGTTCTTGGTCTTGTATTATGATGCATGCTAATGAGTTTTTTGTGTGTGCAGAATGGATTCAAAGGCAAATTTAAAGCTCTAAATATCAGCATGCTGTGCTTATAATATCTCTGAATATTGTGAAAATATCAAGTTCCTCAAATTAACCTCCCTGCCATCAATCAATTTTGTCACAATTTGATGCTGGATATCTCCTAACACCAAGATTAAATTGAAATTTACTGCTCTGCCACTTTCTAACCTCAGCCTTTAGCGATTGTACATGGTTTCAGTTTATTTTTGGAGACAAGAGATTCGCCCAGAGACAGACATCAGACTGCTCGCAGGTTGCAAGGGCACAATAACACAAGGCCACGGCCGTGCCTCAGACCTGTACAAGGGTATCAGCTCACAAGGGTGTGTGTGAGAGAGAGAGAGAGAGAGAGAGAGAGAGAGATAGGGTGAGACAGTGTGTGACGGGGCGTGTGCATGTGTGTCCTCCAGCAGCCATGATGCATTAGTGTAACCTGATCCCTCTCCTCCCCTGTGAGCCCTAACCTTGAGACAGACAGAGATGCAGGTTGCAAAGCCATATTCTGTTATAAATGAGGCTGCTGCTCCTCATCACCCAATCTGTCTAATATTAGATAACCTGGTCGGGGAAAGTGGATTGTTAGGGATCCGTTGCACTGTTTGCAGTTTAGTGTCAGGGGTTAATTTGTGAGAATACATGCTTTTCTTTTGTTATCGTGGGTTTTATTTATGTATTCTTTTTAGGTTTTTTTTGGTGGTGGATTTTAGTCTGAAGCATTAATTTCATTCTTATGTTATTATCATCATCATCATTATTATTTAACACTTTAAAACATGTTCCAATTTTCAGTACCACCAACACTTTTTTTTGATTCTGACTTTTTTTTTCAGACATAGGGATGTTTTTTTAATATACTATATACATGCACATATGTATTTACAATGAGTCAAATCATAAATGAATAAATACAATAGTTCAAAAAAGTTATGATTTAAATTAGGAACTGCCAGATCAAACAATAAAAGCATTAAATTATAAATATCAGCCAATATTTGATAGCAGCTTGTGATACTTGACAGTGTGAATATCAAAAGGAATTCTGATGGTTTGATGTTATTACGTCACATTGTAAACATCATCACCTTCACTCAAATACTAATCCATCTGAGCAGGTCAACCTTCCCCACGTATCACGTCACTGTCTGTATCAACACCAGCCTCACGTTTAAACCCATATACTTCCATTACAGTACAAGTTTAATGCCTCTTCTGCTCTTCCACCATATTAAGAATAATATAATATTTTTACTCTTTATCTTCAACTTGAGTCTCCTGCAGTGATTAACATCAGAAAATCATTAAGCGAAGCTCTGTATTAAAGAACCAAAGCCTCCTCCTTCTCCTGACATGTTACAAAGCAGATAAAGCATTAATAGGGAAGAGACGTTTCATTACATCCTTTTGCTTCATTGTGAAAAACTGTGTTATGCCTCACAGTCATTTCTTTCATTAAGGAACCTGGGTCATTATTGGCCCAAGTATAACGAAACTCACAACTGAAATTCTTCATCTCGAATGCGTTTAATAATAATGGGGTATTATTCCCAATCTTATTCCCCTACATTAAATAATACTATTCCCAGAGCCCATTAAGAAACTTAATCATCAGGGGCTGAAATACACTGCGGAGAGATAATTACAGTAGATGATATTCACAGATAATTCACAGATGATCTCATGATTTGTTCGTTGGCTCTTTCTTTTCCCTTTCCCTTAGTTTGACTTTTTCTGCAGCAGCTATTCTTCTTCTGCAGCTCTCAGCCTTACACCTCACTGCCATCTGTCTTAGTTAGGGATTTTAAAAGTAGCAAGCCAGCAACATGAAAAAAAATGTGTCAGAAGAAGAAAGAGAAGAAGATGAAAAAAAACGAGGTGAGACAAGGATGAAAGAAGAAGACAAAAGTTATAAAAATAGACATGTGTGAGGCAGAACAATAAATCATTTACATACATGCACAGGGTAAGGTCATCAGGGTTTAAATATTCATTATGGGTGTCAAGTCGAAGCTTTTAGATCTTGTGGGATACAGTTTCGCTTCTCTCCTCATTTCATGTTTATGTTCGCTGAATTATACATCAAAATGAATGTTATAAATACACTTAGTATAGTTTTTGTTGTTGTTGTTGTTGTTTCCATCATCAGGAGCCATGGTGTGGTAAAAGCACTGCCAGAGTTCCAGGTTTAACTCCCACCGGAGTCGCACTCTCTGTAAAAGTGCACGGACTCGCTGGTCACTGTGAGGCATGCTGGGAAAAGGAAAACATCCACTGTGCAGCAGATTTATTCATGCTGTGGCAGACACTGCACAGGAGAGACAGGAGACACAAAGAAGCGCTGGCTGGCATTTACATCTGAGGCGTTTAAGCTGCCGCGCTGCACAACAGCGGCGCCTTATTTTGATGGGACACCTGACATCATTGATGGACACATTTGTCCGATCAAACCAGAGATCTCACAGTTATGAGACGGCTTCACTCTTTGATTTAACATTCAAAGGGTTTAAAGTCTCGTTTGTGGAGCAGGTAGAAGTTTATCATCCTGCTCAAAGACACTTGAACCTCTTTTGGAGATCACACAGGCTCTTTTGTGATGTTTTACAAATAAATACTGTAATGGAGGAACCAAATTAGATTTGGTTC
Source organism: Trachurus trachurus (assembly GCF_905171665.1). Lineage (NCBI taxonomy): Eukaryota > Metazoa > Chordata > Actinopteri > Carangiformes > Carangidae > Trachurus > Trachurus trachurus. The sequence continues at coordinate 20,212,393 of NC_139908.1, read as the reverse complement.
ATTTAAAGGAAAGTGAAATGAGTTTAAACAGTAGTAAGCAGGGTTGGATACAATAGGAGATGCACCTATTTAATACCACACAGTGGCTTTTCTACAACAGTGACTCATAATCTGACGTCTCTGTAGTATTGATCATTTTCAGGGCTGTTGTCAGAGTTGTATTGTTTTGAATTACACTGTGTAGTCTGCCTACTATTTCAGCACAGTGTGCTTTAATGCACTTTAATATTGGATCATAATGTAAAAAAAAAAAAAAAGGAAATTCACGACTCCTCCGCCTTTTACAACTTGTTTCACTCCAGGTTCCAGTCGTCTCACTGTACTTGCCCTTTTCCTCACCTCACCTCTTTTCATTTTGTTCAGTTTTTCATCTGCATTATTCTTTTCCTCCCTGTTCTTCCTGTCCCTTCTATCTGTTCATTTATCACCGGCCACATCTACTCTCCTTTCCCATCCCCATCTATTTCTCTTTCCTGTTACTTTTCCACCGTCCATTCATCTCTCCCCCTACTCTTTTCCCCCTCTCCCTTTTCTTTCTACCTTGTTCTCCTCCACCTTACTCGTTTCTCTTTGTCTCTCTCTCTCGCTTCCCTCTCTATTATTTTTCTCCCTCTCCACTCTCTGATGGGTGTCCTGTTCCCTCTCTCTCTCTGGGAGTAGCAGACCTCCTGACGGCTTAGTATTGATCCTCCCATCTCCTTCTCTTGCTATCTCTCTCTCCTCCTCTCCCTCTCTCTTTCACTCTCTCTCTCTCTTACACACACACACATGCGCACACATACATGCATTAGGGTGACAAGATAAAAGGGTTTGTATGCCCCAAGGCAAAAGCAGCTAAACATGAGACCAGAGGCTCTCAGCTTGGAGTATATGTATCAAGAACAGAAACATTTAACAAACCCAGGGCCACTTACACACACGTACACACACACACACACACACACACACACAGTATCTCTAACTGGAACTGTACGAAAATTACCATTATATTTATTTACAACCAGCTTATTTTTTATCTGAACATTAAGCTCAGCATGAAATAACATGAATCTTGCTACAGTTGAAACATTCTTCAGCTGTTGCCTCAGAAAGCTGAAGGCAACCAGCATGCTCCACGTCTGTGTAAAGGGAAATTTCCGGGTAATAATACTATATATAATCTTTGCCTTCCGGGGGAGGGAATACTTGACTCTAATTGGAAGAAGTTTCTTGTTTTTCTGTAAAAGACGGTTCCAGCTAAGCTGTTTTAGAGAATGTGTTGTGTTTAAGAGCCAGTCTGTAAAATATTATGTAAACAAATTCAAAATGTGAATAAATGGAGAATATTCCAGCTTGGGTCTCTATTTGATGCGATGCATGTATCATCATTACATTCACTAGGACTGTAGTTTCTGCAAAGTTTCCAAAGAAACTTCATTTCTGCACACGTTACTGTAATGAGAGAATAAGTTGGTGCGATAAAGCACATGACACAAGACCAGGCTGATGTCACTCAGTGGCAGAGTTGCACGAGTTTCACAGGGGTAGACAAACTCATGTCTTGTGTTGGTGTTTTGTATGAGGCACAGTGATTCAGCGGTTAGCATGATGGCCTTGTAGCAAAAAGGTTCTGGATTCGATCCCCAGAGCTGAAGCCAATCCATGTGGCGCTTGCATGTTCTCCCTGTGTCTGCATGGATTCTCTCTGGGCCCTCCAGCTTCCTCCCACAGTCTAAAAACACACACTGTTTGGAGACTTTAAGTGCTCATATGTGTGTGATTGTGAGCACAAATGCATTATTGGTCTCTATGTTGGCTGTGATAGAATGGGATTAACTCCACCCTTGAAATTCTGCATGGATGCATATTTTGATATTAACTCATTTTATATAAATTATTTACTATCTGTACAAAGATCACTCGTCATTATACTTCACTTATATTTCTTTACCTCATATGTCTTTCATTATTCTTTTTTTTTTAGCAGTTTTGAGGAGCTGCTAAACTACAGTTTATGTTATTCATGAGATAGATTTTACTTGTCCAAGGGAGGAAGAAAGATGTGATGGATACAGAGGCAAAAAAAAACCCAACCAAAACAAAACAAGGGGAAATCATAATGTAGATATAAATGAATTTATGTATGTAAAGTAAAATGTGTCTGCCTGAATCTTTGCCTGGGCCTCTGTTGCCTGACTGAAACAAAACAGCTGTCACCAAAATGCCTCCAGCTCAACATGTAAAAATAGATGTTTTATTTTTCACGTGTGCTGCTGTTGCTCTTCAGTCACAACAGCATCACAGACCTGTTAAACCTATTCAACTATTCATGAGAACTTTTAGAAATTCAAATTTCACAGTTGCATCTTGTTGCCACTCTGAGACACTGAGCAAAGGTGCACTAAGCAGAATAATGAGATAAATTAGAGAATAAATCTAATCAATTCATACGCACAAAAACTATTCAGTGTTCATCTTATAGTGCATCTGTCTCCTGAATTCTTTTGTTTGTGAGCGCCTCTCTATGTCCAGCCTACATGCTGTTTACAGCACCGTTCAGCAGAGGAGCTGCACTTCAGGTTCAGGTGGGAATACAACCTCTGACCGTGGCAGTTTAGTGCCATGGCCCTTCCACTGAGCCCCAAAGCTAACAGGAGGTCTGAGGGATCAATACCTGGCATGAACTACACAATGTGATTCTCAGCCGCTGTGGCCACATCAATCACCCTATTACCATTAGCTCATCTCTCGACACCATGTTGGACTTCTCCCTCCTGCCCCTCCTAGCCACTCTCCAGTCCTATATGACACCGGTTTCCCTTCCCCTCATGTCTCCCTTCCCCTCTCTCTTTTCCTATTTCTCTCTCCCCCTCACTCTCCCCCTGCCAGCTCAGCGGATGTCCCTTGTCACAGCTCCTATTTCAGCCTTCTGAAGTTTCCTAATTGATCGCAATTAGAGCCGCTACAGAGCAAAAAGGGGGTGGGAGGGGAGGGAGAGAGGCTGTGTGGCGGGAGGGGGCGGACAAACGGAGATGGGTAGAGAAAGTGTATATGCGTGTGTGAGAGACAGAAAGACACAGATAGGGGAGATCGGGGGTCGGGGTGGTGGTGGTGGTGGTGGGGTGAAATCAATGAGTCTGTTTTGAAAGTGGTTATATTAGCAACTGGGCTACATTTGACCACAGACTGCTGTGGTGATAACACAAGAGACAGGACGAGTGACAGAGAGACAGACAGAAGAAGAGGCAGCGACCCACAGGCAGACGGAAAAACAAAACATAGTACTCCAGGGAGTAAGGTAACACTGAATGACTGATGTTAAAATAGGAACTGGGAAAAGGAAACCTGTCCCACATTTCTGACGCCTTTTCTTTAGATTTATTGAGTGTAAAAAACAAACAGAGCTGCATGTGTGAGCACACATTCTGAGTGTAGCTTTCACACAGGCAGAGATGACACCAAAACTAGGCAACCAGATGGATGGATACATAAAAAATGAAATAGAATAGAATGAAATGCATACAAACCAATAAGAAAAAAAGAAAAGATAGAGATATATACGTATGTACTGTATGTGCTTGTACAAGAAAATCAAATGTGCAGTACAACAATGTTCAGGTCAGGATGCTATGCACGTTCACTAACAGTTTATAGATACAAGATTGCAAACTACTCCTGTGAGCTTGTCCAGTTCCATCCATAGTTCATTAACATCTGGATTCCTCTGAAAATCACCACCACATGTGTTTCTTTGTTGCTGCTTCCACTTTATAGTTAGTATGCGATATGAAGGAAATTAATTAAAGATTTTCCGGTTGATCACAGGCCAGGACCTGACTGAGAATTGTGGGTAAAAATCCAGACTGGGACAATTTGGCACAGGGTGACTTGCTTATGATTCCTGAGAGCGAGACGGGGAGATGTATTAACAAGGCGGGAAAGACACACACAGAGAAAACAGAGATAGGGATAAGTTGGGATAAAATCAAGAGAGGCAGACAGAGTGATTCGGTGAGAAATGTAACAGAAAAGAGAGAGACGGAGAGCGAGGGATTTGTAATAAAGAGATAGTGAGAGGCAGAATGACAAAGAGGAAGAATAACAATGGTGCCAAAGCCTCTTCCATCCTCCTTGCAAACGTCCCTGATCCCCTTTTTTCTCTCATTTAAATTCCTCACCATTGTCATTGCAATCCAGGCCTAACCCCCCACTGCCTGGCAAATATGCACACACACACACATGCACACACACACACACAAACACCCAAACACTCATGGACATAAGAGCACACATGCGTTGACCTCCAACAGCAACCAGGGCCATCCCAGGCCAGGGAGTCGGCCTCACACATCTTTGGTAATCCCTATCAATGGGCACACACACATGTACACACTCACAATGTTTGCTGGAAAGATAGGCTCAAGTTTCCCCAGACTGCAGATGTCAACGTGACCTTAGCCACGCTAACATGGGTGTGGAATAGCAAGCAGCTTGTCACCAAGAATCCAGTGTCTTGTCAGCAACACGAGGCCGGGCAGGCCGGGCGCAGCGCTCACTTGTGCCTTGTCAACATGTATAGACGATATAGCTGACTTTAATTCTGTTCCTCGCCTTACCCTGCCCTGGTCAATAGGACTTACAACCACAGGACCCTGGGCTTGTCAGCAACGGTGTCTTACAGAGCCGACGTACTGCGCTGAGTAGCGTTAGCCTCCAACGTCCTCAGAGCTGCAGCAGCAAGGCTAGGAAATAACTTGTTGTCAGCATGGGCAGGACATGGCTGGGTTAATACAATTCCTTGGCTTATCACTCCCTTGTCAGCAATTCTAGGTCATAGAGATGGCAGCCTGCGCTGATCTTAATATTGTCTTGTCAATGTGCAATAGGCTACATTTGGACTGTCAACAAAGCGCAGAATCATGTGAGAGAGAAAGAGAGAGATGATGCCTTGTCTGCAAAGTCAGAACAACGCTGGTGTTGTATTATTCCTTGCCTTATCACTCCCATGTCAGCAATGCTAGAACAGAGATGGTAACCAGTGATAGCCCATGAACATCGTTGCCTGGCCTCAGTCTGGAAATAATATCTTACCTCTGGAGCATTATAAGATATAACCAGAAATGGGAAAACAAATAATGCTAAAAGCTGCACTTTTGAAAGTTCATTCTTTTGAACCATCATCACTAATTGAATTTGTACTACATATTTCTATAATGACATACGAGACTGAAAGACCTAATTATTTCACTTGTTTATAATCACTCAGATAAAATCGGAGCAATTATAAAATAATTTTACTACTCTCCCACTGTACTCTGCACCTCCATTACCTGTCATTCTTTCTCAAAGTGGGTTATGTTACAGAAATATATAAAAGAGAAAATGTAACAGAGTTGATGATTTGATGATTAATGAATTTGTTTACTATTTTAGGCACAAACTGAGAATATTATATTTCAAAAAGTGAGGAAAAACACCCCCCCATACGCTTTCAGATAATCTGGAATCCATTAGGACAGGACAGGCTACTAACACACACGCGCGAGCGCACACAACATGAAGGAAACTGTAAAGGCAAGAGTGACTGACACAAACACATGTACACGTATGGAAAAAAAGAAAAGAAAAGGACTATCACAGCTGTAAAGACTAAAGGTGAATTTGCTAAATAAATCATTCACCAGCACAGAGCAGACTGTGGACAAATCAATGCTGATCTGATCTTAAATAACCACGTGTGTGTGTGCGCGCGTGTGTGTTTGGAAGGAGGTGATTCTGGCGACAAGGCGACCTAGAGGGATCAAAAAACCCTCTCTCACATTACTGACGACAGGCAGGAGATGCATGCGCTTGTAGCAGTGTAGATGACACGGCGGCGTCTACAAAGCAGTTTGCTGACCTGCATGCCTGTGGGAGCATTAGTAGTCATCAGAAAGAGAGAGCGGGAGAAAGAGGGGGGAGGAAAAGTTCTCATCTTCATAGACCATCTCACATTCACGGCTTTACAGAGGCCTTTTTGACTTCAGATAAGTGTGGGGGTTAAATTAGTCGCCCTGACCTCTTCCATCCAATGAGTTCACAGGCGAAAAGACACTGAGCACTGTGGCCGAGTTGGACTTATCAAATCATATGTATTTAGTGGGGAAAAAATGTTACTAAACTCAGTTTCAATTATACAGAGCTCTAAACTATTGCACAGATAAATAAATGCATTTGCTCTGCAGCTGTATAATTAAGAGCCAGCAGCTTCATAATAAATGTGCGCACAGGGGATTATATATCTTGGCTTTAGAAATGATTTCTTTCCAGCTTTACCTGCAACAGAGTGACAGACCCGCTGGTCTCCTGAGTCTCCGTCCCCCGAGTCTTCCGTCTTTCCAATTCATTTAATGTGTCTTGCGCGCCTGAATCTCTGCTCTTTGTTTACCGCGATTATGCAACATGACACACGCCTTGCTGCGAGCCAAACCGTCCCGATGGGGCGGGGAATGGAGTTCTGAACTTGAACTCAGCAGTTAAACAGAATCGGTTTGCGTCCTGGGTTCAAATCCCCGGACCGGCACGGTGAAAAAAACTTAATGAATAACTCTCCTCCCTCACCCCCAGTCGAGCTGCCCCTGGAGCAAGGCCCTGAACCCTCAGCTTCTCTGCTACAGTTGCTGACTGAGCAACAATTTGCATTTGCTAATTCTGTATGCAAACATCATCCGTCATTCATGCGCAAAAATAAATCTGTCAGGTTCGGAAGCTGATTTTTATTTTTAAGTTTGAATGAGTGGCATTAAACTTTAGCTTCAGGTTGCGGTGAGTGAATAAAAGTGTGTACACATACTATTAGTTTTCAAAGCACTGCGGCAGGCATGGACTTCCCTGTATGTAACCTTATAGTCCTGAGCTGTCAGTATGAATGCATGGCAGTGACCTGCGTGGAATCTGGATATCTGTCTACGTGTGTGTCCACTCTGTCTGCGTATTTCCTCTACGAGTGCGTGTTTACGTGCATGCCTGCGCGTGTGAGCCTGTGTGACGGTGTGTAACGTCTGTATGGCCACATTTCCGAAGTTTCCATGTCTGAGTGTCAACGTGTGTGTGTGTGTGTGTGTGTGTGTGTGTGTGTGTGTGTGTGTGTGTGTGTGTGTGTGTGTGTGTGTGTGTGTGTGTGTGTGTGTGTGTGTGTGTGTGTGTGTGTGTGTGTGTGTGTGTGTGTGTGTGTGTGTGTGTGTTTGTCGGTGGCATTTCTGGACAGAGGAACTCTATCCGCCTCCATGGAGTCCTTTCAACGCCCGCCGCCACACACACACACAAACACACATCACACATCCCACTGCTGACACACGCATGTCACCACGGCAACCAGATACAGCCCGAGACATGCTACTGACAGAGAAGCAGAGACCACCATACTGGCGAGCCAGAGGTTTCTCCACATGAGGATCGGACAGCTGCTGCAGTCGGCCTCGCTGAATCCTGACAGCCTACAAATTTCCAACAATGTTCTCGGAATCAAACGCAACAACATAAAGCAGTTCATGAATCTTAGCGCTGAAGGAAGAGCCCTTTATTCCCATCGTCAGACTGCCTTGTTCTCACATATGCCAAACAGATTCACAGTATTTCTGGGGCTTTTCACACATGTGGATCCCATTGTTGATTCGATTTCATACAGAGCGCTCAGCGCCGGAGCAATCGTCTTCAAAGTGGTGATGGGGAAATTTCACGTGATGCTAGAGCAAATTTACAAGACGTTGCAGACTCGCTTGCTGATATGGTTGAGCAGGGAAAACAAAAAGCAAGAGCAACACACTTTTTGTCTATTTATAAGCAGAATGGAATGAGCTTCACGGGCCCCTGGCTCGTGAAACTTAGTCAGCACAAGCACCAAATAAAGTCTAAATTCAACTAGATTAAAAATTGATACAAAAGGGGGGAAAAACAATTGAGTTGTAGTGTGTTCAAGCCAAAAGCAAAGACACCTACTATATATTCAAAAAAAGAAAACTCACCTTGGACAGGACGAAACGTCAGCACGATCCTCCTCTTCACCCTGTTAAAAATAACCAAGAGTTATTCAACTGATCTGGGAAAAAGATTCATTAATCAGTCAAAATGATTAGATATATAAAGATTCTGGCTGAGAGTATCCACATGATCGCCACACATCTGGAACATTTAGTCACGACCCCTAAAGAAAGCTCATCTCTGCTGATATTGAGGAAAGCATCTGTCTCTCTGTGTCTTGTTGAAAGGGTTAACATCCTGCAAAAATACAGGATATAGTATTGCATCTATAGCTTTTATAGATTTTGCTGGACTCCAAGCATATGGTGTCTGATGGAAATGGCAACATACTGCAAAACATTTAGTACATTATTCTACTTAAATGTTGAATCAAGGAGCAACATGGATGTGTTTGCATCAGTTCACTTCTTCATCAGCTCTCCCCTGCTGTCCATCCTCCCTGCAGTATTTCTACACTGTCTATCTCTCGCTTTTTTTAATTCCTTAATGGTGTGTATTTAATCAGGCAGTATTCAAACAGCATGTGAAAAGTCTAAATGTGCATGCATCCAGCCCGCGGGGAGTTCAGTGCAGTCTTATCTACTCCGTGCATCCATTTCTCCCCTTCCTCCATCGCTCCCTCCATCTGGTTTCCATTCTCTCCACCTGCCCATCAGTCTGCAGCCAGGGACAGGTGAGCCTATTACACGCTTCTCACACTGTCTGCTACACACTCTCATACACACACTCGCACGTACACACGCTCTCACACACAAAGCCACACTAGCTCCACTTCATGGTAACTTAACGTGCCACGCAAAAATCAGCTGCGCTGTATAACGGCTGTTACCACAGCCACGTCACGCTCCTGATGAAGTGGTCTAGTGCTGAATATGAAAGCTACAAAAAAAAAGAAAGAAAAAAAATGCCATTAGGCTACTGGAGAAGAGAGGAAAATAGAAGAGAATGGATATAGGCTTAATAGAATAAAATAGGTCGAGCCCTGAAATTGGACTTTTGAGCTTCGAAAGCCAAGAGCTAAATTTAATTAAGAATTTAAATGTGAAGTGTAATTGAGTCAATTTAGCACTAAAAAGGAATTAAATCTTAACGGGACAGCATCAGACTTACAACCAGTTACAATGAGGTGAACTAAGTATAGTCTATAGGGCTTTCAGATCCCTGTATACTCCCAAAATGTTTCCATTGAAAAGCAGAAGCTGAGCTAATGTGAGCCAATCATAATCCACTGCAAATACACTGGTTCTCTGAAGCATTACCTCTGTGACAGTAACATATCTGTTAGTTATGTGTCTCTCATATTTCCCTCTTAACTTCACAGACCAACTAAAAATCTTGATTCTACACAAACTTCCTATAGTTTGGTGCTGCCTTTCAAAATAAGAACCGCTGAATTAATTTATACGAGTATATATTCGTCTGCCAGCCCTACATTGTTGCGAGCCGAGGAGAAGACGATTAAGTGCCAGGCTTAAAGGTGATGATCAGTTCTCCAGCAGACTGCTGTAGGCAAGAACATTAAAGCCAGAGAGAGTGGAAGGAGTGCTGCTTAATATAGATGAGAGGAAAACACGTTGTGCCCTCATCTTTTCACTCCTGTTGTAATCACTGCAATCAATTGTAGTAATCCTCTTTTGGCCGGGATTCTCGTGTGCACTTTGGTAGATATGAAAAAATACATGAGTTGCAGAGAGCAAACAAGTTTTCAAAAGACATAGTTTTCCAGTATCATGTCCCTGAACATTTTCTACCACATCAGTGTGACAGATTTGGACAATTTGCTTGTTTTCTGTTTCATTGCTGCTTGTATGTAGAGTCTAAGCAGCACACCTTGGTTCCTCCAGATCCACCAGCATGAGGAGAGAGAGAGAGAACAAGAGCATGTTCTGCAACATTGCCGGGCGCACTAACATGTGAAATATCCCCTTCTAGACAAGTACACACTTCCTCTCCATCTCTCACTGTCCCCCCGTCATCTTACTGCTGTATCTGCCTCTCTTCATCTTAGTCTTCCTCACTTTCTCTCTCTCTGCCTCTCCACACACACACACAGCTAAACTTTTTCCTCCCATTTTCTCCTTCTTCCAGACCTTGACACCAGCTGTACATTTCCAACTCAGCAGTTCTTGACGTCTCCAGATGACACAACAGGATTTCACACTAGCTAAGAACACACAAATAACAACAACACTGAGAAAAAAAAAAAACAGAGAGAAAAAGTCAAAATAACCCAAAACGAAATCGGGCAAATCAGCAAAAACAAATCTCACAGGCTGGCCGCTGAGCAGTTCCAGATAGGAAGCTTGATGGTATTAGCAGACCAGGCTAAACTTATTTATGTGGCGAGTGGAAGCATGATTATGCAAGAAAGAAAGACCAAAGGAGAATAAGAGGAAGAGCTAAATATACAGACGCTACTACAGAGAGAAGGATTAAAATAGATGAGATGTGACTGCGAACAGTGAGAGAAGACTCTCTGAGATAATTACACACTCAGCATGTGTCTTTTCAACACCCCCATAACAGAAGATCACCCCAATTCCACAGCCACAGAAATCCAAACTCCATATGTATCATTACATTTTTTATAATATTCAATCACAGCACTGGAGCGTCACAGCATGAGTGGACTTTCTCTTCAGCGGGCAACACGAAGGCCTGCTAAAATCTTAAAGTCATGGCTGTACATCCTGATTCAGGGGACACGCAAGGGAGGAGATGGGAAAACAAATCATTTTCGCTTGCAGTCAGGATTACGAATGCATTGCGTGAGCCAGACAACGGTAGTAAAATGTAAACTTTTGTGGTTGCGCAGGAAGTTGGTCTGTGTCCATATTCCTTTTTAGGAAAACAAGACGAGAAAGAAAATGATTTGAAATTCTGGCTGACGGGTTGAATCACGTCATGTCATGTTTTTCTCAGTTTTGATCTTGAACCAATGAATGCTAAAGCTGACAAAAACCTGGAGGGTCTTTTTCTATTATTATTTGCAATGCAAAAGAATACTCTTAATGAGTGTTGTGACAAACAGTGGATTACTTCTTTAAGTAGAAGCGCATGCACGGAAACTAAATGCTAATCAGGAGATTTCTTTCAACTTTAATTGCCGACTGTTGTTGTTATCAAGAGTTACCCAGTAAGTGACAGAGATGTGGCTGTTTGCCATGTCTACTGGCCATACATATATAATGCACTTTACAAACAGATGTCTTCGCTGCATTGTGAGTTTGTTGCAGGGATAAGGGATTACAGGAGAGAAAGAGAGAGGGAGAGAGAAAGAGGGAAGGAGGGGGGGTTCACAGCAACCAGCAGCCAAAAGCTTGGATTGCATTTATTTCTCTGTTTCTGTTTGTCTATCTCCTGTGTACCAACAAGGCTTTAAGGAATGAGGTCAAATTGTACTCCTCATTTTCCTATAATATAATGTCCTCCAGTTCTCTTTTTGTCCTGTCACACAAAACACCATGTGTCCAGATTAAAGGTTATGTTGACAGAAATACCTGCCATAAAATACATCTGACAAACATGCACACATGTAGCTTTTTTATTTCTAAAAAAAAAAAAAACCAAGGGCAGCCAAAGGTGAGCAAGCTGTAAAAACATCACCTTGTGCAAATAGAAACTAAAAATAAAGGCAGGGAATTAAAAGGTTGCCCTAGCAGAGTAACTACTATAAATCAATGGGCTAAAAGGAGACCCATGGAGCCAGTGAACTGCACATTGCACAAAACCCAAACGTAAATCCAGCCAACAGTCCCCCAATTCTCCCCTTCTGCTCTGTTTCCCTGCCTGTTCTGTGAAAGCTAGGGCTATTATTAGCAAGCAAGGGGATCAGGTTAAGAAGATGAAGGCTAAAAGAGCATGGAGAGACACAGAATTTAACTATGGGCATAGTGGTAGTGCTGGTGGGGAGCATGGCGTGGTAAACCCACCGAAAACAGGTCGACCTGCCATGATGTTAGATAATACATTAACCAAAACAAGTGAGTGAGAGAAAGTTTCAGAAACAAATGCGTCAGGCGCAGTGTGAAGCTAATGGAGGAGAGGTCTAATAATGATTCTCTTGTTTTCAAGCGCAGGTTTAGTTTGAATGTGTTTCTGTCTTTAATAAGAAAGACAACACTGCAATGAAAAAATGGTTAAGAAAATATTACACAGGATGAGGATTGCACAGTTAAGATGTCAGAAGTCAAGAGAGCAAACCGGAGGCACAGAGTTCAGACTATAAGCCTCATAATCTGCTTCATAACTGTCATCTGACATCACTGCAGCAGATGCTTTATCTTGGATCCCGTCCTCTCTGCTTTTGCTAATGTGATGGGTGGGGGTCTCTCTGCCTCTGTTACACTGTAATATATTGAAAACAGTAGGGGTGAGATGTGGACAGAGCTGGTTTGGTCGAGAGCAGACAGACAGAAAGAGAAGAGAAAAAAAGGTGTTAGATCATACATATGTATGAGTGTGTATGTGTTTTAATGTAACCAGCCAAGCGGTTAGAATGCAGCTTGTCACACTATGTTTCTTGTGTAAATGCACCAATAAGTGAATATATAAACTGTGGATTTTATGTTCATGGCCTACATGTGCTTTGCATACATTTGAAGGTTTGCCTTGCTTCCGTTGGTGGAACATGCACAGCCACTGACTTGGCTCTAATTAAGTCGTCCAACATGAAAGAACCAGCAGGGAGAAATTTAAAAGATGAAATCGACTGTGTTTCCATGAATGTACGGACCTCACCCTGGTTATAAGGAGAGAGCAGTTAGAGGTCTAAATGACACATAGAAACAATATAATCTGAGAAATAATAATAAGCACAGTGCAGGATTAACAGACATTAGTGTTTGTGCTTTAACTCCATCTGTAAAAACATCCGTCGGCACTACTCAACATTCAGAGCCAAGGAACAATGTGTTCTACATATAGAGCAGCGACACATTGAGAAAACCTAATTGCATGTTTCTTACAGGCTGAGCTTTGCCCACCAAAAGTCATTATACAAATCTTAATTCTGTTATTGTTAATTAAACTCAGTGACATGTTGCTTTACACATCACACCGGCTTTATTTATTTATTGTTGCAAGATTACAGGGTGGAACTAAAATCTAAAAGCCTAGAACTAGAAAATAACACCATCTACATCTAATGTTAATATTATCCCTTCCTTTTTTTATTACATAATCACTGTCATATCACATACAGAGACACAAAGAACCATTAGGCTTTACAGAGTGTGACCCTCTGTTACAGAGGTCAGCAAGAAAAGGTCAATAATTGGTCAAGGTTTCAACCAATTACCTGTCTGACACAGGCTGCAGTCATTACACTTGATTTATTTACACATACTTCCATAAACATGTGAATTAAATGTATGAGCCTTCGGTAAATAGAAATTTCTACTGGTTAGAAATAGAGAGACTAAAGACAGTGAGCTCTGTGACATTTCTTTACAAGAGTGACATTCACACAATCAGACCTGAAGTTTGCATTAGGACAAAATTATATTTAAAAAATCATCTTTTGTATAGGATTGTCAGGGTTGACTATATGTTGTGTACTGAGATACACTGTGAAAGTCAGACGGACAGGCCACACAGGTAGTTTCTCCACACAAGGAATTTACAGGAAGAAGAATCATACATTGTGTAAAATAAAATTTTTAAAAAGCCGGATCAGGAAGCTAAAAAAATACCATTGCTAATTCCTGAGGAGTATTCAGGGTTACAATTCACCCTGTAACCAGTAGTGTACTCTCAGAGCAAGAAGGCAAGTGGTGCTTGCCCAGTATAGGCTAAAAATAGACATCATTTACAACAGTACCGTAGTGGAAGCAGTTATCTCTCCTTACATCTGATCTCAGAGCAGCGTTCTGTTCCATAAAGAGATTGATACTGAGGGTGTGTGTTCATCTTTTCTTGCCTTCTCTCATGGACATGACCGTTTCCCACAACATTTTTGGGCGTTGTTTATTCATTGACTATCTACAGCCAAAATATGCTTATCAAGCTGTCATTTACTCCCCTCTTACTGTTGTATTAGAGATAAGTTGATATTGCAGCATGATATGCATACATATGCATATGCATATGTATGTGGAAACTGGACATGTGCATTAGGAAATTATTTCAACACTTTTTTTCTTAGCATTAACGCTCAACATGAACACAGCCGTTCATAAGCATTTACACCTTCATAAAAATCAGCAGTAAGTTTGAGAATGCATATTGTTATTGTTGTTATTCAGAAGTTACAGCGCCTTTCAGGAATACATCATATGGTGTTTTAAGAGAGATAGAGAAGGATGTCTTGCACAGTCTGTTTTGATTTACTACTTTCATATCAGTGAAGCTTGAAAGTTGACCAACAATGTATTTGTAGCAGGGTAAAGTATGTGTGGTGTAAATCGTTTAGCTCTAAACAGATGCTACAACTCCCCAAGACTCAAGTTCCTGTGTCTCCCCGTGCTTCTCCAGGCAGCTCTGACAATGAGCCAGAAAAGGTTAACAACGCTGAGGCTGGAAAATGCACGATTCTGCCTATTGTCACTGGAGCGTGTCATTGTCAGTTGATGGTAAATATTTTGAAGGTTGCCATTAGAGGTGGTTTTATAGATTGTTCCTTCTATATTGTGCATTTGATATGTTTACTGTCAGTTCAGAGGAAGGATCCTAATACTAATTCATCCAGTAATGAGTGAAGGAAGATGATGTCCAGGCAGAGAGCAGCAAAAACAGGCAGCATAAGACTGTGTGACGGGACAGGCCCTGAGAGATTTACTACTGATAATGTAAAATAAGGTTATCATTGACTTGTTTTGATTAGTACCATATGTGTTATGATTATTGATTACATGTTCAGGATGTGGGATTTAGATTTTCTACTTAAATTTAATTTTTTTGCGATAATGTTGCAAACCTATAGAATACATTTTTGTTTCCCTGAAAACAAAGTAGACTAAACATTTTGCAAAAAAATAACCTAAGTGATTACAGAAGGGAAAAAAGTTCATCGTAAAAGCTGAAGAGAAGTTAAGAGTGAGAAAGAAAAAAAACAGAGCCAGTGACAAGGACAAAGAGAAGACAGTAAAACCCCAGAGGGATGTTCAGCAGATTCTCACTCCTCTCATGACTGCATCCACCTCTAGACCATTAGATGTAAAGGCAGTCAAAGCAGGAGGGAGGGAGGAAGAAAAGAGGGAATAAAGAAGTGAAAAAGAAAATCAGTGGGTGGGGAAAAGAAAATTTTAGATTGCGTTCTCTCCTCTGGTGGTTTGATAACAACTGTCTGACTTGCCTTGGGAAGATGGGAATACAAGGGCAGGGGGAGGAAAGGGAGGAGTGATATAAGGCAAAATGAATTGAAAGGCTTTATTTAATAGATGAAAAAGGGAGGGCAGCTGACAGTTTGACGAAGATGCTCATACTTGGAGGGAGATGAAGACAGAGGATGAAAGGAGGTGTACGGGGAGGGCTAAATGTTCCGCTTTGAGTGTGGGAGATAGAGCAAGGTGGCAGACTGACTGAGGTTGTTTGCTTTCAAATGAAAGTTAATGAGAAGAAAGAGAACGGGAAGGAGTTAATGGGAGGTGATTTCCAGGAATTCACGATAAATGAAAGAAGAGAAAAAAAATTGGTGACACTTTGCACACTATGGCGTGGTGAGATGGACAGGTGATTAGATTAGACTTTTAACCATCCGTTAGACTGAGGAGTGCTTAACTTTGATAGCACATCAACAAAAACAAAAGATAATGCTCATAGGCTTTAAAAACCCAACAATTGTTCCAGAGACCTTGAATAAATCCTTAAAATAATGTTCTTGAGTTCAGACAAATGCCACTGTGCGTCATTATAATTAAAGGGGCCCTGTTTTGTAGCAGCACAGAGATCAAGCACTAGCAGTGCTCTGACCGTTTTGTATTTTCCTGACCTTGAGGTTCGTTCTGTTCTGTCAAAGTGATATTGTGGCATGCAGAGCACAGGGGGAAGGGGGGAGCGGGGGACAGGTTCAAAAGGTGCAACATGTTGGTATTTCGGTGGAAAATGTGTCTTGGATTTTTGCTCTGAGAATATATCTCAGAGGCATGTCTGTTTGATTAAATCACGACCACAAAACCCACACACACACACATCAGCATGGCCAGGTATGACTCTGTATTCTGTTGCCTTTGAGATTTCAGATTACAACAGCTCCACTTCAACTTTGTTTTTAGCAGAAGTGCCCCCTCGTGTTTTATTCATGAAATGGATTATGAAGTGAGGGTACAACCTGAGATACAAGTATTTAAACTGACCATCTCCCTCTAGCTGCAGATTTGTGACGCTGTACGTTCCCATTGTGTCGCTCCAGACAACAGCATCATTTCCCAAAGAAGTCAAAACCTCATTTGGCGGGCTGCTGTCGTCACGCGTCACTGTGATTGGCACAGCTGTTTCAGAGAGATGTGAGCCACAATGTGACAAGCAAAGAGTGCACTCATTAATCAACACACCCTGCAGTTTCTATTCACCTTCACCCTGCATTTTAGCACTTTGCAAGGCTACACAACCATGACCCAAAATAGCAAGGTGCACTCGGTGATCCCCCACACACCAAAGACCCACCGCTCTGCATTTGTCCTTCCACGATTAAAATAGGGCCCCACATCTAAAATGTATAGTTCAAGAGCTTGTTCTTGAAGGTTAACAGCTGGGAGATGTAAATCACTACCCAGCTGAAATTAAATACAGAGCACAGCGCACTCCACACTTCAGCTTGGCAGGCTGAAGAGTGACTGAAGAGTGACAGCATCCCTAGGCAATAGAGGAGAAAGAAGAGATACAGAGAGGGAGAGGAGGTAGTTAGAAAAAAAAGAGGCAAAATGACTGGCAGATTGATAAAAACGCTGTCATCTCTGCCAGGATGTGAATAAATAGCTGGATGAAGGTGTGCCGGGAGAGGATCATAAAGTGGAAGGTGGTGTGCCAACGTCAAAGTGAACTGTCACCTCCTCTGGACCATATACGACCGAGAGAGGAGTCAGCGATAAGGAGAAGACAAGTGATAAAAATGGGAAGAGCCAGAAAGCAAGAAATATGTGGGAAAAAAGGAAATCACAAGCCAAGTGGGACTAAGCAGGATGGCATACACTGTCAAAGTTAGCCAAAGATGGGAGAGATTGATCGCAAGGCCAAGTGGATGCATACCAAGAAAGATCAAAAAGGGGGCAGGGGGAGAAAGAGAGAGAGATGAAGGGAGAACAAAGAGGGAAAACTGGACCAAAATGGGCTTAACTGCCGATCAAATGGAGGGAGGGAGCAAAACCGAGGGATGGAGACCGAGGGGAGGGAGACTGAGGGAGCAAAATGGTGTGAAATTGACATGAAAATGAGGGGATGCTTGGGGAAAAGCCAGCACGCTGTGACACCTGAGGTTTGTGAGGGTTTAGGGTAGGTTGGCTCAGCACGATAAGATAACTGCCACCTTATCTGTGGCCGTCAGACTGCTAACACACACACACACGCACATACAAACGGACATATGAACACAAACACACACACAGTCTCCGTTGGCTGCGGAAAAGCAGACGCGGACAAAGCGCTGTTGGAAGATTGGCAGACAGGTGTTTGGGGATGTGATTGGAATTGACACAGATGGTTTATTTAAGTGTGGCTGGTTAGTTGTGTGTTGTTTTGTGCTTCGATGTGTCGGTGCAACAGGGGTGGCGAACTTTGGGCAGAGGTGGAGCAGAGCTGAAACATGGCAGAAATGGCTTAAAGTTTGGTTCGAGTGCTCAGTACCAAGCAAATTAAGTTTTTTAACCAAAGTAGGGCTTTTTTTGTTTTTGTTGTAGTTTCTCGATTCTACTTCAACTCCTCCTTCCAGGATGTCATAGTTGTGTTATTGTGCAAACATGAATTCTTGCACTACATATGGCATATGGGCAAGCCGAGGCTCTGTGTGTCTTCCTGAATCTGAGTTCAGACGTCGTGACAACAAGCATCGATCAAGCCGTGGGTTGTGAAGTCTCTGGCCACGTTTTAAAGTGTTAGTTGCTCGGTCTGTCATCAGGGCTTGTGTGTAATCAGTGTTTCATGGAGGCGGGCAGGCTGGGCTGCAGGGGGTCGCTGAAGTGTATACTTAGACCATCATGAGATGAAACTGGGCTGAGAGAAAGTGATAAATGAAACATCAGGACATCAGAGAAGAAGACCATTGTGAAAGAATCAAAAAAAAAGTGAGAATCCAGCTGATGACAGAGAGGGAGGGTTTTAGATTACATAACGCTGCTGAGGAATTATGTGCTGCTTTTTTTCTGTACTGTAAATTTTGAGGACTGTGAATCTTGATGGACAGGAACACGGGAATCAACTGAACATACAAACAGAGAAATCCCATAAGCCACACCGTATGGGATATCTCTGCAAACCATTCAAATCGCTTCGCAAACATACCCACAGATGTATACTGTCCAACGGGAGAGATAAATACCAAACATATAACAAATACCCAAAGGGGATCAGTTCCATTTAGTTTCATATTATGAAGCAAATCAGCATCATCACACACCATCATTACTTTAGTGGGGAGTCGGGGATAGAGATTGGATTTTTATATCCCGGTTGCTTTGACATGAAGGCTGCGAGAGCCGGTCGGTCATCTACAGCCATAAATGTTAATTAACAGCCTTAGCTGCTGGACATTCATTTCCTGCTATAGCCAAAAGCGAGGACTCGTAAAAAAAAATAAAAAAAAAATAGGGTGCACTGAATATGTGAGGTGTGTGTGAGAGAGAATGTGACTGCACATGTCTATATGTGTGTGTAAAAATGTGCATGAGTTTCTGTTTGTGTGTGTGCAGCATCATGTGTGACAATGTGTGAACGTTTGCGTGGTCCAAGGACATGCGGTGATGAAAACTGTCCCAAAGGCCCCTCTGTCCTTTTCTAATACGCCTAATAAGCCGTCAGCACACACCATAACTAGCTGGTCACACCACGACAACATAATAAAGCTGCACAGGGACAAAGTCAGGTAAAAGTCACACCATGGCCACATATTACAGGAGTACTCACACACACACACACACACACAGAGGCCAGGAGAATTACACTGTCACATCACAGAGAGCAGTAAAGGACAAAGTACTGTAGGAAAAGTAAAGACGGTCTCTGTGGCTAATGTCATGACATTGTAATAACAGCTGCACAGGACTAATATAAGATGAAGGTATAGCACTGTGATTTCATGGTGCAGCTATAAATGGCCACAGTAAGATGACTAAGTTGAGTCAGTAGTATTGCAATGACATCATAAAATGTTCTTCATTTCATACTTGAACTCAAGGTTGAGCATTAGATGTCACTATGGTATCATGAGTTAGTTTCCTTTCATTTCAGTCTCCATCACTTTCAGTTCAGGTCGACAGCACAGTTTTGTTTTGGTGCTTCAGGCTCAGAGCCACCTGGCCAGAGGTGTCTGTCATGGCAGGATTATCATTATCACAGCTAGCTCCATGTTAAAAATATAAGTATATTTTTTAACAGTTGTGTTGTTATTGTTGCCAGCTGCCGCATGTTTTTTTGTTTTTTTTTATTTACCTGTATTCTCTCAAGTCCAATTTTTACAATCTGGCTAATTAATGAAGATGAAAACCAAACAGTGAGCCCTACCAGTGTTCACACCAGCTATGGAAAAAGCAGAGCTAATGGAGACGAGCCATAATTCTCTCTTTCCATCTCACTGCCGACGCCTCCCATCCTCCCCGCTCCCTTCTCCCCCATCAATCAATCCATTTATCTATTTCTTCCTCACCCGCCCGCTCCTCTTATCTGTCTAAATGTATTGTAGGACACCGCCATTTCGGGCCAGCGTATAGTATTCTGACCATGAAGATGTTTTACAGCCCACACTCCCCCAACCCCCCACCTCCTCAACTTCACCTACCCTAAACAGATAGGAGAGAGAAAAAAATCCCGTGTTGGAGTCACGGTTCAGTGGTTTCTAATTATGTGTTCACTGTAGGAGCCCAGTCAGAATATTTCATATAGACCCATGAGAGAGTGATAAGACAGACAGGAGGGTATGAAGGAGAGAGGGAGAGATAGAGAGGCAACACACAGACGAACAGAGACGGATAGAGAGCATATGAAGAGAAGCAATTCACACATACAGTGCATAGATGTGGTTCCTTTATATTGTCTAGGAATTAGACAAACATGAGGCAGAGTGGAAGAGGAATATGTGAGCAAGAAAGAAAATGCAGGCCTATTTATATTCACATTCATTTGCAATATGTTTCTAAAATAGTAAGTAAGTAATATTGATGAACCCATGACATATATATTTTGGTCAAAGCAATCAAATCATGCTAGCTCCCTGCGTGGTTGTGATGTTAACAATACATTTGAAGCTTATTTTGATTTTACATGAGATAACTTGCAACCTTGAGGAGATGTGTTATGAATCCGTACGTGATGAAAAATACAGAATTTGTGAACTTTTATGATGTGTTGTTTATCAGTGGTTTTCTGCGCATGCAAATATATCTTCCTTTCTGCCAAGGCTCACATGCCTACGTGAATACAAATGCATCCCACCGTTAAATGAACGCTAGCTGGAGCTGATAGTGTATGAGTAACAGATACTAAAGAGCTTCGGATTCACAATTTTTTTTTTTTTTTTTTTGTACTGTCTTCTGTTTGTGTGGTTGGCGCGGCATGGCTAATAAGCTATGATAGCTTTCTTTGTTTTCAACTTTGTTCTTGCACTGCACCCAAGACAAATTTCCCTCTGGGATGATAAAGTTTACCACCCTTCTCTGCTCTACTCTACACCTAAACCTTAACCCTACCCCACAGCTTTTGCCATCACACAACAAAAGGTTAAAATGTCACCAGGCTTTGCCTTTTGGTAATTAAACAATAATTAGGAAGGCTCCTTGACCTTGCAAGTACAGTTAAATGTGCCTCACACATCTACCCCCCAGCAAAACAGGCACACCATGCACACAGTGGCTCTTCTCAGGGCTCTTAAATGACTGGTGTCATTAATGTTGGTGTGCGGTTGCCAGCTGTAATATTTCCTGTGGTCATTAGACCATCTGGTGGCCTGACTCCCCTCATATCTCTATCGGTCTGTCTCTGTCTGTCTGCCGACATGCACTGCTCAGCCCACGTCTTCCTATTTCTCTACAAACATCCCTCAGCGTGTTTCTCTCTTTGTAGCTCTCTCAGCCTCTGTGTCTGAAGTTGGCCATAGAGATTTTTTTTGTCTCATTCTTTTGCATCCCCTCTACCTCTTGCCCCCAGCCACTTCATCCATGTGTCTGTAATGGCAACCCATTGAGGTATGCAGCCATTTTCATGCTCCAGTATGTTAATTGAAGAGATCTCGACTCTCATCTGCGGAGAGGTCAACATCCCTTTAAAGCTTCATCATTGCTGTAATTACGGTGTTATTTTCGATTATATAAAAGAACACATGGGCTTTCATCCAGATACAAAAAGGCTGCTCAGATAACATTGCATATAGCCATTAGATAAAAATGTAAATTTAACAAACATGTAATTGCTTTTTCTGTTGTAAGCTCACAGAAACTGCAGATGTATAAGTGCACATGACAGCGTTCTTATGAATGCTATGGTGAGTTTGTGTGAGATTGAAGTTTACAGCACTATTACAATTACAAAACACATCTGTTCCATCATTGTTTAAAATATGAAACATGGTGGTTAGCACATAGAGAAAACATTAATATGTAACAGATGGATAATAATGCAGAATTAGCATTCCTCTCATGTCTCTACTGACAAGTAGGTGTTTCAAAAACAGCACAGAGACAGAATGTGTTTGTTAGAGTGACTTCTGTTGCATATTTATCCGCCTTAGCAAAAAGTAAACCATCACGATAACACACTGATGTGATCAGTTTAATCGTCCGCGGCAGAAGTTGTAAAGAGAGCAATATCATTTAACGTACATTTCCATGATTTAAGGTCTCCTGTGCAAAAGATGCATTCAGCCATAGCTGCACAGCCACAACACAGTTACAGAGAAGACGAATCCTAATACATTACACACCTACTCACTCAATGTATGAATACATACAATCTCGCACAAATACCTTGTATAAGTTGTGCTGTAGCTCTGTCTCGATCCCTGAATGTCACTCTGTGTAAAGACCTCTTGATACATGTCACTCTAACCCAGCAACTAATATCTGAAAGCTCAACTACCATTTTTGCAACAAACAATACAGCTTTACCATTCTACTGCATCACGTACACCTACACATGTCACATTCTTTAACTTTATTTCTGCATTAACCCGCCCATCTGCCTACCTGATTGCTTTAGTTTCACCCCGGTGACAGTTGTTTGCCTTGTTCACTCCATACATGTTTAATGAAGTGCACATGTAGCAATCTCATAAGCTAAGGCTATAACACACAGGGAAATATAATTGTTGCATGAATGATTTTTACATGAGAGCCTTTGTTTCAGCCATGACAGATGTTTGCTTTCATTGCCATGCTGGTCTGTCTTGCCTTGCAGTTTGGATTTGCTATCCCATATTGTCTAGCCCTTTTCTTTGATGACACATTTACTCCTAATCAATCCTAAAAGCCCTCTCCCAGTACTGCTACTATTGATGTGCTCACAGAAAAAAAAAAGTCAACACGCTCAAGTCAAAAGTACCAAAAACACTATCATAAAACGGTGTTAGAAGACAGAGAGCTTTCACCGTTTAGACACCTCACTCTCATGGAGGCAGCAGATTGCACTGGTTCTCAAATATAGCAATGTCGATCAAAAATAGAAAGAAAGCAATTCAACCATTACCATAGAAGGACCATAGCAGAAAGGGCAATTTGTTCTAACCGTGGGCAGGAAAATTGTTCTTCCCTTTTGCTTTTATCGCTTAAATCTTTAGCAGACAAAAAGGGGGTGTAATCTCCAGCCATACTCCATTCACCCCTGAGACAGCAGTGAGAATCATGTCTGTCTGCCTTTGTCAGGTACGATCACAACAGAGCAGCCTTTCTGTATTTTCTTTTTCACTAGAAGGGCCAAACACTAGACAGTCTTTAAGTCTAATTGATAGTATTTGATACTTTAAAGCAAGGGTGTCAAACGTGCGGCCCACGGGCAAAACCGGCTCGGCAGAAGGTCCAATCAGGCACCTAGGATGAATTTGCTATGTGTGAAATGTTGAAATTACACATATTTTTAGCATGAAATTTCAGGTTGTTAATAATATGTTTTGTAAAAGGATAGTTCATGAACTGTAAACATCTTAATAATGCACTAAAACAAAGGGAAAATTTCAAAGTTCTTTTTATTCATAGGTTATCATGTTATTATTTTACTGGTCCAACCCACTTGAGATCAAATTGCACTGTTTGTGGCCCCTTAATTAAAATGAGTTTGACACCCCTGCTTTAAAGGCAGTAAGAATACATACTTGTGTCTTGTTTTATCACAATGGTTACCAATTTGTTCACATGGACAAATGATTCATTTGATTTTAAGGTTCAATTTTATCAAAATGTACCCTTTTATTTTTCCATGTTAGTACAAATTTAATCAAGGCTTAACAGTCCAATAAGTGCAAAAGACAATTTATACTCTTGTAAAAACAGATTTGATCACAAATGGAAACAATTTCTTCTCAATAATCATCTCCAGTGATGATCTTTATTTGACCCCAGGGAGAGTTAACTGAACATGAGTGCTACTTTTTGGCATCATCTTACGTTTTCATGGGTTTAAAGACATTGAAGAAAGGAAACCACTGAGCACTGAGACGAGTAATTGTTAACTGCATTGGTTTTGTTGCCAATCAGCAGCGTCACCAAAGTATCAGCCTTTGAATAATCGAGCAAAACAACTGCCTCTTCTCCTTTAAATACATATTTTATGTGTTGCATCATGTGATCTGAAAGGTTTTCTTAGCTTTTTGTGTATATAGGGAGGTGTAATCCTTCAATTTGTGTGAATAACACAACATGAATAATACATATCAACACTGACTTGTAATGCATTGAGATGACTGGGGCTGAATGCTACATGACATAGTGACCAGATTTTCAATATTGACTGAATCATTTCATCTTAAAATAAAGACACATTGCCTTTGGAAGTATATTTACAGTATTTTATCCATATGAAGGATATTATACTTGTTTGCACCTGTTTGTTTCCAAGTCACGAGCATCCAGTTGTCCAGTCCATCCGTCCACCTTCCACTCCTCTTAGCAGAGGGTGGCCTGGACTCTACATAATAAAACTGTCAGTGCCTCATGGCAGGGAGTGCACTGCTTTTAAAGGGAATTAGAGAGGCTGATTTGATTGGCAATGACTGATGCCAGCCACTCACACACTGATAATGTATTCCTTTTTTTTCCTTTTTCTTTTTTTCTTTTGTGCCACAGGTGTGTTCTGTTCCTTAAATAATGAAAACAGTTTGCTCTGTCTCAAATACTGGTCTTGTTTTTTATGTCAAATGAGATTAAGTGGATAGCCAGGAGTCAAGAAACATGAAAATACATCAGAACACAGTCCATTGTGTCCTTGAAAATCCATTTAAAACCAACTTTACATATTGCAGCACAGTATTGGAAGCTGAAACACAGCACGGCACCACAACTATCCCAATCCATGTTAATTTTGGGAAGCCAAGGGCAAGCTTAAAGCACAGGCATTTGCATTTAAAATGAGCGAGGCTCTTAGCTGTTTCCTTGACCACTAAATCACCATAAGTTGGGTTCTGAGAAGCCGTGACGCAAAATCCAGTTTATAAGTTCACACTACAAGAACGATATTGAGTCGGCGCTCCACAACATCTCTGGGTACAATGTAAGCACAATCTGTGTACGCTGCTGCAGGCGGGGACTACAGAGCTGGTGTGTGTTTCTAAGTTAATGTGTGTGCTGCATTGTGGGAATCCTATTCCTAATGGTAGTGTCACAGCCCCGTGAGAATCCCTTATGCCAGTCTTTTGAACATAAAGCCTCCTAAAAGCCTCTTGCACATGAAAAACGATTGGAAGAGCTAAGTCAAGCACAGCCCGGAGCACAAAGTGAGAATCATTGTCAGAAAAAAAAGGAAGAAAGAAAGAAAGAAAATGCATTTTTTCTATTCCAATAATATTCATAATCCCCCTTGACTGAGGTTATCTGTTTTGTATGTGTACATTATATTTTAACACCGCCCTTCCGTACTGTACATGAAAAGAATATTGCAGGAGCCTTGGGTGCATTAGCTGTAATAACATGAACAATGTCAACCTACTGAAAGCAATGTGCGTAACATTTAACACCCCCCTCCCCCCTTTCTCTATCTTTTTCTGTTCTTTATGTCATTGCTCATTGTACAGATGGTCTAAAAATAGCAGTGCTGATCCAAGACTGGTTTGTCTCACAGTGAAGCTAATTTAGTCATGTGTTGTGACCGAGGATATTGAATCAGCTGATGCTTTCAGCTCATGACATATTTGAAGATATGGAGATTGACATTGTTCGAAGAGCAGGCATGATGGGGGTGATTATTTGAAGATATGGAAATCAAGCGCTGTCAATTAAACTGTTTTCCATAACTCAAAGCTGTATTATTAGTGATATTAAACCAGAACATAAGCCACTCAGGAACTCTGAGTCAGCAGGATGTGTGTAATATGTTGGTATTAAGACTAGCTTTGAGGATTTGGGATTATTTTAAACTAATTAACATCCCTCCAGCCAGTCAGGATGGAGTGCACGTTGAGGCCACAGAGCTATGCGGGAATCATCCCTGAGAGAATATACGGAATTTTGCTGTGAATACGGTAGTGACGCAAGGAGGTGCAGACATGTACCAGTTTGTATAATCAAAGTATCCATGATCACACGTTACCCTGCCTTGCCTTGTCTACCAAAACCTCAATGTTGTTTTGTGACTTGTTCTCCAGTCATCCAGACGTTTGGCAGCTGTGCAATACATAAAATCCTACAGATACAGGTCAGGAGCTTTTGTTCACATCAAACATCAGAATATGATCTCAGTGACTCAGACTGTGGCATGATTGTTGGTGCCAGATGGGCTGGTTTGAATCTTTCTGAAACTGCTGATCTCCTGGGACACAGCAGTCTCTAGAGTTTTTACACAGAATGGTGGGGGGTGGGGGTGGGGGGGGACAAGCAAAAAATCATCCAACGAGCAGAAGCACTGCATGGAAACACCTTGTTGATAAAAAAAAAAATAAGTTAAGAGGGGAATGGTAGACTGGTGGGAACTGGTAGGATGTCTACAGTTACTCAGAAATAACCACTATTTACAACTGTAGTGAGCAGAAACAGTGAACAGTATGTCGAACCTAGAGGTGGACGAGCTACAACAGCAGAAGGCCAGGTCCCACTTCCTGTCGGTCTCGAACAGACATATGGGGCTGCAGGAGGACACAGACTCACCAAACCTGGACAGTTAAAGACTGGAAAAATGTAGCCTGGTCTGATGAATCTGGAGTTCTGCTGAGGTAGCAGATGGTAGGGTCATAGTTTGGCATCAAACAGCATGAATCCATGGGTCCAACCTGCCTTGTGTCAACAGGCCACACTGGTGTAGAATGTTTTCTTGGCACCGGCTATCAGAGTATTGTTACTCACCATGTGCATCCCTTTACAGCCACAATTTGCCATCTACTAATGGTTTCCTCCACCATGATAATGCCATGAAGCAAAAGTTGTCTTACTGGTTTCATTTGACATGACAGTGAGTTCAGTGAAGTTCAATGGCCTCTCTAGTCACCAGATCTGAATCCAATAGATCATGTTTGAGATATGGAAGGACCGGAGATTGGCAGCATGGACGTGCAGCTGATAAATCTGCAGAAATAATGTGATGCAGTCATGTTGAAATGGAGCATGTCAAAGGAATGTTTCCAACATCTTGAGGAATCCATGCCATGTAGAATTGAGGCTGTTCTGAGAGTAAATGGAGGCTCAACCATTACAAGTGTGATGTTTCTAATAAAGTGCTCAGTGCTCACTACCCTTGCAAGTTTATTGTTAATTGTAAAAGTAGAAAGTTGAGTCCTTGTCCTCTATATCTAAAATTTCAAGTGGGGAAATTTAAAACAGAAAAACAAAGCAAACCATTGCCAATCTATCCAAACACACACACACATATGATGACCTGTCATTAATGAATTCCCCCACCTTTTATTATAACCTTGACCGAACTTGAACCTTATCACTAAAACCAAGCCTTAGCCTTCAAACAGCCATTTAAACTTATGGGATTGAGCATGTTGGTCCCCACAAAGCTGTTAGACCCCACAAGTATAGTGGGCTCCCGGTTCTCAGACCTCACTAATACAGTAAAATGACCCAACACACATGCACTCAATCACACACACGCAGCATAGCTGTGTAACTACCATCTTAAAGAGGCTTTCCAGTCTTGACAACTCAATTTTCTGATTATTATAACATAATCACAGCAGTTAATAGGCATTCTCATATTTCATTTAGGTTTTTATGAAAAAAAAAAGCTAGTTTGAGGCCACATTACTTCTAAGTAGGCAATTAAAACAAATTGCTTCTAGTAACAGAGAAATATGGCTGCTTATGATAAGTTCCATATGGACTTTTTTCCCTACATTTCTGTCTTTTTGAGCTACCAGTCAATGGATTTATGCCATAGTGGAAGGTCGTGAATTATACTACTGACACACAGTCACACACACACATTTAAATGGAAATACCAGCGCGATACGCTCATACCAGCGCACAGAGCCATATATTCTATGGCTTAACACTCATTAAAACGGGATTTGTGCATGTGCATAGACACGCATGCAGATGGACAGATGCGAAAACACACACTCACACATTCACACAGACACACGCAACTCCTCAAGTTGAGCATAACCGAAGGGCTTCAATATGGATTTCACACTTGAGCTAAACCTCCTTAACTTTCCTCAACAATATGGACGCCTCAAGCCATGTCAGCTCCCCCACTGCCACTACAAACAGTCACTTATTCTTTACAGATAACATTCTCCCTCTGGTTTAAAACCTTATTAAAGCACATTGTTTATGGAGGAAGGTCTGGAGAACATTTCAATGTCTTTCTGTGGCATCATGTATCTGCTTAAATGGACTGAGACAGGATACTGCATGACATTTTTATAAGCTGCATTCAGCCTACACAATGTCACAGGCATGGACTGACAGTGTCAGCTGATCCTTTGTTCTTTATCTTATTTTAACAGTAGCAGCATTGGAACCTGGGCCTAATATGGAAATCAAACTGTGTTTAAGTGCATCTTATGTAATAAATACATGGCAAATTGAAATATGATGTTACATCATAATGTGGTTCCAGGTTTAAATGTGAACAAGCAGACAGCCATGAAACTGAAATAAAGCAAAGCCAAAAAACTCTTACTTTGAAAACTTAAACAAGACACTACATCTTCCTCAACTAGGGGATAAAACATTGTTGGCTTACATGTTGCTCTGTCTTTTTTTTTCTCTCACTCGCATTAACTCACAAGAAATGTGATACTTCCCAGACACCGAGGGACAGAATACGTGGGACCATATAATGTCCATGACCAATAATGCATCAGGAATGTGTTGTGAGGAAATCGAGGAATTTGTCATGGGGAGGGAAAACTGAACGTGTGGCAGGAAATTGACCGATTGTTCAACATGCCTTTCGCAGTGAAATCCAATCTACTTCTAACACATGCACGCGCATTCACGCACAAACTGGATTTTCTTCTCTGTGCTCAAAATTCTACACAAGCACGTGGGCACTTACAAACTGTGCAATACCTCAATGTCTCTTTGCAGTCTGGACAATCTGTTTTTTTAAACATTGTGGGTCAGTTCATTGTCTGACGGCCAAAATCTAGGATCACAGCTAGATGAACCAGTGTTGTTTTTAGCTGGAACACGGAATCGGAACAAACAAAATGTTACTAAAAAATAGATGAGTGTGAGACGGGCTCTGCTTGTCAGCGACGACACAACCGCAGGTGGCCGTTGAGAGCAATCACAGAGTCCACAGATGGAGCATGTAAAGGTTGTGTCTGTAGGGAGGGGTGGCAGAAGGCTAGCATGACCGTCGCCTCCAGGCTCTCTGCTGATGGGTCCGCTGGTTTTCAAGTGTGTCTTCTCCAGGAAAACATAATGAACACAGCAGAGGCAGAAATCACCTCAAGGTATTTGGACGAGATTTTGAATTTTTTGTAATTTAGTAAAATGTGTGGATAAAATGGATTTTTGGAGAGATTTGGTCCCCCCCCTACAATGTTGACTCCATCGTTACGGCCTTGGTATATAAAAACCACCAGAACAGTATCCATATATATATATATATATATATATATATATACACATTGTACTGAAGATGAATACAGTCTGCTGCGGAGCCATTAAAAAACACAGTCTCACCTTGACATAAGCACCGACAACAAAATGGCCAGCCCTGATAGAACTCCGCTCAATTACCGAAATGAAATGACAATAAGAACAAGATGGCAGGAAATAGTAGGTTGATCGCAATGCCCATGAAATGACAAGGGAAATAAAAAATAAATTAAAATACGTATCCCTAATGAGTGGGATCGCACAGAAACAGATGGTGTGTTCAGCTGCTGTTTGGAGCCGGGTTTTTATCCACCAGGCATCAATTTGTTGGCTGGAGAACTGTGGCGCTTCAGGCAGCCAGTTTACATGCTCTGTCCAGCTCTGTTTTTGCCACGGTGGCTTCCATGTTGATAATGTTGGCTTTCTGGAGGAGATCGATGGGACACATGCTCCTCAGCCTTTTTTTTAAATGGGTGCAATGATTGTGAAAAGCTGATCCAAGTTTCTAATTTTGTAACATGAGTGACTTATACACTGATGTTAAAGGCTTCAGTCACATACATACACACACACACACACACACACACACACACACACACACACACACACACACACACACACACAGCAGAATCAGGGTACAAAGGAAACAATACACAATATATCAGCTTTCACAATGATCACACGTAGGCTTCACACATGCAAACTGTGGAGCACAAATACACAGCAGAACCAAACATATGGTAGATACAATTAAAGAAAAACCACAGAGGCATACACACAAAGACACACACACACACACACACACAGATACACACATGGGAGCTCAAGTCATTTACAGCGTGTGAGGTTATTCTATTTTTTTAATCCTTTTCTGATAAGGGACTATTTTCTGCTCTGCCTCCATGTCAAAGATAAGTCAGTGGCATCTCTCTCTCTCTCTCTCTCTCTCTCTCTCTCTCTCTCTCTCTCTCTCTCTCTCTCTCTCTCTCTCTCTCTCTCTCTCTCTCTACACACACAAGTAGATATGCACATAGGAATCGAGACCAGTCACGTACTACCTGGGGGAAGATCCTGGGAAAAGACAAATGATATCTTTACGCTGACAGACCAGTGGGAGTCTCTGCATGTATAGATGACATCATGTGAGTGGGTCTGCCAGTTTGTGTCATTGTGTGTGACACCACTGTGTTTATATGCATGTGTCTGCACGGACCATACGTGGAGAGGTTTACATGCAGGGAGTGCAGTATTTTTGAAAATGTTGTCAACGCGTTTAGTTCACACATGTGCTTGTGTTTGTGTGTTTATATGCGTGCTATCTGATATAATGTGTGTGTGAGTGTGTGTGTGACAGCATGACTGTTTACTGCTCGTGTGTGATATGTCTCCTTAGCCACAGGTGCAGAGAGATGCTGACACTGCTTACAGAGAGACACAGTGCAAGAGAATGAGTTTATTTATCTGTCTCTGTCTGGTTCACTCACACATACGCACACAGGCGCGCGCACACACACACACACACACACCAACACACAGGAACTCTGAAAGACAAACAAAAGTGCCACAGAGCTTCACACAAACACTCACTCACACTTGTGCAGAGACGAACATGCCCGCAAACAGACAAATAAACATTCCTGCACACAATGACACACATCTGGGAGGGGTATGGGATCTCAGGCACCTCGCCAAGGTAAATAGAGGAAATTGCCAGCCTTGACATTTTTTGGTGTTGAGAGAGGCTTCTCAAGGTGACAGCTTTCTCTGGGTGTTAGTGGAGACGAGGATCGGTGCTGCTTAGCGATCAACGCCCTGTCATTCAGTGTCTGTGTGTGGAGTGTCTGCATGTGAATGGGAACAAGTGTGCACGTTAGCTCATTGTGTGTTCACGTGAGTGGTGGTAATTGTGTTGGACACGGTAGAATTGCATCTGCATCATTGCAACATATGCTGTTCCATTCATTTTCTACAAAGACTTAAACTGTTGCTTTCTTCTTTTTTTTAATCATAGTTAAACAAAAGTTTAAAAATCCATGCTGGGTTTTTCAATGTCTTTTATAATGAGTTCAAAAATACAACAGATGGAATTATTTGGTGGCACAAAAGGAAGTGGCAATCAGTCAGGGAGTCAATACTTGAAAGTCTGGAGAGAAATAACAAGTTTGAAGATGAATAACAGCAGGACTATGAATGTGACTGATGTCTTGAGGATGCTAAACAAATGATCTCTCTAAATGTAAGGGAGCAGCAGGGCCTGCTTTGCCCACTATCTTTCTAAAATTGCGTTGCTGTTTTTTTTTTTTTTTTTATCAGAGAGCAGAGAAAACAGAGTAAAAATTCAAGAGAGAAAGTCAAGTATTATTCTGTAAGGTTCAGGGTGCCTCACGTCGTCGTTTCCAGGCATTTTATCTCAGCGTGATTAGCATACAGCCTTTCACATTCTGTGGTGCTTAGAATTGTGCAAGAGCACATTTTGAGACAAGTGCAATACGAACACTTCTTATTCTTGTGAACCTGTCACTGCACGCATTCACATCTCGACTCGCAGACTCATTATAGCTCAGTTCTGTTTTGTGCCCTGTTCAGTTTTATCTTCAATCATTTTCCATAGTGGAAAAACTTCACATTTCACTAAAAGTGTCTTGTCGTCTTCTGTCTGTCGTGCAAATGCCAGTTTAGAGAGGACACCGCTATCTCATTTTGTGTCTGTGGATGTCTTTTGACAGCACAAAGGAACATAAACTGGTTATGTAAATAATCCCCTTCCATTCATTCCCTGTCTTTTATGCACTGCAATCGATCTGTTGTGTACAACCATGTGTGCATGTGTGTGTTTGGAACCAACACCACAGAGCGGGTGTAGATTATGCCTTTCCTCTCACCTTGACTGGCTTTTCTGCACAGTTGAAAACTATATTTAAACAAAAGAATAATGTCCATATTGTCTGCATGCAGCAACAATAAATAGCACAGATGTTTACACACAGACAGCAGCAATGGTATTCAGGCATTAGAAAAAATACTATTCATATACTACATACTGTAGAGTCTTTTCACCAGTACTGTGTTCTCTTGCTAACTGGTTAACGTGGTTACCACTGTTCTCTGCATCCTCAACTCAACAATACAGTGTTTTAGACCCACAACTACCAGTGCAAGCAACTACCCTCATCTTCCCTGAAAGCACTTACCCCGTTGTTGCTCCTATTAGATTTACATGTCAGATTCAATAAGATGCAACCTATAAGTATTGTATCCACTGTGACGTTCAGCTACATGGAAAAAAATAAAAGTCCATTCACTTCACTTGATCAAGAACTCTCCTCGAGGTTTTGCATCAGGTTGCAATGGCAGTGGCCTAGCTCTGGTGTTTGTAATTGTAATTTAGCTGTACGCGTAGCCTTTAATCAGTCCACCTCCGGCTCTTATTCATTCTCTGCATCCTCACATCCTGACTGTCTCATATAAAATACTCAAAAGGCTTTTATGGCAACTCTGACTGCCATTAAGTTTAAGGAATTTCCTGAAGAAACACAACAGGCTCTAAAACCCACGGGCATATTCAGTGAATCTTGATTCTGTTCTCTTCATGAATGGAGTAAAAAAGTGTGAATAAAATGACATGAAGCACTCAAGCGCTGCTTCTGGTGCGTACTGTAAGCCGTGAGCCTGTTAGCCAGAGGAGCAGTTAAACCAATCACTGTTACTTCTAATGTTACTAGACACAACTTAAATCAGCATCAAAATATTTTGGTTGAAGTTTCTCTTTCTCTTTTTTTTTATCTCCCTTCCAGCTGTTTCACTCTTAGACATAATTTACACACAGCTAATCCCCCAGTGGACCTCCATGATGCAGGCAGCCGGGGTTGCTAGGCAATTTGTGATGCGACTGCGAAGTTTCTATTAGAGCGGCACAGAGGGACTGACAGTTGTGTATAATATATTAAGACAGAGTGGGAATATCTACCATTGTAGTGCTGGGTCAGGGTCGCCTGTGTGGAGATTATCCCTCTCTCATAATTTCATTATGTTTATTTTCTCTCTGCCTCCTGTCTATCGACCCCTTCCTTATTTTTCTTCTGGCTAAATCCCCAGACGAGGTAGGCCCCCGCCGCCCTCCACACACTGTCTCTTTGATTCACCCTAAATTTTCCTCTTTCCCCCCGTTTCCCTTTTTCTCTTCCAACTCGCTTCTCCCCTCT
This sequence comes from Trachurus trachurus, assembly GCF_905171665.1. Classification (NCBI taxonomy): domain Eukaryota; kingdom Metazoa; phylum Chordata; class Actinopteri; order Carangiformes; family Carangidae; genus Trachurus; species Trachurus trachurus. Next base: position 20,178,852 of record NC_139908.1, on the reverse strand, counting down.
CTTTCGCTCTGTTCCCCCCACACACACACACCCCCCACCCCATCTCTTTACTCCTCTCCCTCAGTCTGCCTGCAGTAGCTACCCAATAAAGGATGTTGTTAATATCATTAGGCAGACTTCCTCTCCGGCCCAGCGCCCGGCCCACTCCCTTTCAGCCATAATCAAGCGTGCACACTAACTATCAAAGGAGACATCGCTAATAAACTACCACAGTGGAGCAGGAAAAAAAACACACACGCACGCACACTCCTGTAGAGAAAATACTGAAATAAACGTGTGTTGAAACTTAGGCGACGGGTGAGGTGGGAGGGAATGTGGGGGGGCTGCTGTTGGTGCAGGTTACCTAGACAACACTAATAAAGTATACTCCAAAGGCTAGCACACTCTAATGCAAATCTGCTAGTACACTAAGTACACTAAATTAATTGGGGTTGAGGGACATGTACACAAGCAGACATAGCTAATAAAATGTGCTTTCAGAAGAGGTAAATACTGTCACTTTAGCAGGTTCAAATGGGAAAAAGATGAGGGTTGAAGTGAGGGTTCAGTTGGGGGTGTGGGGGGGGCAACTGTGGCTTCCTGTTGCACTGCTGTCATTTGCTGTAAATCATCACTAAAACGGGAGCACATATTGTCAGCTGCATGGCTTGAAAGTGTTCTCTCCTGACAGCTGAATGCTACAGTGCATATATCACCACTTAAACACGGTCCAAAGGGAATACATGATGCAATGCTACGAGCATGGAGCACCGCGTTTAAAGATGAAAAAAAAAAGAGGGGTGGGAGGCCGATGACATGAGTGCTGCTTTAGGAGCATGTCTCACAAAAAAGGCAAAAGATTCTCATGCAAGCACAGGTAATTATCTGTCTAAATGCAGGGAGGAAAAGTCAAGTACTCACATTCATCATCTTTTTTAATTGGAAAGACACAGATGAGATTTTTGTAGTTACAGAAGTCGCATTTAAACTGGTGCTTTGTCTCCATTCTTTCAGCTTTGTTACACAAAAGACGACTCCTTTTTTTTTTTTTACAAAACAAAATGCTTATTATTCTTTTTACGCGCTGGCAGAGGGGAATCAGAATTTCTTTTGGGTGTCTAACAGTGATTCTAGTTTATTAAATCTCAGATCTCACTTGTGTAGGACTAGCAATTGTTTCTGTAGGGTATGTTGACATTGAACACACCGAACTAATTGCCCAGAGCTGGGAGATGACATGTCAGATCGGGTAGTGAACAACGATCAGTGTAAGAGTCATACATGTTTTAAACAAAGCCCTGGGGGAGTTATGTGGAAGAGAAAATAGTGAATGGTCAAATCATTAGCCATGTTCCCTGTCAGAGAACAACATCTCTTTCCTTTGCAATGACAAATCTTTATTGACATTTCAGTTCAGTGCATTTTAGTCCTGTCCAGTTTTGCTTTTATCTTCAAATAGTGAGTTTTAAATAATGTGGCTAAAATGCTGTTGGCTTGTGTACAACTTGATTTATCCTCCGACTGCAAATTCCTGTGCCCTGTCAGACCTAGTTGAGTGCTTTCACCATGTTTCTAACAATTGCTTTAGGTAGTAGAAGGTTATTTCAGCCAACTACAGCAAAACCAAGGCTATCAAAATAACTAAACACTGCTTCCTGTGTCAGGGGAATACATGAAACTGGGATTTTTAGGAAGTTTTGGAAAGACAAAAAGTGCCATCGGTACTGATTTGACTTTGACTATACCTCTGATAACTTAGAATTGTACTTTGATTCCAATACTTAATTGATTATTAATGCTTCTGCTCATTGTCTTTGCATGCTGGATAGTTTGTATCATTGAGCACTGAGATTCATTATCAACTGTATTCCCCTTATTGAGCATTGTGTCTAAAGGTAACTGGACATCCTTAAGTGCCTGATGCCTCAGTCATTGGTATGTGTGTATTTACAGAATCATTCTCCGTGTCACTCCCTCCTATTTGTCTTGTGTTTTAACAAGGAAACATCAAACTTTGGTTACTCTGAAATGTGTAGTTCCCAATGTACGAACTGAAGTGGGCAAGAAAGCATTTTGGTTTCTGGCACCTAATGCTTGGAATAAATTTCAATCTGAACCTCAACTTCAAGTACTTGTTACATTGAATGAATTTAAAGTTCTGGTGAAATAATTGCAGTCTACCTTGTCTGTGTGCAAGTGTTTAGTGAGCAAGTTTTAATGTTGTTTACTGTTTTTAATGTAACTATGTGGCTGCCCGCTTGGCCAGGTCTTCCTCGGAAAAGAGATATTTGATCACAATGGGACCCTAACCCTAAAAAAAAAAAAAGCTAAAAAAAAAAATAATTGGATAAGGCCTTTTTTTGTATTACCTGTGCACCATTTGGTCTTAATTTAGACCCTTTGACTGTGTAGAGCACTGAAGCTGATCTTTGTGGACTCAGTCTTTATGACTCAGACTCTGCTCAGGTCATGGGGACTTGACTCAGACTCTTCAGTGAATCAGAGTTGGACTCAAACTCCAAAACTTAACAGGACTGAATTTTAGTGACTAGTGAGCAGGAAGTTCACTACACCTCACCACTGAAGGAAACAATCCTCACAATCAAAGTTGAATGCAACACAATAGCAGAAGTAGAGTAAATGTAATCTGACTGTTAAAATAATGAAAACGGAAACAAATCTACCACCACAGAGCTCTGCGACCTGTTTTTGACACAAATAGGTCAAACCTCTTCATGTGTCTTTCAACAACCATTGGGATCTTTCAGTGTTCTTCTGTGGCCACCACTGAGCTCCACTGTCATGCTTTATTTATCCCTTTCCTGCTGCACTGTAATGGAAATATAAAAGGGTGCATTGATTAGTGTTTAAGGATCAGGCTTTAATAGATTAAAAGCCCCCAGCTCTGAGAGCAGCACTCACTCACACACACTTGTGCATAAAGGCAAGTTTGTACACACACCAATAAGCTGATCTATGAGCGGATATGGGAAGAGATAGAGATAGAGCAATAACACACATGTGCAGGCAGCAGCTCCCTGCACAAAGACCAGGATTGGACACACACACAAACACTGACACTTACAGCCAGCAGTGCCAGAGGCAGAGCCCCGACCCTTTCAACAGCCTCAATGTAGTTATTAAAAAAATAAATGAACAAATATGAAATAACACAAATATCTCCCATAAAGGATGTAGATTTTGACATGTTATTATCATAAAGCAGCAGAACTAATGCTCACTACTGATGGGAAATTCATGCATTTTTAACAAAGTGCATTATACAGTCCCAGAGTTATGAACATTTTCTACACACAGGTCTCAATTTATTTAAATAGGTAAATAAATGAATGAGGGTGGCAGTGTTTGAGCAACCCATTGCTGGACAAAATATGCAGTAACTGAAAAATAGTAACTGTTCAGGGAAAATGCAAAAAAATCCCGATTTACCAGAGTTTACCGGTCATTTTGGTCAAATGTGCTCCGGCAACAGTTAACACAACTGTATCCTGAGGAGATTAAAGCAAAGTTGTTGCAAAATGATGTTTTTAAACTATAAACTTGCTATTTTACCTGTTTTAATTAAAAACTCACTTCAATTTTTGAATCATTTTGGTGTGAAAAACCTAAAACTCAAAATGGGTTTCTTTTTACAGAGCATTTCACTCCCCACATTCCTTGGCATTTTTCTTGTGTGCAATGACAGTTTTCATGTCTAAACTCAGCCCGACCTGTTCAACATGTCCCCTTTCATTCTCTCTAATCTGTTCACCTCTTGCTCCTCTCTGACCTTAATCACACCACTGGCTTTAATGGCTTTTGTCTTCAATGTGTTCACCATTTTTTCTCTCTCCACTCTGATCACAGTTGTGTAGGTTGATAGTTCTTCCTAATCTCAGATTTCCCCCTCTTCTCTCCTCCATCCACCCTCCCATCGCTTCTTGTCTTCCTTTCCTATGTTTGACCACAATCATGTTTGCTGTTAGCCTCTGCCAGGTCTATCTAATCCTCTCAATACCTCCTCTCTTCTGCCACCTCCCCTCTAGTCCCAATCATGCCTGATGGTGTCCTTCAGTAAAACTGCTCCATAATTGAATCCCCTGTGTTCCTCGACTTTTCCTGCTCTTCTTTTCTGACCACAATCTCTTTTGTTGTTAGCCTCCCCCTAACCTCTCCTGTCTTCTTTACAGTCCTCTTGTTTCTTTTAATCCCTCTCTGAAGTCACAGCCTCTCCCTCTATCCTGTAAGGTCTTCAGTGTCTCTTGTATTCCCTTATTCTGCCTCAGGCACGACCATTCTTTCATGTTGTTAGACCCAATCGTTCCTGTCACCTCTCCCTCATGAAGTGACCGCAGCCTTGTCTGCTGTTAGCAACACCTGCCTCCCCCGTGCTTCTCTTCTTTGGTTGCCAGCTTCTTTTTGCATGTACGGTACCTCTCCCTGACAGTCACGTAGCTCTTTGCTCTCCTCGCGTGCTGGTTTGCCTCTTGTGGATGTCACCTGGTCGTTTTGCAATGTGGTAGTCACACTTTACAATTTATTTTTCCATTCCCTCTGGGTTCCTCATCTCCATTGGAACACTAACAACCTCAGCATAACCAGCAGTGGATAATAATAACCTATACATAACCCTATTAATACAATATACAATAAAAAAAAAACAGAAATGTAAAAGGAAAAATCTAAAAAAAAAATATATATATATATATAAAAAAAATACTTTTTTCGAACAAAAGTGGTGGACAGTTAGGAAAAACAGCACCTAGAGGATCAAAGCTTATCACTCTGCTGTAATTTAAATGATTCATGTATACATCAAACTGTAAATGTCTCCTCCTCACAGCAGTACAGCAATACATTTCTTCAAAGGAGCTGGTGATCGCAGGAATAACTGATGACAGCACAGAATGTAAGCCGCCTCATGCTGCATTCGTGTGCGAATAGACTGATCATAAATGTGGTCAAACGGGGAAGGGTCAGAGATGTGGTCATTTCTGACAGCTACAAATAATTCCAACAACCCCAGGGCAAAATATTTGAAAAGCTACACACAGAGCTGGCGGATACATCTATATCAAATCCAATATTTTCACTAATGCAATTGATTCAAGCAATTTCAAAGATGCTATATATGATTCTATTAGTATTAGTATGAATGTTTCTGCACACTTAACATCATTTTAAACTGTTAAATCATGTGTCGAATCATCTTCTAAATTAAAAAAAATTGAGTATTAAATTGTGAGCTAAAAAAAAGAAAAAATCTAGCAGTTTAGACATATATAATTTTCCTATACCGCTTTAAGGAATGGCAAATGATTCTCTCACAATTTTCATCATATCCACAGCACATGCACTTATTGCACTATATTGTACTGTCGCCCTGAGGCACATTCACTCCACTCTGCTTATCCCCAAGATATACTTAAATATAGTATGCATGTGTCTGAGGAAATTATTTTTATACATTAGATGCGAGCACTTTATGTGTCAGAATGCAAATAAGTGTGCATGTGAATAAAACTTTATGCAAATTGAGCCAAACTTGCAGTTCTTCAAATGGCCACTAGAGTCCGATTCCAACAGTGATTAAATCCCCAAAGACTGATGCCCGGCTGTTCAATGAAGCCTTGGCTTTTTTGGAATAGTCAGATTTAAGGCGGAGTCAGACATTGACAAGATGGCAGTAACAGAGAAGTGTTTAACAGAAGGTGGACCACCTCCTGACTAAAATTGAAGTTCTTTTTTTTTCCACAGTCATCAATGCTTTCTCCATTTCCCTCCCTTCATCCCTCATTTACTTTGATCAGAAAGTTTGAGGTAGTCATTGCCTGGGCTGCAGAAATGCTACAGGGGATGAATGGGGAGCTGTCTACAGATTTTTTTTAAAAACCAAGCTTAGCACATACACACACAAACATGCACTGAAAGGGAGACTGACGGACCCTGGCTTATGAGGACACATACAGAGTAGTACACAAATAGGACAACACAAATAGACAAGTTCTAAAACGATCAAGCAACCAAGAAGAGTCACAAACACTGCTTTTCTATAAACATTTCTCAACTTTCTATAAGCTCGAGGTTGGAGGGCATGTTATGAGTTGTGGCATTAGAGAGTGATTTAATATCTGCATGTATCTCTGCATTTAAAAATGTACAAAGAAAGCACAAGAGTTCTCTTGGATTACAGAAATAATTACACACCAAGTCCCCCTCGGAGCCAGATCTTCCAGCTCGGGGTGCAGAGAGGAAACAGTCGTAAAACGTGGAGCTCTGAAATGCATGTGAAGCCGCTTAATTGGGGCCAGATCTTAACAAAATCTTGTCATGTTTTCACACCCTTAGGTGCATTTAGATAAAAGCACACAGCAAGTGGCATATCTAACTAAAAAGAGAGAGAGAGAGGGTAGACAGAGAGAGCGAGCTGTGCGTTGCCAGAGAGGAGCGCTGGCTTTCTCATGTCTTTGCTGCCTTTTTGGAGGCTTGTTGAGTACAAAGCTCTCGCCCGCATATGTTTCACAGAAGCATGTAATATGTCTCTGTTGATGCATGTTCAAACACAGATATGCTTACCAAAATCTCCCATTTATTTATTCCCTTCCTTAATACTCTAGACTCCCTCTTTCTCTCTCTCTCTCTCTCTCTGTCTCACTTCCCCTCTCTCCCTGGCTTGAAAAGCATTTTGTCAAATCTCAGTCCAGCATCGAATCTGCTTATTAAATCCAAATTCCCTTGTGCCCCCTCCCACCCCCTTCTCTTATTAAAAGTGATTAGGTTTAGCTCTTGTTACTAAAGTTCTCAATATCTGAAAGTCAAAGATTTAGTTAAGAACTGAAAACATCTTTTATTAATTGAGAGGGTGATTAAAAGATTGTTTTTGGTGAGGCATACTAGCCATCATACTAGCCGTTGCTAATGTGATTTATGTGATGTTTCTCATAGCAACAAGTGATAATAGCAACTTGTTGGACCCCGCTAACGTCACCTGCATGTCTTCCATGTTGCTCTTTAGTTTCAAGCTGAGAGAAGTCTTTGACTCCGTCTCCATCCATCCCTCCCTCCCCTGTCTACACCTCCCACCCCCACCCCTCTCATCTCCACACCGGCTTCCAATTTGTAGCCTTTGTGTATGTTACAGCGGCGAGATTCACAGCATCCCCGACCCCCCCTCCCGCCCCCCCACCCTGCTCTGATCGGACCCGCACTCGGACATCTGTCTGAGGATGTTTACCCAGGCAGTAAGTATGTTAGGGGAAATATTATCCTAGTTTTACCTTACCTTTCTTCTGTCCGAAGCATAAACACCAGCATTGAGAGGTGGGGATGGGAGGGGTGAGGCGAGGAGGAGGGAAAAAACAAAGGAGTGTAGAAGAGGTGAGGCGGAGTGGATGCAAGGGTGTAATGGTGCGTTCGCACATATGGATACAAAGAGCCTGTAGTTGTGGTTGCGTTGTGATGAGCGTGTCGTTTACATGCCGGACAGTTTATTTTCTGATGCAGCCGCACACTCATGAAGCTGGAGATCTGTTTGTTTCGCTAACTCATCAAAGACACAGCACATAGGATCATTTAAAGTTTAGGAAAAAAAAAAAAAGTTTAAAGTTCCTTTGTGTAATGGAGTGTAGCAGCCAGCCAAGTCTTATTCACCATGAACAGCCCTTTTTTTGTGTGTGTCCGTATGTGTGAACGATGTGTGTAAGAGCGGGAGCAAAAGGAGGATGACGGGCGAGAGGGAATGGTGAAGATGAGCAAGGGAGGGAAAGAAAAGGAGAAGTAAATGGATTGGAGAAGTTCCTGAATACAGAGGGAAAGAGAGGGGGAGAAGTTGAAAGGGTGATGAAAGAAGGAGAAGAGGCAGAGAAACCGGGAAAAAGGGAGAATAAGGAGAATGAAAGGGGAGAAAAGAAAAGAAGTTCAGAGGTGTATAAAGCAGTTTTCTATTAAAACGTCATAGAATAACACTTTATGACTTTTAAACAGCCCTGACATAGTGAAAGTAAACTAGCATGAATCATTGGTTTTATCATTTATTCACTGGTACTACCACATGCCTTTGTTCAGTTTGTTTATATGCCTGCTTCAGCCTCTTTCTTTGCCATCATAGACCCTCTCATAAGATTTAAGAGCCAATTTTCCAAATAAAGGACTTTTTACTCCTCAAGAATAAAACAATAACATTTTTTTTCTCCCTCTACAGAGAATCCATTCCTTAAGCAAAGATAAAGTCATAATAAGAGGAAAACTTCTAATTTCAGGATCAATGTCCAAGAAGTCTAGACGGCTTTTTATAGTTTGCTGAAAATCAATATAGAGTTAACATGCATGTATGTCTGGTGCCTGGCATACAGGCATGCACAGACGGGCACACAGATGCTTACCATGCACACACACACACACACACAGTCACACACTCTTTTTTCTCTCTTTATCTCTCTCTCACTCGCTCCCTCACATACACTCTCTCTCTCTCTCTCTCATACACACACACTCGCCCATGCACACACAGGCCTCTTCCCGTCTGGTGTTGCTTCCAGCCTAAAACCAAACCATGTGTGGGAGCAATCCTGTGCTGGCCTAAACTGTATGCCCTGTTGGTACTGGGTCCCTCCACAAGTAAAAAAAGAAGAGGAAAAAAAAGAAAAGAGAGAGAGACTGGAAAGACATTTACAGCCCACCTCTCTGCTCTTTGGCTGTCTCCCTGTCTTATCTCTGAACCTGTCTTCAGTGTTGTTCCTCTCTCTGTGCTTTTGACAGTCACTGACTCTGCGCTTGTCCGTCTCTCTTGGCCTGTATTTCCTCCTCTCTACTCACCTTGTGCCTGTTTTGCTTGTTAATCATCACTGACTCTCTCCCTCTTCCTCTCTGCCCTCGTCTGTGTCATTGTTATTTGTAGCCCTTTCTCAGTATGCCTGCCTGTCTTGCTGTCTTTCCTCCTCCCTTGAACTATTTCTGTCAGTCTTTTCTATTTGCAACCCCCCACCCCCACCCCCACCCCTCCAACCTTTCCCATCTCTCCCTCCCCGTTCCACCACCAACTAGGCATGAAAACGGTGCTCCATTAGCAGTGCCTGGGCTAAGCCCAGTCTGACACACACTGCTTTGATCAGCCGTGAGCTGGGCTAAACACCCTGCTAAACTCCCAGTCTGAGGAAGAGGAGGGGAGGGGAGGGGGAGCTGTTGAGGGGGAGCAAAGTAGCGAGAGATGGGAGAAATGAGATGGAGGGAAATACACAAAGTGAAGAGAGGAGCTCGATTTCCTGTTGTCCCACAGAATATGTTCTCCCACCATTCTTGTCATTAACTACATTTCCTTTCCACATCATACTTCTTTCATTCACTCCCTTTCCCTCCACAGCATCCAGGCAGCCTTGAAAACACATTACTGACAACCTGTGCAGGTGCACAACACAACTCACAGACGCTCTGAGAACGAGAGTGAAAGCAAACAAGTGGAAACACAATCTGATCAGATGTCTGTGGACTCAGAGGCCACCCAGCAAATCTTTGCAGCATCTTTTTTCCCACATCAACTTGATTCTGGTTGTTAAATTTGTCGTTACATATCGTGCCCATTCAAACACACATACACACACATGTTGTGAAGGAGGGAAAAGAGTAAGAGGCAAAAAGACAAGTCCAGAGAGCAGAGGATATATGGAGACCAGGCCTCCATAACTGACAACAGTTGAAAAAAAAAAAGGGGGCACAGCTTTGAGGGAGGCAGATACTAAACCAGCAGCAGCAAAAGGACAAAAAGCTCTCGTCTCTTTCTCCCAAGGAGTGAAGAGAAAAGGGATTTCCGCTCACTGCTAATCAATCAGGCTGTGATAATGGCTCCCATGCCTAGCTGTCGACTGGAGGGGTCAAGGCATCTCGTGACCCAGCGCCCAGGGCCCAGGGGCCAAAGCTCCTCTCAGAATAGCACCCCAGGACGGACTCCCCGGGCTAATTGTCCGAGCCAGTGTCAGCCTTTTCAATGCCCCCCCACCACCGCCACTACCCCTGCTGCCCCCTCCCCTCCACAGCCCTCACACTTACCCCCCCTTCCACTTTCTCCTTCATTCCTCTCTCTTCCCCCCCCCTCCCCTCCTTCTCTCTTCACAACTCTGCGATCCTCTCTCTTTCTATTGCAACTGAGGAATCCACTATGTATACCAGCATGTACCAGCGTGGGGGGATTGGAGAGGAGAGAGGAAGAAGAGGAGGAGGAGGAGGAGGAGGGGGTGGATAGAGATAGACAGAGAGGAGTTGGATGAAGAAAAAAAAGAGCATGTAGCAGACAGGGAGAAAAGTTAATGAAAAGACAGAGGCAAGGGAGGTTAGTGAGAAGTGGGAGAGCATGTCAGAGGGAGAGATCAGCGGCGGCTGCAGCAGCAATGAGCAGAGAGGGGAAGTGAGGAGCGAGGCGGCAGGACAGAGAGGGACAGGCTGAATACTTGGACAGAGACGATAAGAAGAGAAGAGATAGTGAGACTGTCCTCGTCCCTCCCAACCCATCACTCACACCACTGGAACAGAGTGCTGTGACGGGTCTATCCCCTTCCATCTGCATATCAATAGGTTTCTATTAATCACAGGCAGAGCAAGCGTGTGTCTCGGGGAGTCCGCTCAACATCAGCGCCGCTGACCACCACAATGCAGCCAGCATACAAAACACACACACACACATAAAAAAAAATAAAGACAGTGTGGACATGGACACACACTCTTCCACTTTCTCACACACACACAGGAGAAAGAACAAGAGTCTGAAGCAAACCCCACTCCAGCTCCGCGCAATGGCATTCCTCTCATTCCAAGCGCACGCTGCTAATTAACAGCATTAGATCCCACAGACAGAGGGACAGATTGATGGAGAGGTATCCCCATGTTGCACTAGCACCACTCTCTTCTGTCACATTTTCTTTTGGCTATCCCTCCTTCCTTCCTTCTTTTTTTTGTTTTTTTTGGTCACAATTCCTTCCATCCAACTCTCTTTCCCTCTCTCAGTCCCTGTCAGGTCCTGGTCAAGCAGCGCTGAAGAAGAGCAAAGTCCAGAAAATTCAAATTTGAAAAAAAAAGAAAAAGAAAATGAATGGGCTACTCACTGTGAACCTCCTCTTTCTTTTCTGTATTTCAGTTTTTTTTTCCTGATATGTCACTTCTTATCCTCTTCTCCACTGTAGCAAGGGGAAGCGGTGTGTATCCCGGTGTGTGCGTGTGCAGTGTCAGTCCGATAGAGGACAGTTGCCGCCTGCGTGCATGAGCATGTGTGTGTGTGCGTGCATGAAAGAGAGAGGGAGAGAGAGAACGTGTGCCTCTGTCTCTGCGTCTCGCACTGCTCTGAGTGAGCAAGCTGAGGCTGTTTTAAACAGGCTGCTCTCCCCATGTGACCAGCCCAGCCACAGGCAGGAATACATTACTGAGACACACACTCTCTCTCTCTCTCTCCCCCTCTCTCTCTTTTCTCTCTCTCTCCCCCTTCTCTCTCTCTCTGTCTCTCTTGCCCATACACACACCGTGTCCATAGTGCACCCCCTAGCCACCACTCAGGGTAGTGGAGGGAACAGCCCACACACATAAAGGAAGCACGTACGTACACCCACACATGCACACACAGATGAACATAGCATGCACACACACACACACACAACAAGCAGGATGAAATATAGCAACAATGAGGGCTCAGACATACACTCTTATGTTGGGGTTAGTCGCTGTATGTCGCTGCCAAATGTGAAAAGCATCCAAGTCATACAAAAAAAGAAAGAAAGATTGTAAGTTAGAAAAGTCTAACACAATTAGACATGATTCATCCAATTAAATGTTTCTCAATGTGTTTGACTTTTGCAGCTTTACTGTGGCACTGCTTCACACCTGGAGGCACTGACCTTTTCAGTAATGGAAACCTTTTAAAGCTGACCTTCTGTTGCAGGGCTGATACAGTTGCATTATAGCTATTACACCTGGAGGAACAACAATAGAAAACACAACATATGAAGTGTTTCAAGTGAAATATATAGCAGTGGCCATAAAATAAACTAAGCAAACAGAAAACAAACGAACAAACAAAAAGAGACTGTGTCTATTCTGAAATATTCAAAGCTGTTGCATAATATGACAGTGTGAAATGAGGCCATGACAGACATCCTGGAGATAGATCAGTGGGGTTAGGGTCAGGCTATACACAACACCTCAGATGTACCATTATTCTTTATAACTAATGCAACCAGTGCAGTATTCAGACCGCATAGCATACCAGTTTATGGTTGATCTGCTCCTGACACATTCATCATGTAATGCTGAGGAGCGTCCGCCAGCATATTGCCGCTCTGAAGGACCTTGGAGTAAAATGAATGGCCATTGAAAGTCATTTATTAGCACAAGACTAGCCCAAAGGACAGTCTTTTTCTGTGATTACAAACACCATTCACAACACCGGTTTAACACAGTTCCTCTTGATGTCAACACTTCAGGCCTGGGCATGCTTGTCTGTGCCAGAGCTTATACAAAGCTTTTTGATTCAGAATTTTAACTTCAACTGGCCATGTGAGCTGCACAGTTAACTGCAGCTTTTTACCCTTGATGATGATTTTGTTTTTAAGTTTTCTACACACTTGTTTCTAACTGGCAAAGGCACCTTTAAAGGGAAAATCTGGTTTCTTTCAACCAGAGTAGTCCTGGTGTTTTATCATGAATCCTACTAGTAATAATAAGACATTTTAACACAATAGTGTCAGAACTGACATGAAACTAAAGCAGTTAGACAGTTCTTCAGCAATTAAAAGATAAAAAATAACAATATTTGAATGATTACCTAAATTGTCTCCCGTTAACCTCTATTACCTATACGTTCTTCTGTATGCTGCAGTATGTATGTATGTATGTATTATACATATACTGTATATATACACACACACACCATATAGAGGTTGTCCTCTCCTGTTTAACCAAACATTGCACTGTGGAAATAACACTACAACTGTAAACAGAACAAAAATAACATCAGGCATACTCTGATTTGGTATACTCCTGCACAATATATCAACATGTAAATGCATGAATATAAATCAAGCGGACTATGTTCAATAAAAATAGACCTTTCTCTTGGGAACTACTTCAGTTGTTTACAATGACAAAAACAAACTGATTTTCTTTGTACAAACCGGTGTGATAATCCGTCAATGCCACTAAAAATGTCTGTGCTTAAAGCCCATTTTGAATGAACCATCCCAATACAGTTGTTCTCCATTGGTTTCGGCTCATTTCTTGAAACAGAAATGACATTCTCAAAACAACATGGACAAACCTCCAAACCACTTGGCAATTGTTCACAACAGAATTGAATTTCTCATTAATTTCATCAAATTGAAAATGTCTTAGCGAATGATTAAAGCAGAAGTGAGTGATATATTTGTGTTAATATAAGTCTTAAATAGTTATATCTTCCGACAGCAATCACTTACATAGAGTGTTTGGACTGAAACACGGGTCTCTCAGTCCCTCTGCTCTGCTCTGAGCCGAAGAGAAAACATTTATCGTATCCTACAGTTTTTATCCAATGAGGAGAGAGAACGGCATGCAGGGCTGTGTGTGCAGCCAAGGAACGCCGTGAATGTGGTGACGTAGCGACGAGGACTGTTATGGTGCGTTCAAGGAAACTCGTATTTTTCCGACCGTGAAATGGTACCAGTTCGATCTGGTACGAGTTCACCGGTCGGAAGTTACGAGTGGCCGTTATAGTGACTTTCACCGGTAAAACAGGTCGGAAAAACACGAGTGGGTTGCCTGGAACGCTACAAAGTCGTAAGTTGTGACTTGAAGCTGTAATTTACGATTTCAAAAGCCTGCCTGGAACGCAGCATTAGCGAAAACGACCGGATCACTCACTTCTGCTTTAAGTACAGGTAGCCTACATTTAGCACAATTTCCAAGTGAATACATCTTGTTGATCTAAACTGATTGTTGATTTCTCAGTCTAATGGTTGTTCTCTCCAAAACAAGTCATCACATGTACAATACAAGTACAACAAATCTGTTCAACTGTCAAAACTAGTCAAGAACATAATACCACGAATACCTATTTATTTACAGCACTGTAGGCTACATATCATTTTCCTTGTTTTTGTGTTTATATTACATAATATTATGCTGTATACATTGTCCATGGAAGTCACTTTATGTGTGTAAATAAAAATGGTTACCTTTCCTTGGCAGCATGAGTGCAAAGTGTGATGTCAAACTTTGGACTCTTACCGTAAAATCATTTTTTTTATTTTCTTTTTTCCAGTTTTATACACAATTGTATTCTGTAAGCTAGACCAAAAAGCTAGTACGGTAACCATTGTCAATGAAGGATTGGGCTAAGACTGAGAGTTGGACATGAGGGATATAATGGTCCTATGCCATAGTGACAAAACATCTAAACATTTTGACTTGCAGTGCTTACACAATGCGAAAGGGATGATGCACTTTGGGGGCACTGACTATATGAGAAAGGAATTTAGTTTTGACACATGAATGAACTGTTTAGAGAGAGATATGCGGTTTTGCAAGTGAGCTATGGTGTTGTGCTGAACTGTGAGACTGTTTTGCCAAATGATCTTAGAGTTTGAGAATTTAATTTCTGTTTCAAGAAATGAGCCAATGCAATGGAGAAATACTGTAATACGACTGAGCCGTGTCTGGTTAACGGGCTAACTCACAGCAGGCTTGAACTATCTGGGGTCTTAAGTGCATTAGAACTATATTTCAGAAGAGTTGTATTTCCTTTATGTCAGAAACAACATAACAAATTGTCAAACTAATAATACTGTATTGCTATGGCCAACTACACTTTAGGTAGGTAGGTAGGTAGGTGTTTAGCTTCAAAATAAGGCTGTTTTACTCCAAAACCAAGGTGTAGTCTGGTTCAATGTTGTCCAATTGCTTTACCAGCTTGTACAGTCCCTCAGGGCATTGGGAGTCAAAGTTGCCCTGTCTAGAGTAGCCCTGAGGCTTTTTAGGCTCTTAAACTTAGATTTCAGTTTGCTGAAAACAATCTCATTTCATGCTTTGATTTTTCTGTGGGTATGAGTTTTGGACCAACTTCTGTTCCTGGTTCTCGGTTGGGTGTCCGTGAGTATGGCATGCCAGGATAGCCTCTGTCCCCAAGCAGGACTCCATTAAACTCCCCTACACTGTAAGTGTTAGTTAAATATACATGAGTTTCTTGAGGTTAAAGTAGATTAAGTACACCTTGGACAGTAATAACACTGGATCGCCTTGTGCAAACCTTTGTGATACTGCTGATGCTTAAAAAAAATTCTTCAATCATGAACCGACTCAGGCTGTTTTTCTTCCATATTGGATATGGGGCAATTTCCATTGCATATCATCTGACAGCATAGACGGTGACCTTCAATGACATGGCAGACTTTTCTTGACTTGATTCAGCGGTGTCACTGAAAATATACCATCCTGGTCTGAATTATGTGAATATATGTGTTCCTGAAGAATACTTTTAACCGACATTGTCAAAGATTTCAATGTTCAATGATATTAGAGCTGATAATATCTGATTAGGAGGGTGAATACCTCATTTGTTTGTGTGTGTGTGAGTGTGTGTTTTGTTTAATTACCTGATCTGTTCTGATAAGTTAGAGGTGAGACACTATCTCTGTACTGTGCTGTTGCTTCTTTGTGACCATGAAATGGACATTTCTGTGAAAAACTGCCTGGGAAACAGGATTTAAACCCAAAGACGTTTTGACATCAAAAACGAAATGTGATATATTATCACGGAAATGCACATTTCACCCAATTTCAGTTATTACTATCCTGCCTGACTGCCTGACAACTGCCCCCGGCACGTGCCTGCATGCACATTCAGGCTATGGAAAGATTTCTGATTGACACGGGTCCAGATGTGGCCTGGATATACACACATATGGGTGCAGTCGGTCACACCTAAAGGGGAAGCCGAAAGGAGAGGATTATGTTAATGTGGAGGCTTGTCAACCTGTAAGCTACTTTACATTTATTTAAAGTGTCACATACCTACAATAGGATAAACACCTCCTTGACTCTGTGTGTTTTTAGATGACCAGGGGATGTGATGGAAATAGGTACTGCTGTAGAGTGAGGTTAACAGTAGCAGCTTGTAGTTTGGTTCACAAGTTGCATCAACAATGTGAAAGAATATCATAAAGATTTACAGAGCTAACTTGGCTATGGTCAGTGTGCTTCCTTCTCTGTGAGTACAGCAGTAAACACATGCAGGTGAACGTGCTAGACCTACTGAACCTGGACCTCTCGCACAGATACTCATCAGGGAAACCCAGTGGATTAATTCCTCCTTGGGGCTGGTGGTATAAATCTGAGCATCTTCACCCACAGGGGTGTTGAGGAATGGACACGCCATAGTTGATTATGGATGCACTGCTTATATAGACTTGATCTATGTGAAATAACCTATATTGGCTTTTAAGGACAGATGGAGATGTTCTTCTTGAACACATTACCTCATGCTTGATCACATTGTCAGAACTTAATGCAACTGTCTGTTGGGATTATGGAAATTGCTGAGTCGCAGCTAAGCTTAATAGTTAACCTGCTGCAGAGCATGTTAGTTCAGCCATATAAGACACCTGAGGCACTGAGCAGGGAATCCTATAAGTCACAGTAATAGAATGAAACTCTCACTTAAATTAGCAAGACCTGTCTAATTAAGCTGGGATTTCCATTTATCTGCTTTGATGGAAAAGAGCTCAGGGCTTCTTCAGCAGTGTGGACCAGTGTCAGCGTCTCTGTAAGCGTTGCATGAGAACCTAAGCGTGAGTGGGGCTGGGTTTGTGCACGGACGCAAAGGGAAAGTGAGGTTTTACAGAGATAGAGAGCAAGAGAGAGAGTTTCTTTATGGAAGAAACAGGTTACGTAATACCCAGCTGCAGCAATATAAACAGCATTGTCTTATGTGATGTCCTACTGTATAAGAAAATATATCAATGAATCTTGAAATAATCAATATTTCTCAGCCATATGCCCTTTAATACTAAGTAATTTCCACACTCTGCTCGTCCTATGTATAACAGTGTTTACCTGTGTCTTGTATGACAAGGAACAGCAAACGTCATTATATATTATGATTCTTATTATTACCATGCAAGTCTTTACCAATAAATCTATGCAAAAAAGAGCTTCACACTGTGTTCACACTCCATGGCACATTTTACCAGGTTGATAAGACGGCTTTGTAATTTACTGTGTTAAAATGAATGTGCCATGCCTCAGAGCAACAACTTACTCCAAATGTCGGTACCTGAATTGCATGCTTGTGTCATTACTGTTAACCCCCTTTTTCTTTTTTAATCATATGATGCTGGCGGAGTATTGACTACTTCAAAGTGAAGTCACTTTCACCATGTACGAAATGCTTCACTTTTTTTCCCCGTTTGGCATTTTATCATGACCTTGTGTTAATATGAGTTACTACCCATTCTAATTACACATTCTAGTTAGCTACAGAAGACACATAACAATCTTATTTTTTTTACTTAAAGGGATAGTTCAACATTTTGGCAAATTGGCCCATTGCCATAATCCCTATAGTCATAGCAGTATACCTTTGATTGTCGGTGTAAGCTATTTTTAGAACGGCCGAGCTGAGCCATGGCAATGGACCAATTTTCCAAAATGTTGAACTATCCCTTTAAGAATTTCACAGCTCAGAATGAAGAAAACAAAAATCACAATCGTGCTAAAGACGTACTGAAATGATTATGGTCTGTTGCATGGGCTCTAACAGGGATTAGCAACCACATGCCATGGGTTGACAGGAGTATTGAGGTTTAATCAAATACTACAGCACATGGTTTTTCATTCTTTTTCACTGGAGATGCTTTTATCAGACCTTAAGCAGCTGCAGACTGGAATTAAAAACCTGCACACTGTTTGCACTCCATAGCAATCCTCTTCTTTTTTCAAACTGACATTAAGAAGCTTGTGCGTGAAAGGTGGTCATTTGTTTTCAGTGCCGTTAAACAAATCAACATCCGTCTTAGCCCAAAAACAAAAGGACAAGACAGCTGCTTAACCGGAAAGTAGACATAGACGTATAATGGACAAACCACGGCTAGCATTACTGACAACATGACAAGCAAGAGAATGGTCTTCTGTTTTATCACAGGCACGATTCAGTACCGAAGACGGCAGTAATGTGTAGCCTACAATTTAATCTGTACGTCTATACACAACAAGAGCACAAACATGGTATTATTTAAAAGTCAAAATAACTAATGGACAGTTGATGTCTCAAGAGTATCTGTCCAGTCTGTCAGTCAGTCTGTCTGTCAGTCTCTCCTGAAGGTCAGGCGCACTAATCAGACCTGTGTTTGAAGCATGGCTGGTCTATGATCTGTTAAAGTGTTTCTAAATGAGGCAAATGACAGTCAGGGCATGTGTGAATGAAGTGAAGTCTCAGTCCACTTAATTGACGCCCAGGGCAAAAAAAAAAAAAAAAGAAGAAGAAGAAAAAAGAACTTGCACTTGCTTTCATGCTGTGTTGCAACCAGTCCTTGTGGTATGAGCACTCACAAATTAGTGTTTTTAATTGGTTTAGTTAAAACTTGGTATTCCAGGCAGGGTGGCATAAGCAACTGGTGAAGATGGAGGAGTGCTCCTGACCAACTAGGTGCTGTAGTATCCGCCGTAATGTTAGTAGGTGTATCTCAGGCTAGTGTCTCTCTCAGAACACTCAGTCACAGTATTTGCAGTTTGGTTAACACTATTCAGTTCTTTTTCTCAAGTCCATTGCTACATCCACACTACCTGAGAACGCAAACATGCCGTAGCAATCAAATACACTGGATGTGCATGAACCAGTGGAAACAGGAAGCAGATTGTGTGCTTTGCAGTCAGACTATGAACAAGGTACAGTGATGAAATTGCAAAAAGAAGGAAACATGTGAGCAGAGATTTCTGTGCATCAACCAATGATGACATGGGACTGTTAGTGAAGTTCATTCATGTTGCTTTCAGCACCAGTAATGGAGGCTGCTAATCATGTGATACCAGTGTGGTGAATCTGTGCGGTAAACCTGATAGGCCCAATCAGGGAGTGACCCTGGATTCCAAAACAGTCTGTTTCCAATGTTTGGTTTTGGTGTGGATGAGAGGTCGAGACGTAGCAAAAGAGATGTAGAAGAAGAAGAAACATATAGTGTGGATGCAGCATGCTATGGCTTGTCTCTTGTATCATGTATGTCCTGTTTTATCGTGAAATCCCCCATGTCTTGTCTTCCTGTGCTCTCCCTCCTGCGGTTACCTCTGTGTTTGTTTGCTTCACCTGTGTCTAATTTCCCTCAGTGTTTTCCCCATCCGTTGGTTCGTCTGCGTTCATCCTCACTGTTTTCTGCGTTTGTGCTCAGTGTTGCCTTTGTGTACCTGCCTGCGTGTTCCCATGAGTTTAATCGATTTTTTTTTCATCATTCCACCATTACATGTCTTCATGAGTTTGAGTCTGTGTAAGGGTCCAGTTCCTCCAAAATCATGACACTGCATAATGGGGTATGTAGGCTAGAAAAGGCTGCAAAATCTGTTTTGTGTGGACAAGTTGTGACCTGCACATTCACCACGCTATGAGATAATAACGGAATGTTACGACACAAAGTTGTTTTCGAGGCAAATGCAGAGACTGCTTGCTGAAAAACTGCCCCCGACGGGAATGCGCATCAGCGGTTTTGTATGAATTTACCTTGAAAACAACTCCATCTCATAAAGTTCCGTTATTATCTCATGTGGCGAATGTGCAGGTCACAACTTGTCCACGAGAGTGTTTTGGAGTTGTTGGATTGTGTTTTTGATTAGTTTGATGAGGGAAACCAAGAAATCCCATTAGCTTCCATAGCGTAGCTCTGAGCAGCTCGCGGCTCTGCTCCGCCGTTCTAAAAATAGCTTGCACCGACAATCAAAGATAACAAACCTACTCCTAAGACTATAGGGGTTGTGGCAATGGGCCAATTTGCCAAAATGTTGAGCTATCCCTTTAAGTGGGCACCCCATATACAGAGACTACAGTCCCCACTGCAGTGCCCCCGGTTCGATTCCCCCGGTGGCCCTTTGCTGCATGTCGTTCCCCTCTTTCTGTCTCCCTATTTCCTGCCTCTCTCTCTCACTGTCTTGTCAATAAAGGTGTAAAAGCCCCCGAAAATATATATAAAAAAAGAAAGTGGTAAAATTAACCACTGATAAAATCACTCTAACCAGTTGACCACATTTGTCTTAGACCCCTGAACCAACTGGCATTAATTGTTTACAGGAAGCAATTTCTATTATTTCTTCCCAAGATGTCAACCAGAAACCATGTCCTCCAACTGACTTAAGCCAGTGGGCGTTGGTAATGGTAGCAGCTTACACTAGACAATAAAAAAAAACAATTCAAGTCAGGAGCGTGTTGTTTTTTTTATTATTGAGGAGAGGTTACAAGAATTGCTCCCTCTAAAGAATAAATGTCAGTCAGATCAGATGTGGAATGATAAATGGTTGACAATACAAGGAACGCAGCCTAGTTGATTATCAGAGCAACACTGTTTCAAATAAAATGTCAATCAACCATCATTTCCATTTTTCCTCAGTTATTTGTTGTTCCCTCCTCCCCCCGGGCTGCTCTCCTGAAATGATATGAATGATGAATGTAAGACAGGGAAAATGATGACACACGTTGTCATCATGTCGCCACTGTTTTAATCAAATTGGCTCTAGATTGATCAAATCACTTGATAGATTATCACCCTAGTTTTTACATCCCGTGGATTTTCACTGCTTCCATTTTCTTCTGTTCATTTTGTTACTGCCATCCCTGTTGTTTTTCTTTTTGTTTTGTTTTGTTTTGTTTTTTTTAATTCCACACTATGTGAGCTCACACTTGGGCTTAAAGCTGATTTTGGCATTGGTAAAGTCTGAAGGAGAAAGTAAATTTTGGTGTCATTAACTGAGCGGCTAATCTTACTAATCTGCAATATGTTTTGCTTTGTGTTTTTGGCAGAGGTCCTGTAAAAAAAAATCCTGTTGATAACTCCAGTTGGTGTGGAAGCAGCTGCACAGACAAGACACCACATGTTTGTCACCTCTTTGAGAGCCAGTCTGTTTGGAGGTAAACGTCATTTTTTGTATTTTGATGATGATGATGATGATGATGACTGCCTGATAGCTGACTATTCTTTCCGGACTGAATGGTGAATGATGAATCTTTGATCATCATACAAACCGTTGGATCCGCAGGTTGAATACATGTGTTGAAATGATTTTGTAAATATTTAGATGAGATAGAAGTAATGCATACATAAAACAGTGCTCTTTTTTCTTTTCACTCAAAATGCATCATGTGTTGATGTTGATGTTGGAGTCCTATAGTGTCATAATATCCCAATAGCCTGAGCTGTCTCTGTCCATTCATTACTCTGCTTGGCCCCGCAGAGTTAAATAAGTCCAGCATTTGAAAAAGATCACTAGGCAGATTACAAAATTCCCATGCTCTCCCTTTTCTTCTCCTTTGTGTTGCCCTCTGTCTGATCCATAGAGGCTGACTTGTGTTGTTATGATAGAGTATTACATGATGTAGACTTGCCTTGGTTGGGACCACTACTGCAGGTTTGAGCTCCGTCAGCTGTGGCTGCTCAGACACGGTCTGTATCGTTGCAGGTGGATTGATTCCTAAGACCTATGGAGCTTGTTAACCAGCTCTCTGCACTGTGTTATGAGGCTATAACTGGCTGCTGCTGTGGCTGATTGAGAAAGGCTGGTGCTGTGCTCACAGCTACATGGGATGATGATCCTATCTCTGTGATTATGGCTGTAGCAACGACTGTTGTGGTTCACTGTGGTTTAAGATTGGTGTAACATTAGCTTCATGCAGGAGTTGTATGGGTAGATGGAATGAATGTGCTGGCTTGTATTGGTAACACATCTGTCAAAACCTGACAGAAGTATTGATATTAAAGCTGTTAACAGTAATTACAGTACACTGTGTGTGTGTGTGTGTGTGTGTGTGCGCGTGTGTGTGTGTGTGTGTGTGTGTGTGTAACCTTAAATGCAGCTAAAGCTTCAATCAACACAGCCAGGCTCTGTTTTCTTTTTTGCTGATTTCAGAACAGTAATACAGCACAAGCATTTCTGGAGAATTGAAAGCACTGGTGCCTGAAAGACTCTACTGTGAAATTAGTTAGCAACTACACTTAAATTTATCATAATGTCCTTTAAAATAAGTTTATGGTAATAAATAAGAAGTGACACAAAGGCCAAAAATGATATATCATCCACAGAGAAACACAGTTATTTGGGGATATGAAGATGTGATTGAGCTGCACTATTACACATCCTGCCATGACTCTGATGAGCCTGTATGAGACAAAGTTCCAAGTTTAGATGTTTTTTTTTATGATGTTATTACAATTAATTAATGAATAAATTAACCATTCATGTCAAAAGGTCTCTTAGCCCTACCAAATTTACCTGTTACATAAAATCTAAAATCATTGTTATCACTGATGAATCATTGCAACACTTGACACTATATATTCTGGTTGCAGTTACATACTAGTAGTGTTAACAACTGCAATGGCAAAGGTATGGGCACTGACTGAAATTGTTATTACTGCTGGAAGGAGACATGTCAACACTGGGGAGGTGAATCTCCCACCTCTGATAAGAGCAGTTGCTGTCACTGACCCCCCGAGAGGAGCTGGAGGAAGTTAGAGGGAAAGGGACGCCTGACACGGTCAGGTGGCCCAATTACAACAGTGACAGACAGCAGGTGACTCAAGATGAGATATAAACTGGAGCTCAGTGTGTACGGTGCTGTTTTTGTTTTAAGGTATGAGCTAGTGCTGAGTAAAAAGCACATCTGGACACTGCTTAGTTTTGCTGTTTGTGAAAAGTTCCCTGTAACATTCTGGGAACATTAAGAAAAGTTAAACTTCCCTAATTACCCGAAGGTCCACCATGGGGTCCAGCTAACACTCCCACACCACTGTCCAAAACCTGTTTTCTGGGGACTGAGTGTCAGTGATTATAATGCAGCAATACGCTATGGTGAGAGTTTTTCCTCCTTTGATCCTGAGCATGAAACCACAGCTCTGCCTGCAGGCCAAGCCTAAGTGGATTGACTGGTTTCAAATGTTCTCCACGGTGAATGTCAACATATTATCATCGGTCCCAACTGACAGCCAAACACCTTCACTCAATTTCCAAAGCACCCACAGCTCAGCACTGATTCAAGGACTGATAGAAGGCATCAAATAAAGGCTGCCACCGTCAGAGTCCTTTTACAGCAAGTAGGTCAGATGGTCTCCAAAGACCCATCTCCTCATACCAGGCAGCTGTCCATGTGTCATATTTGGGTTTGTAAAGCAGGTTAAATGTTAGTTATATTACTTTTGTGGAAAAACACTGTTAAAAGTCACTTGGTTAAAGTCAGTAGAAGTCAAGTTCAGCCCTTTCACCATTTTGCCAGGGTAAAATCACTTTTTTAAACCACGTCACATGGTTGTAGTGCTTTGCAAAGAAAAGAAAGCGAGACCACAGGGATTTATAATGGTACAGAGTCTTTAGAACCCAAACTCCCTAACAGAAAGCATGTCCTTGGCTCCCGTATCCACTGACCTCCTTAAAACTGGCATAAAGTATCACATCATCATTAGCATAATAGTAATAATTACAGCCCTATCACGTGTTCATTTCTTTTTCCAATGCAAATAACATGTCTGTGAACAAAATATAGAAAAACATGCCCCCAGGGATCACACAGAGGGGAAAAATGCAGCAGTCTGAGAAAAAGATTTCATGGTGGAGAGTGTGGTTATCCAGGCTGAGCTGCATACACTTGCTCACAGCCAGGATCAGGCTCCTGCACCAGGGTGAACAGTAGGGTCGCTGACTTCTTGAACTGCTGAGAGTCCCAAATTGCTTAACGTAAATAAAATAAAGAAATTCAAAAGCTATTTCCGTGCTGCTGTGGAGTTTTATTTCTTTTTTTGATACAGAGCCTAGGATGAGTTGCTGTTACCAAGGCAACACTCAAAAGTGATTCAAATAAAGAATAAATAAGATAAAACAACAACACACCACCACTGTGCTAAATTCGCCCCTAATACATTACAGTATGGGCAGTCAGCACATCAATAGAAGCCATCTGAGTTGAAGAAAAGGGAGAATTTGTGTCATTGACATTGTCGCTGGGGCACATGGGATTTGTCACTGGATGGCACGCACACAGATAATATGCAGTGCCAACTAGAAATAGAATAAACAGTATTTATTCCTGTTCCCCAACATGACATAATGAGAATAGCTGTAATATTTTGGCTGCATAATAAATAGTATAACAGGATGTGAAACGAGCACAAAATAAATACAGACCTTCAGATTTAGTGTGAAATTCTAAAGTGAATTGGGGCCAAGTAACTTAGGGTTGAAAGACTGAGATACAATTTTACACATGTGAGAGAGGATTTGATTAACAGCATAACATGACTCTGCAGGTAATGTGTGTGATTGTATATGGTTATTTGCAGCAGGATTGGCTCCAGATTGTGGAACAGTGGTTGGTAAAGACTTAAGGAATCTCCTCTGAATTTTGGAGGTAGTGGTATAATTTTGCTTTTACATTGGAATTAAACATTTTAAATCACATCTTACATACTCACATTACATTATGCAAAGAGAACTTGTCATGTAAACAAGATATTAAAACGAAGACTGTGATGTACTTTGATCTAGTCACATACCAAGGCTTATGTAAACCTTGCTTCATGTCGGAAATGTTCGATTGACTAAGGTACCGTATCCATCAGACATCAAACTGTTTTTTTGTGTGTTTTTTCTCTATAATTCTTTGCTCACCCACAGGAGACTCGATATCCACACTGGTAGTGTAGTGGGGGCTTAAAGGATCATCTTTCATCAGCTTTTAGACTCTGTTGAGGGCAAAAACAAAATACTCCATCATTAAAACAGGTGGGGGGTAAAAGCTCCAATGGGGGGATGTGATCATTATCTTTTTTTCTTCTCCTTTTTTTAACACTGACCTATGTAAATGGCCTCCACTGTGAAATATTGACCGTTCTTCTTGTCTGCAGGAAGAACATCCTCTGATAGGCATTATTGATCATTCTGTTGAAATTATCTGGCCTTTTGAGGCCATTTGTGATTGAAGCCCCCAGAAATGTGAATGAAGAGTCTTTGATATATGAGTCCTATGAAAGCCTTCGAGAAGTGTAGATTGGAGCCAGTGAAGTAATCAGAGTATGGCTAAGGTGTTACAGTACTGTATGAATCTGTCCTGATGTCAGCTAATGTAGTACATAGAGATGTATTTAGTGGAACAAATTCTGAAAAACAAACAAAAAAAACATGTCATTTACAGTACTTCTATTGAACCACTGCAAATTTCTTTGAAAATTCACAACTTTACGAACTTTTCATCTCTATGGAACAAACACACTTCTTATACGGTCAGAGCATGTAAAACTGATTAATATGCACCAGTAAAAAGCTGCAAAAAGCATCAAACTGTTGTACTGAAACGTTGGAATTGGCAACACTCAAAAATCTATTGTGCCACAACATCTAAAGTTCATTTTTGTGCCCAAAATGTTGCCCTAACCCTAACCCTGTCTACACAAATCCAACAAGTAAGTCATTTAACTATGCCTACAGGGGACATTGTCAGGTGGCATGTTAAAACAGACCAACACAAGAAGCCCTTTTACTTATTTTAAATTCTTTTTTATTTTGCTAGTAGTGTAGCATTTGGAACTTGCACCATAATTGCAAGTCTTGTCTCTAGAATATGCTAAATAAATGAGGTGCAGGAAGTGCTTGAACTGTTAGCAGCCTACACCTAATATGATTCATTCAATCGTGCCAGTTTCTTGGGAGCTGTTTCTTAAGATGAGAGTATCACGATTGTCATGGCAACCTCTGCATGCAGTTCAAAATAATAACATGGGAACTGTCAGGTCAGGTGAAGGGATTAGCGGAGGCCTGCTCCCCAGCGATAAACTCTGTTGACAGACGTTTCAAAATGGCAGTTACCTTCCAGCAGTGCCAAGTTGCTTAAGTTGCAATCCTTGCCACATTGTCTTGTAACGATAAGAACTAATAAGTTGGAAACAACGTTAGCTACAATGAAGTGTACACGTCCCTCTATGGACGATACATGAAAACTGAATTTCAGCTTGAATGCTAATCTCGCCCTTAGTCCCCAAATGACATTCTAATAGGTTTATACTAAAATTAAATGGATAATTCACATTCACAGTGTGCTGAACAAAGTCCCCGGGACTGTTGTGAGGAAATCTTGAGTTCAAAATTCAATAATGTGAATCACAGGTCATGAGTTTATTGTCTAGCATGCACTAATCCTTTCCAGAGATAAGAGAGCAGAGTGAATGTTTGAAGTAAAACTGATTCAGTCTTTCTCTGTAAGGTTTTAATTCTCAGCAGATGCCAAACTCTGCCTCAGGCCTGGTATCTCATTGAATATAATCACCTTAATGAAAGCATTGTGCATGTGGGTTAAAATATGTGGGAATTATAGCTGAAGAATAGGCATATTGAGGATAATTGTTGAAATGGACGGAAATCACAACAGATATTTCCACATAAATGTATCAGGCAAAGCAACTACTGGCCAAAAAGCAAAAAGGATTAATTATAAATAGATAACATTGAAAGTGTTGCTATCTCTGAATCTCACCTTGTAAAAATGTTTGTTTTATCATGATCAAAATTAATGGTTACACACTGTAACGCTAGCTAATATCAAAGGATGAGCCAATTAATGAGGATCCTGAGGCTCAGCTCCTTGACTTTCTGTTCCTGCACAATTATATCTTAGGCTCTATTTTACAATTTTTTAACAATCTCTTAATCTTCATAGGCATCAGAGTTCTCAAAGGATTGTGTGTGCCTCTCTTGTTCTGACTTATAAGCACACAGTTGTTTGAAAAAGCCACAAGAATCAGCACCAATTCCCACCGAGAGGCAGAATAAGGTAACACCGAGAACCCTGGAAGTGACTATTGACCTGAGGACACGGCTCTTTTAATTCAACAAAGGAGAAGTCTTGCCTCACTAGCACATAATTAACTTGTCACCCTGTGGCGCGACACACTGGACAATATACAGCCACAGACTTGCAGAGACAGGTCTGTGTAAACATGATGTTGATTAGAGTGACTGAAATCCCTTTTTTTTTTTACCACACTATGCACATGAAGTGAAATAAAGTACTAGAATCCAGGGTTGTCTTTAATGGCTTATCCCTGCTACAGTAAGTAAAGAGAGGTCATTTTTTGGTTTAGCAGATAATATTCTGGTTTTCCAGCATGCTGTAAAATACATGTGAATAATTACATGTAACAAATGTTTAAAGCTCAGTAACCACTGGCAACTTTATTAACTACTAGAAAAGTGCAATAAAGAAGGAGAGGCTGTAGATGAGTCGACCATGAAATATGCAGTTCTTAAATAAAATAAAAGTGAATTCACAAACGATTGATGGGTGTAGCCTGTGATGACCTGTGTCTTGCATGAAGTGTTGGCTTAAGACTGGATAACACTCAGGATAAGGACTCCTAAACAATACATGCTCTTCAGACAATTTTGTAAGAAGCTATTACCTCCATCAATAACCCTTTTTGCTGTTGAACATTCTAATCAATGTTACATTTGTAATGACAGGTTGAATGCAGAGGCACCGAAATTGTGCATCTGGACTGGTTTCAAAGCCGGGCTTAGACAAAGGGGATGTTGTGTTTCTTGTGATGTGTGTTTCAGCGTGTCTTTCTGAAGCTCTTACAACCTGGATACTAAAGCTGCAGTACATTCACAAGGCAGACGGTTTGAAGGATGTTTCATTGATTTCGTTTTCTTTCACAACCATCTCTTAACACTAAACAGACCACAAAATATCAGCTGTGTAGGATAGGGGATGTTAAACCCAGTGCTGAATGCTAATTCAATTCCAATCAAGTTGGACTCATTATTCAAAAGAGAGTTTGTTTGGCCAGGGGTGGATACAAGAGTGAAAGCATACAAGCAATACAAAAAGCGACATGCAGAAAGTATACATGGGACAGTACCAGAGAAAAGCTGCTCTAATGGCAACTTTCAGATTTAACTGCAAACTATGTGAAAAACTGCCCCTTTGAGCCCCCACTCTGCTCACCATGAGACATATACAGTTTCATGTAGACAAATGGTCCAAAAGATGACCACATTTGGCTTTATAGGGCGATGTTTTGAATTACATGAAAACATGTTGCATGATTGGAACTTGGAGCAGTATGCGAGCTGGAAGACTTAGCGCTACATCTCCACTCCAAGCCTTTCACGAGCTGTAAGAAGTGACTGAGTGTGTGTGTGTATGTGCGTGTGAGGATAAAGAAAGAGTTTTGTCACGATGACTGGACTCATTTTACTTTCCCAGGACCTGAGCGATTCTTCAAACCTCCTATTATAAGAGAAGACGGCATCAGCTGAATGTCTCAACAAGAGACAAACATCAAACTAAATGATATTTTTACAAAAGTTTTTGTTAGAAGAGTATGTGTGTTTCTAGACTGTTATGGCTGGTAGTCACTGGAACAGTTACGTTCTGTGTGAGCATCAACTGATACCATGTAACAAGGCCGTGTGGTTTCATTAGTGCACAAAGGGACGTCTTGGTACATGTTGTTCTCGAAAGTTTCACTACAACAAAAGCAAAACTGTGTCCATCTTTGGTTGGAGTCCTTGATAGTTTCAACACACTTGCATCATCTTTTGCTTCATTTTAAATTTCCTTGCTCTGTTTTTTGTGTGTGTGTGTCTGTGTGTGTGCATGAATATGTGTGTGTGATATCGACCATTTGTTCTTGTCCTTCTTTGTCAATATGTTTGAGACAAGGGAGGTGAGCTTTAACATACATGGATGTTCAGATTGTCTCAGTAGAGCTGGAGAGAGAGAGAGAGAGAGAGAGAGAGAGAGAGAGAGAGAGAGAGAGAGAGAGAGAGAGAGAGAGAGAGAGAGAGAGAGAGAGAGAGAGAGAGAGAGAGAGAGAGAGAGAGAGAGAGAGAGAGAGAGAGAGAGAGAGAGAGAGAGAGAGAGAGAGAGAGAGAGAGAGAGAGAGAGAGAGAGAGAGAGAGAGAGAGAGAGAGAGAGAGAGAGAGACCAGAAAGTGTATGATAAATATTCAGTATTTATCAGCATGTCTGGGGGTGTTAGCTGAGGTCAGGGAGATAGATTCCTCTTCATTGGGAGACTGCAGATGGAAAGCAACAACATTGCACTTGATTCCCGGAATCACAAACAGCATCCGGCCCACAAGCCTCCATCAGCGCTAAGCCAATATTTATTTGCTCTGATAAGATGAACACAAAATGTCATTGTTCACCATGCAGGGCGTGTTTGCCTTTTTGTATTGTTTGCCTTCCCTAAAATGGGAATGCTTTAGCAGTGATACCGCCGCAGGATGTGCTGGTGTCATCGTGTCAAACGTCTGCCCACATCTTCCTGTCGACTTATGAATTTAACCCACAGAAGCGATGCAGAGACAGGGATGAGATGATAGATTGTTTGATTGTCAGAAAACAAAAGGTGTATTCTCCTTCTGTGTCACTGCGCTGTTCATTGTCTAAGAATTTGCATTGTTAGGGTAAGTGTTATTATTTTTTCAGTTAATAATACTTAATATGTAGTTGAGTTAACTATTTTTTTAAGGTGTTGCAGTGACATAATGTTCACATGAGCAAAATATTGTTTTGTGAGGTCTCGATGCTCTGGAACTTTAGTCCTAAATCTGATCAGTTCCTGAGTGTTTATGATAAATCTGAAGAAGTTCCATCAAGGTGTTATGAGATCTTGCTTCCATCAGTAATTTGACCTTGAAATGAATGAGGTGTGAACAGAACTACTAGTTGGACCTGCTGTTCTTAAAACACCCAAGTGCATCCAGTTGCCTTGTGGGAAGTCCAAACTTTTTGTTTATTGTGAAATCTACTTCATCAATTGGCTCAACTCATTCCTTTCCATGTGCTTAAACCAAATGAAAACAGTTTGCTGAGTCAATCATGGCATCTTGTGCTTTTTCTCTCTGCCATCCAAGTGAATTGTGGCAGGTTACATTTTCCATTCAAGCGCTGTAATAAAACATTATTTTTTCTTTTTACATAACCAAAAATGTCACTCTTGCAATGTGGCATGCTTGACATTTCCCTTAGCTAATAAATATATTGAATGCCTCTATATAGATTGAATGTGGCTCTTGACTACCACTTGCTGAGTGAGAAATAATACTTAGATCAATCTGTCTCTCACTCTGTTGCCCATTGCACTTGCTCTCTCTCTTCCATTTTCCAATCTCATCATTCACCCTCTCTGCATTTGTTTAATTCCTTTTCTCCCTGTTTCTCCCACCCCTACTCTTTACTGCTCTCACTCATCATTATTTTCCTCCCTTTCTCTTTGACTTGAGTTTTTTTTTCCAGTTTATTTTCTGCCCTCTTCCTCTCTCTGCTCTGTTCTCTGTTGGTCTTACTGTTGCTCCCCGCTGCCAAGAGCAGCAGGATGATTTTTCTCAGAAACATTTCATGTCTTATCTGATGAGAAGATTGTCAAAACATAAAATGTAAAATGCATCAGAGAGCAACTTGGCCTGCTAAATGTTTTCTATGTGTTCACATATTCTAATAGATGTCTGAGGCTTACAGTTCATTGGAGATACAGTGGGAGGAGAAGGAAAACAACTGCAATGGCAGGTACTGTAGACCAAGTGGACAGAATAATAGGAACACCTTAAGGTTGTGGGTTTCCACCAAACTCTGGCTCCAGATTGCAGACCAGTACATTAGTGAGCTATTGCAGCCTTGCATCAATTGAGGTCTTCACGTCAGTGCTGGTTGCTTCATGCTGAAAACTAAAGGAGACTGTGCCTTTGAGGTTTTGGTTTCTGAACCTTGGGACCCGTCTCCCTTCGCACTCTATTGATCTGTGGGCACTGTGGACACCCTTAAAAACATGTCAAGACCAGTCCCTTTAGACTTGCCTTCTACTTACCCACAGTATTGTATTTTTTTATGTTGATTTGTGTATTGCTCTGGTCTTCCATTGCAAAACTATTTGTGACTCCTCCAATACAAAGTTGCTTCACAAGTGAACTTACTTACGTAGTTACAAACCAATATGTCAATAAGATGACTGTAACCATAGATTAAGGTTTTATTAAAGCAGAAGTAAGTGATATATTTGTGTTAATATAAGTCTTAAATAGTTATATCTTCCAACAGCAATCACTTACATAGAGTGTTTGGTCTGAAACACGGGTCTGTCAGTCCCTCTGCTCTGCTCTGAGCCGAGGAGAAAACATTTATCGTATCCTACAGTTTTTATCCAATGAGGAGAGAGAACGGCATGCAGGGCTGTGTGTGCAGCCAAGGGACGCCGTGAATGTGGCGACGTAGGGACGAGGACTGTTATGGTGCGTTCAAGGTAACTCGTATTTTTCCGACCGTGAAGTCGTACCAGTTCGATCTGGTACGAGTTCACCGGTCGGAAGTTACGAGTGGCCGTTATAGTGACTTTCACCGGTAAAACAGGTCGGAAAAACACGAGTGGGTTGCCTGGAACGCTACAAAGTCGTAAGTTGTGACTTGAAGCTGTAATTTACGATTTCAAAAGCCTGCCTGGAACGCAGCATTAGCGAAAACGACCGGACCACTTACTTCTGCTTTAAGTTTTTGTGTAGGAATGCATCAGTGCAATGTTAGGGAAGATGTAGTTCCAAGGAAAAGGAGCTGTTTGAGAATGAGAAAAAAAGTAATGCAAATATTCAAAAACATAGCTTACACTTTTTAAAGGTCAAGTCTGCAGAATTTTCCTAATATGAATGAATGAATGAATGAATGAATTAATCAATTAATCAATTAATCAATTAATTAATTTTTATTTTCGTGTCATGCCACCGCTGTGGCCCATTCTATATGAGATTACAAGACACAATAACAAATACAAAAACAAAGACTAGACAGTCCTTCCTGTTGGTGTTACCTGCCACACAGGTGTGACATAAATAAACAACTTAAGATCACTTTCAGTACTCAACTATACATCGCTCTTCGTCCCAAGCCTTTTCAAGAAATAAAGAAAATGCAAAAATATTCAAATGAAAAAGATGTTTTAGCTTCTCAAACAAAATATAGACTTATACAAAATAAATCTCTAAATATGGCCTGTGGATGGGACATTTCTAGACGGGACATTTCTGGGCGGGACTTAGTGTTTTCTCCCCAGCCAGTGACAGGGCGCAGGTGAAGTTGGACGTGTAGCACGAGTAGGCCCTGCCAGCCCCGCTAGCCGACACAAGTGCTAAGGACGAGCTAGCTTGCCATTAGCACTCGCAAGCGGTGGCGGCTATATCTTCCACCGCTAGTACCCACTTTTGTGTTCACCGCGGCGAACTGATGGTGCTGTCAGGGGCAGGAGGCGTGCACAGTTGAGCCCGAGAGGAGGAGCCCAGTTTGAATGTGTTCACAAACTGCAATGAATGAACCTTCGGACTCTACCTTTAAGTGATACTGACATTGTTACACATGCAATAACCTGAACAATCACTTACCAGGTGTTATTATTAAAATGCCCTGTAATTTTTTCCAGATGAACCATATACAGTTAGGGTTCCCGTTGCACTATCCAGAAACCTGTATTTAAGTAGCCTCTAGTCCAAACAATAACCTTTAACCTTCAAAGCTAATCCTAGCAATAACACTGAAACCAAGTCTTGACCCTCAAACAGCCCTCCGGAAAAGCAAAGCTTGGCCCAAATTATGTCCTCACTGTCAAAGTCTAAGCCCTAAAACGCTTCTCACAAATTTAGCAGCACAAGAACACACCCACCAAATTAAATTTCACAAATGAAACATGAAGCCTGAACCTAAATAAATGAACAGTCCACAAGTTATATAAAAAGAATTAAGCTCATGATGAGCTTATGCCAAAGCTTTCTTGTAGTTGTGCATAAATATTTGCCCTAAGAAAGATGTAACATGTGTCGTAGTTGTGGGCTCTCTGCCTGATCACCTCCCGCGGAGGCTTGTCATTCTGTCATGATGAATGTTGACATGTTTCCTCTGATAGCCACATGCAGTGATGTTCCCAATTTGACACTAGTCTAATCAACACTCTGTTAAATACTAACTGGATTAAGGATCGCTTTTGATTGCTTTCACCCTATGCCTTTTTTTAAACCATCGTGGCATCCAGCGTGATTGGATTCCAACCCAAAATGTCATCAGTCAGGCCCATTACCCAGAGGATTTACATGCAATCAAGTCGTCTCTCCACTGACAACACCAGGCCAATACATCACAACACAGTGTTTCAAACCTGCCAACAATTCAGCATGGTCAAAGGCTTATCAGCAAGGTGAAAACATGTCATGCATCTAAAAGAATATATGACATCACATGATACTGCTGTGCACTCTGGCAGCATATCAGACTCCCTGAGCGTCTCTTGAATCAGGGGTGCACTAATGGAGCTAGTAGGACTGAAGGAAAGTTAGACATCTTGTGCACGTTTGATTTGATTGACAGAAACACTGAGGTTGCTGTTAATTGCATCTCAAACTGACAAATATTCCTGACCGAACTTTTTTTCCTCTTTTTGTCTCCACTAATCCATTTGATGAGTAAGAAGATTACTGCCAATCAAAGAGAAGACAGACACAGGTGCTCAGTCAGTTTTTTTTTCCCTGCACTTATAAAACCTGACCTATCACAGCTGCAGCGGAGGCGACACTATTATTAACCAACGTGATGATGTCAGGTGAGTCAGGGAGGTGACATTATATATCGAGCTTTAAAATAACAATTGGTCACATCACAGTCGGACCAGAAGACTGAATTTAAGACATTTTCAAAATGGGCTTTCCAGGCTTCAGTGACCTTTTTGTGTTCAGTGCCATCAAATACACTTGAGGACAAGTTCATGATGGCAATTATGTAGCTGCTCTGCTGTTTCATTCCTCACTGTCACTTTTACTGCACAGATAGTCAAGTGTATTTATTGAACCAAAATCAGCAACAGCATTTACGGTCTTTCCGACCACACGTCCAGCAGCATGACAGTCTCGACAGATAATGTGACGCTGTTTTTATACTCAATGGTAATTAGCTGTTCTCTTTTTGTTTGTTTGTGTGAGCTGCCTATTCTCTGTGGCAAATACAGTCGATGTCTAAGAGGAGATTATTTTATCAAAACTAACCAGCAAATGTCAAATCATCCTCCTGTCTGCTTTTAAAATACTGAAGAAAACAATATTACAGCATAATTAGAGAATTCTCACATGTCTTGTCCAGATTATCATAGTATTCAAATGTTAAAAGTCATAAAATGCTATAAGCAAGAAAACTTCAATTGGAGACATTTATGGAATTAAGGAACTGATCACTTATGGCAAATGATGTTGTTCAGATTTGGCAGAAAACGGTTTTGCTCTGCAGCATGGACTGAACTCTGCTGTGAGAACTTACCCCCCCACCCCAAACCACAAACAAACTTTAGATAAAAGTTGCATCTGTAAAGAGAAGGACGGAGGGTGAAGGTGTTGGCTACTAGACAGCTGCCTAATGAACTGCTAATGGTCCGATGTTAATGAAACTTTACTGCTTCACCTCCAACAAGATCATTTTAGACTTCGATGTAAGTGAACATCCTCAACCAATAGCACATTAGACAAAATACAGAACCAAAGTTTTTCTTTCTCTCACCTTAAAACTAAGGGTAAACCCACAGACCATACAGATCTCTTGAATAATTGCACTTATCATAAAATAATTTACTGCACATTTATATTAAAACAATTCTTTGCAGATTGTCTTCAGGGAAAAGACAATCTTGATTTTTTTTGTACCAGTGTATGATTTCTGTGCAATCAAACTGACTATTCCTCACAGCCTGAGGCTGAAATATTGTAGACCTCTTAGTTAGAAAATAAACCCTTCAATGAAAAATAAGTAAATCTTAAGATATATAGTTACATTTCATTGTAATACCGTTCTTCCTTTGGAGAACTGATTCAATGCAAATGTGATATAATTGAGATCTTAATGTGGCTGGTATGTTTTATTTGGGTAGTGGGTACAGACTGATAGGTATAAGGTATTACCTGATGCCACTGTTAGGCAGATGTAAGAACACATTCTCCATTGAAAGAGACATATTATGCCCCTTTCCCACAAATTAAAAGAGTTCCCAGGTGTCTTAAAGACATGTCTGTGACATGCTGTGGTCAAAATACCCCAAGGATTAAACATCACAGCTCTTTTCATCCGCTCGAAACAGCCATGTTCAGAACGGTTTCAGCCTGCCTGTCGCTTTAATCACAAATCAGCCACTGCTTGCCCCGTCCCACCCCTTCTACGCAAATTCGAAAGCTAGTTACATCACTGGAAGACATCTGAGGGAACAGCTCATAAAACCACATGAATTTCAATCTAGGAAGCCTGCAAATTACAGATTTGTTTGTCAACTCTCACATTTTGTCCCCTTTAAGGAATAAGGGAGATAAAGAAATGGATGTAATTTAGTTGAGTATCCCAGATGAAGAACATTTCATCATTTCACTCATGAACATCATTGGTGATGCTTGAATTTAAATCATCTTTAACAGTGAACTTGTGACATGGCTTTGACAATTTGCTATTCCGTTTCTCCTCAGCATCCTCTCCACACCTAATTATTCCTGTGTTTCAGGAGGGAACTTGTTTTACGGTTCTATTTTGAACCAGCAATCTAACAAGGAGTCTCTCTACCATCTCCATCCCTTCCTCCACTAAACCACTGAAGATTAAAACCTCTTATTAGCCCTAAATACTAAATGTGTCTCCATAAAAGGAGGCCCATTGAAGTTGGAGCAAAACAAGGAACCAGATTAGTCCAGTGTGTGTCGCCTGCCGCGTGCTCTGTTTGTCAGCTTCAATTATCCATAACACTCAGCCTTAATCCTCATTGCAATTAAAATTCCAATTAGAATTGGAAAAACATATCCAGACGCACAGAGGCAGGAAAGGGGCTTGGTAAATATTGGTCTAGCAGAGTCTCAACACTCAAGTCACAGTAGGAGGACATACAGCGAAACACTGTGTACAATAGCTGTGGGAATCAACTTGGAATGTAAAATGCTCAATGCATATGCAGTAGCCATTAGCGGTATAATGTTGGATAAATAATGGTACATTGATTTCACAAATGAAGTAATTGGATAAGGATGATTGCATTAGCATTTTTAGATAGCACAGCAATCACTGCAAAATTCATTTTCATCTCATTATCTGGCATTGATAACTAATCTGATCACAGAAACAGTGAATACTTGCATTTTCTTATAAACTCCCTTTTCAGCGCTCACTGTATGAAGCTGCTGTTTTGTTAAGGTATGGTAATATGGCCTACACACAGTGCATTCAGCCTTATAAAGGGATTTTGTACAGCAGATTCTGACTTTTTTTCTTTTCGTTTTCTTTAAAAAAAAGAAAAAACACCTTCACCATTTTTCGTCATTGACTATTTGTATGTGAATCACTGTCCAGTTTTTACAAAGAGGGTTGTAAATTAAGCCATGACATTAGGTCTTTATCACCCCTAGTATTAATGTTTAGTTTATCTTTGCTAAAAAGCCATTTTTGTGACTTACCCTTAGTTGTCAATGCATTGTGTTAAGTGTTGTGTTTTCATTTTACGTGTCCAGACTATGGTGTCTGCCTCCACTCTCGTATGATGTAGTTTGGTTACTGGCCATTCTTTTCTTTAGGTATTCTTTTAATTTTCAGTTTTAAACTAAATAGTCCCCAGAAATGCTTGACATTTTGGTATATCAAAACATGTGCAAGTGAACCCCAATGTATCAGCATGGGTCTCCAGGTTTGATTTTTCATCACGTCACTATAAAAGCGGACGGTTTATGCCAGAGGGAGACCAAAAGTGTTGGCTGTAAGCCAGCAGCTGTCTATTGGTCTCTGACACCCTAATGCATAATAAATTTGTGATCCCAATATCGCATTTCATATTCTTTATTTGCATATTATTATTTGTCCTTGGTCCCTTGACGCTATTGTTTTAATGCAGTTGTGAGGCTTCATTGAACATTGTTTCAGTAGTGCTGCCTGGCTTTGGCTGCTATCAGTCAGATGCATTTATGATGTAGTTGAGTCGGCTGTGGGAATTGTCTCGTCGAGGACAATGTATTCTGAGTCACTTGGATAAAGTGCAATGTCTTGTTTTTGGATGGAGATAAGTGGATGTATATGTCAGAATTAAGTGTTCCACAATATTTGAGATCCTGTACTTGTATATTAAAATGATAATATTGTTGTTGAATTTAATGCTTAAGAGCACAAATTAATGATTTCAGAGCACAATGTAGTCTTGTGTTTCTTCCTTATACGTATACATGCTGTGTTATGCAAAATGCTTCTAGGAGGTGAGAACTTTTCTTTTCTTTTTTTCATGTGTGACAAGATATTTATTGGTCAAAAGTGACAGATTACAAAACAGAAACCTTTCTGAATTTTAGCTGAAACTGATGCAAAAATGGGACTTATCCTCTGATTTTAAAAAACAGGACTTGCATGATTAAGCTACAGACAAAATACAACCACACAGCGCTATCAGCCATCAAAATCACAGCCCATCTGCTTCAAAGCCTCCTTGTTCTTATAAACTTTCATAGTTTGGGGCCGAAGAAAGTGTCTGTTTTCTATATTTATCCCAGATG
This sequence comes from Trachurus trachurus, assembly GCF_905171665.1. Lineage (NCBI taxonomy): Eukaryota > Metazoa > Chordata > Actinopteri > Carangiformes > Carangidae > Trachurus > Trachurus trachurus. The sequence continues at coordinate 20,141,101 of NC_139908.1, read as the reverse complement.
AATATCAGTTTGCCTGCTCTCTAAGCCAGCATCACAGTTCAATATCCTGCTGTGTGGGACGAATCAGAGACTAAGAGAACACAGAAGAACAATGAGAGCGAGAAATGTTAGACATATACTGTACATTGCTTGCATAAAGAGACACAAGCACATACACGCACACACCACATCAGATGCACACATATATTACACACATTTCCTCGCGCACACACATGAAGACACACAGTGAGATACACCAGAGACATGTAGATGAAACACTTATAGAAAAAAAGAGCCCTTTTATTATAGAAACGAGGATTTAAAAAAACAAAAAAGCAGAAAAAGCCCAGAGTCAACCACAAGTTCAGAGCTTCACACATGCCAGGGTGAGAGCTTGGCTGCTGGGGGAATGTGTCAAAGCGAGGCCCCTGTCTGAGGAGATTTAGGCCTCAGCCAGAGATGAAACGAAGCCTAACCTCAACACAGAGCCTTGCGGTCTTCTGCCTCGCTCTGCCTCTGTGAAAGTGTGTTTGTGTGTGTGTGTGTGTGTTAACACATTTCTCCCTGCATGTCTCTGGGAAACTATCATAATGTGTGTGTGTGCATGTGTGAGTCCATGTGCATATACCAATCCCTTTTGTGTGAATACATGATCCCTTAAGTTTATCGTCTATGGATTCTTTCATGTATGAGTGTGGGTGTGTGAATCGCGGTGCATGAGTGGTGCGTGTGCGTCTCACCACACTTCCCTCTCTCAGATCCCTCAGCCTCAGTTCTGTGGTCCAGATTTCATTAGTGGCCCTCTGGCTTCACCTCCGCCATCTGAATCTAATCCTCTGACTTCCTTTGACATGTATCTGACTAATGAATGTCAATATTTTGGTTTTAGGAGAGAGCAGGGTGTAAAGGCAGAAGGCCTTGACTGGGGCTAGAACAGCACAGGGTGATGAGAGGCGTGCAGATGTGTGTGCTTTTGTGTTCATTTGTTTCTATAGTAAAAATGGTTGGTTATTGGGAGAACTGCAGTCCCTATAAAAAAAGTATTAAAAGGATAGTTCACCCAAAATTCAAATTGCACTCATTATCTACTCACCCTCATGTCGACTAAGGGCTGGGAGAAGTTTCAGAGTTATCCGTGGCTTCTCTGAGTTACAGGGGGTCTCGGCATAGCAGTGCATGTCCATATAACGGTTGCAAATGGATACCACTTTTCTTCGTAACAAAAAGACACACCAAAAAACATCCAAATAACTCCATGCTGCTCGTATGTAATGTCCGTCTTGTATTGAAGCCCCGAAATGCGAAAATGTTATGAAAAAAATTAAATAAGTCTATATTTCAAGCTTGTTTGTAGCGGAAGCTCCTCTTCCTGGTCCGTCCAAATCTCACACGATTTGCGCCGGCGTCAGTGCACCCTTAGTTGACATGAGGGTGAGTAGATAATGACTGCAATTTGAATTTTGGGTGAACTATCCCTTTAATCCAGTTCAGAATGGTTCTGCAATGCTAAGGTGAAATCAGATATTCTTGATGTTAACAAACAGGTGACATTTAGATGACTTTTTGTATCTCCGTGTCAAATTCTCTGCATATTTTCACCTAATCTTCCATCAGCAACACAACAGACTTTAAGCTAACTCTACCTGCCCTGTGTGTTATCTTCTCGCCTGTTATAGAAATGACTAAAATTGATAGCCCTAGGTGGGACTAGAATAACAAAATGCTTAATGGAAGGAGGAATAAACAGGTCTCCAAGGTCCTGGATAAACCACAATGAAAGCATCAGCAATTTTCATAAGACATCTTATTAAAAGAATGGATTTAATAGGCTAAATTGCAACTGGATATATTCATGTGACATGCTATGCTTATGTTGATAAGCCAAAAAATAGGTTTCTCCAGGGTCAAGTTTTCACACCGTTCATACTTGTTAAGTAGTAACAATGTCTGTTATATAAATGACAGGTGTGAAGCAGAAGTACCGAAGTGTGAAGAAGAACTACCTGTACACCTGTACCTTTGTACATTTCAGGATCAGAGAAAAGTATCTTGGCAGACTGTGAGTGAACATTTAGTGCCCTATTCTGTGTGAAGCAGCCTTGGTTATTTCTGTTGTGTTTCGTGTTGTGAAATTTCCCTGGTTTTGTAATTTCTGGGTATGGTGACATTCCAAGCAGGGAGTACTGCATCGGTCGTGTTGTGGTCATGACGAGTGATTAATAGAGGCTATGATAAGGCCCTCAGTTCCGGGCCCAAAGTTACATGTAACAGTTTTGAAATAAATACTTATTTGGTCTAGCAGACAAGTGAAACAATATTGCCGGAACATTGACATGTCACACCTGACAGCTGTTTGCATCCAAGGAGAGAGGATGTTTCTAAGGTCAGTGGGGGGCGGGACTGCTCAGTGAACAACTCCAGACAAATTCTCCAAGAAAGAAAACTTCACATGGAGAAATAGATGGTGCTTACCTCGACAAGTACTGCCAAATCACTGGACTCCAAGGCCTGTTAGCAGCCCCACTCACTGCCCCATCACAGAAAGTGCCAGTTTCTAAAAGAGAGAAAACAAAAGAAAACGGAGCGACCCTCTCATGTACTGATGATTATCACCAGGTAATTTGCTAATTTATGGACAAACTCTCCAACCTAATCATTTTACTGTACGCCAGGCATGGGTAACCTATTCCATAAAAGGCTGGTGTGGCTGCAGGTTTTCTTTCCAACCAAGCAGCAGCACGCCAGACTTAACTAATTTAAAGGGGATATATTATGGAAATATCACATTTTGAAGGCTCTTTAAAATATATTTGCTGTTTGACTTGCCTTCTGGCCCCCAAAATGTGAGAATTGACAATCTGTAATTTGCAGTGGTTTTACGATCTGTTCCTACAGTTAACATACAATGATGTCATCAGTTTTTCGACATATCTTTAAGACACCTGGGAACTATTTTAATTTGTGGAAAAGGGGCATAATATGTCTCCTTTAATCAACTGATCTCAGTTTTCAGACAGATGATTGGTCAAACTATGTGCAGCCACACCGGCCCTTTGAGGAATTGTTTGCCCATGCCTGTTGTACACCACCTCAACCTCAATGAACCTGCACATAAACTTCACAGGAAAGATGAGGAGCAGTGTTGTATCAGCACTCATGACATAGACCTATAGGTTCAGAATACTTACCCCTACAGAGAGAAACCACCTGCACTGTAAAAAAAAAACTAATAATAATAATAATAATAATAATAATAATAATAATAATAATAATAATAATAATAATAATAATACAGTTTCTAGATCTAAAGCAGGTCATCTGTGAGCACTGTAATGTTTTCTGGCCCAACCTCAACTACTGTGCATTTGCAAGTCTATAGAGGTCACAACTCCAGCAACAGACTTGTTTACTGCAGTTTAGGTCTGTGGTCTTCATCAGGGTCATCGCAGCTGATGAAGCTTATGAAGGCCATAAGCCAAAACCATGTGCAATCACATCAGGGATCTTTTTCATGCTCACTCTGTTGTGTTTTTTGCATAAACACTCACCCACCCACAGACATACTGCCAAGAGCAAAGGTGAATGCTGCTGGTCAGGGATGGGTTGTGCAGTTGGCACATTTCAATTTCACAATAAAATATAAGCCAGGGAAAGTCAACACGGATGCAGATGGCTCATCAGCAGTGTGTCTGGATTTTGAGAGATGTATGCATCAGTGTCCTCGGTCTGTTTGTCAGGGTTCAGTCAGGGCAACAGAACAGGGTATATTAGTTCAACAAAAAAGAACACTCCTTCGTTCAGTGTCCTCTGTCGCTCTGGAAGAAGAGACAGAAATGGAAAATCAGATAAACACTCTTCAGCCACTTCTTTGAGATTTGACACAGGCAGCCCAACAATGAGACCCTGTGAGAGGCCACAAGAGGTCTACAACTACAAAATGGCAAACAAGAGAAGGTTGTGAGTTTAAAGCCCGTGGGGGAGATCAGGGCAGATGGGACCTTCCACTGGAGGACTCAAACAAAAAGTTGAGCAGGTTGTCCCAGAAGTGTACCGACTTCTCATCTTCAATCAGCTGCAACTGGAAATGGTCCATTTGGGCGCAGGTGGGATGATGAACCCAAAGAGAGGCCTGCACCTGCATTTGTCAGGATGTAGTGGTTATGAATACATACTTGTGATAACAGACTATTATACTCACTGTATGTATACCACCTACACATCAGTTTAACAACACAAGAGTAAGTGAATAGAACGCAAGTACAAAGCAAATGTACAATAAGTATTGTGTGAGGTAAGAATCTCCAGACCTCTTTAACATTAGCATACAGCAGGTTCAGAGAAACATTTCATCCTGTCTGCACAATCCATTTGAAATCCATTAATGGTAGCAATGGAATACATTACATTCGTGGAAGTCCCTCTGACTCCTCACTAGGGCCGCCAGCTCATCCATCTTATTGTCCAGGGATCCCACACTGACCATGATGATACAAAGGAAATACAGCCAATTTCCCCTCTTCTCCATCACTAGGCGTCCGTCCCAGCTCTCCTCCCTCATCTCTATTTTCTCCCTCCCATGCATCATCTGTGTGTCCTTCACCTGATTTCTGCAGGGATGTCAGTCGCACTGGTCACCATACTGACTGACTGCAATTAAACCAGTCCCTGGTGTACACACTGCAACTGTGGAGCGGCTGCACATTGTTAGCATTGCTTAGCATTGTAAAAGGGGCAGAATAATAGACATAGTTCATGGTAGGAAAAAAACAGACAGAAAAGAGACAGAACTCTCTCTACCAGCACAATTAAAGAGGCCACAACTTAAATAGGTTACTTAAAAAAAGTTAAAAACTGATTACTGCCATCTATACTAAGCAAAGTTTGATTGTTCAACCTTTACCTTTAGTACCTGTCAATATGTTCATTTAAATGTTATTACCTAATATCATTCATTTAATATGAATGATCTTAATTTTCTTAAGTTATGCCCCTTAGGTGAATTCATATTAATATGGTACAAGCTGGGTGTTGCAGTGGTTTACCTAATCAAACTCGTGATCGACCCGTGGCCCTTCGCACTCTCCCAACTGTCTCTCACTGTCCCTCTACAACTATGATACCGCTTTAAAAATGAATTAATATACAAACATTCACTTGAATTGACCTAATTTTCAAATGTTGATAATGCATGATACAGTGATGACATATCCAAATAGTCAAAAGTCATGTTCAGTGTTAAATAATTATACTATACAAAAAGACACTTGTACATTTTATTCAGGAGAGACTATATGGCCAAATAACTTGGCTGGTTGGTGGTAATTCTGGTATATTTTCTACCAATTCATGTGGAACTCAGCTGCAACCAAGACACTATCAGCAGAGTAGAGCAGCCAACTGACCAACTGCTCATGCACAATGCAGCATACACTGCTCAGGACAGAGAGAGGTGCAAAGTTGAGTGTGAAGTTGTTTTGATTATGCTCTCAAGAAACGACAAGCTGGCAATCAGTCCCCACTGACAGCAGGATGAAGGCAACACTGCCAGGCAACAGCAATGTTAATGTATTTTGGACGTTTTCCTGTTCCAAACTTTTGAGCACATTTCCCTGTCATATGCCTATTACAGAAAAAAACAAAACTCTACAGTACATGTACGGATGGACATGAGATGTTGTCACCTGTCAGGTGTCACAGCATAGTAGCACTGGGTGTTCCCATTTCCCCGGCTCCTGTAAGTTAACTAATCAGGTCAAAATGGACTTCTAAGGAGGGAGGGGCCCTCAAAGAGAGTAGAGCTTATTGCCTGTTTCAGTCACGGGCTCAAAATGGGGAGAGGGGGGTTACATTAACAGCAACACATGGGATAAATTGCGATAGTTTTAACTGAATTATGTGAGGCTCAAGAAATATCGAGCTGGGAATGAGCATAGCTTGTCTCTCTTTAACGGGTTAATTCGCAACTTCATACATATTCATGGAGGATGCACTGATCTAATGTCTTTTTCCAGGATTTTCATAAATTTGCATGTTAAGCAGTAATAATGTTTGTGGTTGTATATAGCCTCCAACGGAAGTAATGCTGTTGAGTTAGGAAAAGTGACTTGTGAGGCAAAGGATGAAGAAAATGTTTGTTATTGTTGTATATTGCAATAGTGACAAAAAAGAAAAGTAGCTTTTAGAAGCGAAGAAAGAATGCTGGTGCATTATGAGTGAACATAACTCTGCTTTGTTATAATAAAAACGTCACGAGACAGGCCAGAGACTCTGCAACATTTGCCTGTGCGTGGTTAATCCTCTAGAGTATTTCAGCCTTGTCATTTGTTGATGCAACCTGGGGAGAATTTAGTAAACAAATGTCTTACACACACACACACACACACACACACACAAACGTCTACTGCACCAGTCACTCCAGTATTTCCTAAAGGGAGTGTAACTTCTCCTGTTGTCTATTCACGATATTGATTATTTCATTCAAAAGCATGTTTTTCATTAATCAGTAATCACCCCCATCAACAAACTGAAGTGTTCCGGTAAGCTCTGAATTTGCCGTTCATATCATTCATATCTACATGGAGCGGGTAAACTCGGTGCTGGCTGCCATGTCGTGTCGCCATGTTTTTACGTTCAGTGGCAGCGTGACGGTAGGAAACCACGGAAACTCACCGGAGACACCGCGGAGCTGTCGGCTCAGGTGGAGGTGGCGTCTGTGAAAAGTCACCGCGGTAACGCAGTGAGGAGGAATGGAGCGTTACACTGATGCTGCATTCATGTGCAGTTGGGCAGACGGCCGTCGGTAACAAACCAGATGTCATTTTAGTCACAGAAGTCCAGAGAAAGCCGGTAAAACGTGGGTCAGGTAAACAATACGACATCGCCATGACAACATATTGTCACGTGTATTGTTTTGCCTCGTGCTGACGGACCACTTGTTTACATAGAGGCTTGTTTATGCCGTTTATGCTGTCGTCCGTCTGCCGTCTGCCCAATTTCACGTGAATGCAGCATGAAAAATATGATTGAGTTGCTTGCAATATATAACCGCAAAGCTAGATGAGAGTAATTCCTACACAATGTACCAGTTTAAGGCTGTGCTCAACCTTCCATGATCGTAATGCTAATTTATTTGACTAATAATTTGTGTGTGTGTGTGTGTGTGTGTGTTAGTTAGCAAAGAGAGAAGGCTTCAGGTAAAGTAAGAAGCGACTCTTGACACATGCAAGGGAAGACTGAGGAAGTGTCTGCATGTCTTCTCATTTGTACTTCTCTTCGCCCAGAGAAGATGAGCCGAGTTCATATGCCCCTTCTCAGCAGCTTCTTCACAATCACTCACTTACACACTTTTCACACCTGGGAGCTACCGAGCACAACCGCAGTATTATGCTGTTGGCTCTGAATGGCTCCACTTGGAGTAGTTAGGGATTAAGCACTTCCCTCAAGAGCAACTCACTGGTAAAATGACGGCTTTCTCTCGCCTTAGTCCCAGATTCTCTCAGTCACTCGAGGGATTAGAAACAGTGACCATCTTTTCATAAGGCTGTTTCTCACCTGCTTTTATTTTTATCTTCATCACCTCTCTTCTGTGTCTGAGGAGAATCAAGCACAGGCAAAGATACACAGAGACAATAATTACAATTTGTGTAATGCTGTCCTGGAAGGGCAACTCAGACTTCATTTGTAGTTCAAAGTAAATAACTCAGTTTGCTATCAGAGTACTGCTTGCACTGAGCTATAGGCCAAGATCACTTACTGTCTTGAGAGAGCCTGTTCAAACAATTAAGTTTAAATAAGTCTCCATTGATTCAAAGCAAATAAGAAAAAGGAGCGGTATTCATCTGAGGTCTGAACTGCTCTGTTCTAAAATAAAAAATAACGTATTTGGTCTTTGTTACCTACCAGATTCTGAACTGGGCCACGTCAGACTTAAGACCAACTTTCAGTCCCATACAGTCCTCTGCCTTGGCGACACAGAACTTATGTGTTAGCCCTAAAAAGAGAGCCCACAAATGCTCACTGTGGTCTGGCAAGGCTCCACAGGCTTTCTCAGTACAGGTCTAATTTCGAACAGACTGTAGAATAAATGATTGACATGTGCTCTCTCATGGGGCATAATATAAAGCAACAGAAAGGCTTTTCCTGCATCTGATTTGATAAATATGCCATGCCCTGGGTCATCAAAAGGGATTTTTTTTTTTTTAATCATATATCACAAAGTTTTCTGATGAATGTGAACAAACTGTTGTCTGTGACATCTCAGAGTTTTAAAAAGTTGTGAGTAATGTCACAATGTAAACCTGTTGGAGTGCCCCAAGGATTTGCACTGGGACCTCTCCTCTTTGCAATAAACACCACCTCTTTCAGTCCAGTTATCAGCTTGCATAGCTTCTTACGTCACAGCTAAGGATGACACCTCTAACTTGACTTGCCAGACTCACCAGACAACCCCATAGACTCATCCATCTGGGCTTGTTTCGCTGAAATATTAACATGGGTGAAGGAACACCTTCAACTAAACGCCACTTTGCTCTGTACAACATGAGAAATAAATCAGGCTTTACCTGGCTCAGTATGCCACCCAGGTCCTGGTCCTTCTCTTGCCTTGACCATTGCAATGCCCTTCTGTTGGCCACCTTTCATGCACAATCAAACCCTAGCCTCTGGGTCTGCCCCATCTTCTCTAAGTGAGTCATATGGGTTTATGTTCAGAATGTACTAGCAGGGTGTGACTCAAGTCTCTTGAAAACTCATCTCCTCTCAGAGCACCTTCTCTCCTAACGCGCGCACACACACACACACACACACACCCTCACATCCCTAACTTTTGGCATGCTTATTGAGTAGATGCTATACTTAATCCTTATCCTAAGGTCTTCTACTGCACTAAATCTTGAGCGAAGTCTCTCACACGTCAGTCACTTTGGATGAAACCTCGGCAGAGATGATGTAACTTATTCTGGTTTTTGGTCAGTAAACAGATATTTGTGTGATGTTACTCTAAGAAACACAGATTTCTAGACAGAGAAACTGCAGAGAACCAGAGCGAGAGATAGGGTTTTTATGTATTAATGGCAATATATATAAAAAAGCAATAGCATCATAAAGGAGAGACTACAGAAACAGAATGAACAGTAGCTGAATGGAGATATAAAGAAGAAAACCATGCTGATGGCATCAGGAGGAAGAGAGGAAATTAGCAACATAAAGACAAATAATGACAAATAAGAATGGACAGAGAAAAGAAGGACAGACATGGAGAGTATACGTCTGCGTTTAAGTGCGTGCATGTGTGTGCGTCACATCCCATTCTTAGCAGGCCTTCAATCAAGATGTGATTTACAAGCCTGGGTTTCTGTTACCGCATTTTTACTGCCTACAGGCCTGTGAGTGGTGGCTTTTATTTGGCAGGGGCTTAAACTCTAAGAGTAACAAGTTGGGTTTTTTTTATTTGGCAATGGTTTTAAACTGCAATGGGTTTCTTAAGTTTTCCTGACCACAGAGCAGAGGGAGGTGGGGGTGGGGGCGAGAGGAAGAGAGGGGGGTTAGGGCAGGGAGGGGATGTGCAGGCAAATGAGAGCAGCAGGGGGAGGAGGAGCACAGAGGTAAGACGGCAAAGTGGTTATGTGATGTTGAGAAGTGAAAGAGGGCATAGCGGATGGAAAACATCGAGAATGTGATGGGATACACTCTGTAAATATACATTTACATAATTACAAGTGAAACTTAAACTGTTTAGGTGAGACTAAAAATTAGAGTTGGTGTGTGTGTTTGTGAGGGACGGAGCAGGATGCAATCGAGAACGTGTGGACAGACATCTTGGTCTGACAGCAGTTTCACAGACTGAACATCTGAATTTCCCTCACTGATGGCTCTCTAAAACCCTCCCGCGCATCTGTCTCAGACAGATGCAGCCAGATGTTGACCAGCAGGTAACTCCCTACGTCACTGAACTGAAATATAACGATGAAGCAGTAGAGAAATTGGTAAGTTGCAGTCCAGAATGAAATGCCAAAGTCTATCACTGATTTAGCTGAAAAAAGTTATAGTCAAGAAGTCACACAGAGTGCTTTCTGCATGTAGCTTTTTGTTGTTGTGGTTTGGTGGATCCCCTGGGTGAAGCAGCTCATCTCCAACTCCACCCACCAACTTCGATTACCCAACACAAGAGAAGGCCTTGCGGAAAACAGTATGTTATAAATGGAGACAGAGATAAATAGAGGACATCTCGTCCTTTCCCATTCGAACTGGAGGAATCCCTTTGAATGCATTGTAACCTGGGGATGGTATTCACATTTCTGCTATCCAGGTAAACAACATCACGACCTGCATGTTATAATACCTTCACAAACTGTCAAAGCTAGGGCTGGACACATAAATAACACCTGCTGTATTAGCTAAACTGCTCGTGTTTATGTCTTTTTTAACCTTTCACTGAGAACAAAGCTCTTATTGAGAGGAACGGCCTGTTCACACTTACTGAGATTTCTGTGATCTCACTTAACTGGCACATGATCCTGCTGGTTTTTAACTTGTATCAAGGTTGTGGGGGAACATTCACCATTGAATATGTCCAAAATGTATTAAAAAATGATGCATAAGCTGGTAAAACTGATTGGCGTTGCAGTTCTGAAAAGGCCAGTTGGTTGGAAGTGTCCAGTCCCTTACGTCTTTCAATGCCACAACTCTTTGAGATTCAGCAGCCAGCGAGCGCATTTGTATCAAAGTTTTTATTTAAACTTATGTCACCTCCCTGGTCTCCAAGTCTGCATTTATGTGTGAAGAGGTGGCAAATGCAGTTCGAAAATTCACATCAGAATGCTGCCAGGTGAGCTGAGGGAGTTTGGCCTCAAAGAGTAGTGGTAATGAGGTTGCTGCTCTTTTACCCTGCAAGTCCAGGAATCGAACCAGCAGCCTCCTGGGCACACGCCTGGTTCTTTGACCTTTAAAAAGTGACATATTGAAAACTAAGGTTGTGTGCAGTAAAGCGCCCAGATGGAAAACTGAACTGCTGTTTTACTTGTATTAAAAAGTTGCACAATCAGCATCAGTAATTCCACTTTACTTCGACTCAGACTTTTGAAACTTACCAAAAGCAATGTCACTGTCTATTTGATGGTCACCGTCCATGAAACCCCCCAAAACAGAACAGACCTGTGGGATTTTCAGGTCACTGCTTGATGAAATTAGATTCATACATTTATATATATATATATATATATATATATATATATATATATATATATATATATATATATATATATATATATATATATATATATATATATATATATATATATATATATATATATATATATATATATATTATACCTACCACTGTGGGTGAGGACAAGTACAGGATGCAGGAAGAAGAGGTGGGTGAGGCAAACAGAACAAAGATTTTCAACAAAAAAAGGAGATGGAGAGGGAAGGTGTAGAAGGGAAACTGACAAACCTTGAAGAGCGGACGAAGCAGAGCAGAGAAAAATACGGGGGAGAGGATGATTGCAGGGGAGAAGATGAACAAGAGGAGGAAGGTGTTGGTTGGGCATCTGAGCCCAGGAGTGGGCATAGATGTGACGAAGACAAGGACAAAGGATAATAAACAAAGTAAAAAATAAAATAAAATAAAATAAAAAAACATGATGAAAGACACAGGGTCTGAGAAGGACAAAGGTACAGAGACGGAGAAGAGATGGCTCAGGAATCACTTGGCTCTGTCTCTGTAAACTGTGTCATTAACTGCTGGCTACTACTTCCCCTGTTGAAAGTTGAAGCCCACTGAGACCTTTCCACATCTCATCTAAAACAGAATGCAGGATGGTGGGATACACTGATGTGGGATCGAGCCAAATGTCTGAAATGTAAATAAAGACGCTCAGCATTCACCACAAGGGGGTACACATTCTCCCCTTGTGTTCTTCCTCCCTTCACCCCTTTCATCTCTGCTTCCTGTTTCTTCTTGCTTTCTGCTTTGCGCGGATTCCCTCTCACCCTCGTCCTTATGTATACAGTATATGTCCTGTGCAAACCAAGCTTCTGCCTGCATGAATTTGAACTTTGAGTCATTCAGTCAGTCTTTTGGAAACTTCTTCCTTTAAAGGGATTGTTTTTGTTTTGTTTTGGTCTTTGTTTGTTTTGATGTGGATTTGTGTAATGTTGTCATATATATCGAAAATACATTACCCATTCCCAGTAAGAAGAGCCAACCGGGAGCGTCAGTAGAGTAGCATGTTCTAGACAGATTTTAAAAAGCACCCACTGAAAGAAAGCAATGTTCATTTAAACATGTGTTTAATGTAAAATAGGTTAATTGGTTAATCCTCGACTTTCTTATGCCACTGTATTATTGAAATACTGTATTCCTGCATACTTGTGCACCGATGGAATGCACTCTGTTACTGTATGCGGCTTTATGATACACTCAGCTAATTTGCAGCTGTGTTGTGTATATATATATTGTTTCCGGTGGGTGTTTTTGAAAGTGTCCAAAACTTGTTTTTGTGGCTATGTGCAAAGCAGCACATAGCTCTCATGCTACCAGATGAGTCTCCTAACTGGGAGTGCAATCTACGTTAAACTGTATCATCTCTATACCTGACAAAACCTTATGTCAAAACACCCAAACTATCCCTTTAAGTGGTTGTACAGTAGTTGTATTAATGGGGTAGGAAGGGAACAGCTTGAGAGGTGCTGACAGGAGAAGAGCTTGTAAGGACATTGTTTGGTGTGTCGCTGTATTCGCAAAATTAAGATATTACTTTTTTAAAGCCGACTAACTGAATACTGTACTGTTGCTTTGACTGTCAAAATGAAAATAGCACAAACTCTTCCTGTTACACACACAACGGAAAGTCAGAGCACAGTGACAGAGTGTGTACATGTATAGGAAACAGGACGGTGCAAACAGTAATTAGACCAATATCGCACCCAGCACACAGCACTGTTGAACCATCCAGTCACAGCAAGGTGAAATTCCTTCATGCCACACACCGTAACATATTCCCATATTTCAAATACAGTATAGTTTGAACCTTCAACAGTCTCCTAAACAAATAAAAGATACGAAGTTCTCAGGAATATTTTAAAGTGAATATGTTGACGCCCACATTGTTGATCTCTAATGTAATATGATAATGTATATACAGTAGTAAGTATGATTTCTGTTAACCTTGCTGTTTGAATGCAAATATCAATCAGACTTTCAGTGAGTTATTTTCCCCATCCCCCCCCCCCTCTACAGGATTTGGTTTACCTCTTATAAGAGTTTCTGCAAATTACACACTGCGGCAAAGGCAGCAACACTGTCAGTCTGTCTGAACAAAGTGCTCACTTCTTTGTTGGATTCTTTTCAGGGAACATTTTCATCATTTGACAAAAAAAAGCTGATCCTGTCATGATGAAAAATTAATTTGAGTGTGCTTGAGGTACGCTTAGTTTAGCTTGCCAGACACTATAACACTAAAAACTGAGCAAATTCCTTGAAAGTTGAGCAAACTATAATGCACATTTTATTATTTCTGTCTCTCACCATTAAATACTCAGCCAAATACCGCTTTACCTTGTTTGGTTGACACAACAGTTTTTCATGAAGGCGTGAAGGCAGCTTGTTATTAGTGATATTTGTGAGTGTCTGCATTAGCTCCTCTGTCATGAATCTTTCTGCAGTAGAAGGAGGCTATAAAAACAGGCCAGAAGGTACATAGAACATTTTTTATTTACTCTGCCTCATGATTTAGAGTTTATTTATTGTGAAAGGTGTGACTAGGAGGAGAGATTTTGGCTTTTTGAAATCCTCCTTTAGGTGCTACCTCTACTGTGACCCAAAAAGAAGAATTAAAATTCTCCCATCAACACAGTCAATCAGTGAAAAAGCAGGAAATTACTACTCATGTGTGACTATGAATTTTATATGAATGCAAAGAAATGGAGAGGTTGTTTGTGAGAATTCTCATGGCAGCTTCTTCTGACAGTTTTTACCAGCATATCTTTTCAGTGGTTGTTCATGAATCTTAAATCCTCACACCAACTTTGAGCGTGGATCGGTTTAGCTTGGCTCTCCTATTTGCTTGTCTTCGTTTCTGACTCCTGCTGTGCGCCACCTGTCTGGGTAGATCGTTGTAGCTTATTTGGCTGCCGAGCACAGAATAAGAGTTTACACTCGTTCCAAAAAAATCACATTCACTGGAGACTGAATGTAAGTTCTGAGCTTGGTTTAATTCCCAGTCCTGTATTTGTGCTGCTAACTTTTCCATGTATAACTTTGCAAACCTGGAAACAAATATTCAAAAAGTTATCTTAGATAAGTATGAAAAAGGTCAGAATTTAAACAAATGACAAATAATTAATCAATTTATTTGATATGCCAAGTTCAGAAAAGTCTTCAGAACTCACCAACATATATTTAATCACAGGCAGATAATAACTGTATTTACCACTTAAAGAAAACAGCTTTAACTAAGGGGTGACAACAGTGATCAGGGTTGCTTTGTACATTCTGGATGTTAGAACAATCGATTACACATATTCCACTATCAGATATTCTTTGCACAGTTGGACTAAGCATTTCAGTAAATGATCAGTGCTGTGATTATGGCTCCAGAGAAGCCAGTGGTAGCCAGTGATTGCACTGCTCTGGTACATACTAAAATACTTTAACCTCAGGATAGTTTGCCTTGTTATTTATTCCAGACATTCATCATCCCAAGAGGATGAATCCTAAAGGCTCTGGTGATGACTTGACCACCCATCCGGTGAGTTCTGCAGGACAAAAATCCACTAATGCTGTTAAATAGCCTAACATCTATGAATTACCACAAATGTTAATATATACATTCACGTTACCCAGAGGATGAATCCTGACAGCTCTGATAATTCCCTGACTTTAATATCACTTCAAATGAATGACCATGCATGTCTGTGCAGATGTCCATGGAACTTTGGTGATCCCTTGACCTTTCTATAAGAACTGACAGCAGATCAAAATTTCAGTCTACCTTGAAATTCAGTTTATCTGCTTTTCAGTGTCATATTTAAGTATTTATATCATATAATTCTCATGTGTTTCTATGATGTATGCTCTTAAAGCAGAGCAGAAACAACTGATAGGGACACAGCCGATGTCTCAAGTTTACTGGACAGAAGAATTACTTGAATATCCGCTATAGTGCCACTTGCATCACAGTTCTTGTATATTTCTGTTGCCCTATGGAATCTGCCTTAATAATGATTCATCATTTGTTCATTAATATTTACATCAGTCAATTAAAGGCATTATGTTAAATGTTTTCTCCAGCATGGCTTCAGGCAGACGAGTAGCAGTAATGAGTAGTAATGAATTTTATTTTGTTAAGTGGGTCATTTGACAAGGTCTCAGAACTTGTTCCTATCTCCTTTTAGACTGGATTTTTTTTTCAGTTGTAGCTTGAAAGGGAAAGAGCCAACAGCAGCTCCAGTGATTGTGTGATAAGAGAGATATACAAAGGAGAAAAAGGAAAACCAGTGAGACAGACAGACTGGTCATAATTTATATGAAAGAGGGGAGTGAGGGTGAAATAGACAAATAGAAATAAGAAAGAGAGAAGCTGACACATGTAGACAAAAACAATGCCAGCCAGATGGATGAGTCGATAGACAGAGAAACGTGAACTGCCCCTTCAGAGGAGGAGGAAGATCTGGAGGCGGACCGGCTATTTGAAGACTGATTTTAGAGTTTTGTCATAGAAAAGAGGGATAGAGAAGAAAAAGTATTGCTCACTGCCTACACTGTACTGAGTCTAAAAGTAACAGATCTGTCATAGGTGTTTATGTAATCTGGAAATTAAAACAGGCCAAATCAAAACCCAATTGAATTAAAATGCATGCATTTGCAAGAGTTTTAAAACTAACGCATTTATTACAACATAGTTACAAGGTACTGTAGCTAGACCCTGACCAGACTCCTGTTTGTGTCTGCACTGTACATCCAAGTTACAGCAAGATGTAGTCCACCTCACAAGAGCCTTTTGATCTCTTTTGATCTCCTCCCAATCCCCACTGTATCCCTGACAACCCAAAAAGGACAGTGGGTAGTTACTGTATGTACAGAGGCTTCAGAAAGTATTCAGGCCCCTTCACTTCTTGCACCCCTCACAGTATTTGTTGATTTGCATTTGAAGTGGTTAAAAAAATGCAATTTTTACACATTAGTCTACACCCAAAAGAGGTATTTTTGAATTTATGTAATGTAATTTTTTGATTCATTTGATTAAAAACGGGAATCATTTACAGAACTATTCAGATCTGTTACTGTTGTGGTCCGAATTCCGGTCAGGCGCATCATGTCTGCTATAATTTTCTTTGGAGTGAAGTCCACCTGTAGCAAATTGAGTTGACAGGACATTGCAAAAAGGCACAAACATGTGTGTGCATAAGGTGCCACTGCATGTCAGCACCTGACCAAGCTATGAAATCCAAGGACCTCTCTGTAGACCTCTTTGATTAAATAGCACAGACCATGGCAAGAGTATGAAATCATTTCTATGGCTTTGAGTATTCCCAACACAGTGGCCTCAATAATTCAGAAACAGATGAAGTTTGGAAACACAAGAATGACTAGTGGGCAAGTAGGGCCATGGTTAGGCATAAGAGCACAACAGTCTAAATAACAAAGTAAACTGAGGTGAAATTTGGCTGAACATTATTAAGGTTTGTTGCTTTACATTTAAAGAAAAAAAGGAAGTACCATCTCAGCAGTACTCCATCAGTCAGGCATTTATCATGAAGTGGCTGGAAGGAAGCCAAATTGAGTGAAAGGCATATGCCAGCCCGCTGGGTGTTTGCCAAACAGTATTTAAAGGACTTTGAAGGCATGTGGAAGTGACACAAACTGTGACAGTGGTCAGAAGTTAGGGAATGGTGAATTCAGGCAAATGCTTGAAAAAGAAGTTCCCAAGAGCACACCTGTGACCAAGCCGATGACTCACCTTTCAGTGCCTGTAGCATAGAGCCAGGACAACGTTCAAGTGGCTTGAGGACAGGTCCCGACTGTCCTCGAGTGGCCATAGCCCAGAACAACAGTGGAGAGACCTGAAAATGACAGTTCACAGACTCTTCACATTCAATCTGACAAAGCCAGAGAGAATCTGCCACAGAAAATGGGATACACCGGACAAATCCTTTGTACAAAGCTTGTAGACAAAGCTTATGCCCAGGATACACTGACTCTGTTGCATGCTTAGGACACCACATCTCTCTACAGCTTTCACGGGATGATCAAAAGGTGAATTTATTTTCCTTTTATTTTCCTTAGAAACCCAACCTTGTTTACCCTTATTGTTCTACAAAATACAGAATTAGGAGTCTAAATACTTTTGTAAATTAGAGATTTCAGTTTCAAATCTTTATTATTATTATTATTATTATTATTATTATTGTTGTTGTTGTTGTTGTTGTTTGCAAAAACATCTTAAAGGGATAGTTCAACATTTTGGCAAATTGGCCCATTGCCATAATCCCTATAGTCATAGCAGTAGGTTTGTTACCTTTATTTGTCGGTGTAAGCTATTTTTAGAACGGAGGAGCGGAGCGGCAGGCTGTTCAGAGCTACACTATGGAGGCTAATGGAATTTCTTGGTTTCCCTCATCAAACTCATCAAATACAAAATCCCAAAACTCCAAAACGCTTTCGTGGACAAGTTGTGAGCTGCACAATCACCACGCTATGAGATAATAATAGAACGTTACGAGACAGAGTTGTTTTAGAGGTAAATTCATGCAAAACCGCTGATGCGCGTTGCGTTCAGGGACAGTTTTTCAGCAAGCAGACTCTGTATTTACCTCGAAAACGGCTCCGTTTCGTAACGTTCCATTATTATCTCATAGCGTGGTGATTGTGCAGGTCACAACTTGTCCACGAAAGCGTTTTGGAGTTTTGGGATTTTGTATTTGATGAGTTTGATGAGGGAAACCAAGAAATTCCATTAGCCTCCATAGTGTAGCTCTGAACAGCCTGCCGCTCCGCTCCTCCGTTCTAAAAATAGCTTACACCGACAAATAAAGGTAACAAACCTACTGCTATGACTATAGCGATTATGGCAATGGGCCAATTTGCCAAAATGTTGAACTATCCCTTTAAAACATGTTCACTTTGTCACTGTAGGATATTGATTGATGGGAAACACTGCCATTTGTATTCATTTAAAATGGGGAAAAAAAGGTAAATAAACATTCGAAATGTAAAACCCAAAATAATAAAGTGAAAAGGTCATCAAATGAATACTAGCTGATAAATGGACACAAACTCAGTGCAGTCTAATGTTGTATGTTCATATTTTTAAAAAGATTGCAAATTCAGCTTCTGTTGTCAGACCTTCTTTTTTTCCAAGTTGTTTGTCTTTTTACTCACACATGCTTTCCCACATGGCACTTTGGATTTGAGCAGATGACCCCTTTTGATCTTGATCAACTCCCCAGTTGTGAGATGACTGAATGCATTTATGAGTAAAACCGCATAGAGCACAATGTGCACATTTGTTTCCTCTTGAATATCTTGGACAAAGCGGTGCCTGCAAGGCAGAGGGGATGAATCAGTCTTAAACAGCATGTCCTGGTGACTGGGAGTTCTTTTGTGGAGCACGCATGCGGGGATTTTGAATTCATCGGGGAGGGTAGTGACTGTAACTAATATATTACAAGATGTGTTCTGAACTTCTTTACAAATTGGGGATTAAAGTTTTAGACGCTGTAAAATTTTCTCTCTGTGCAACACTTTTTTCTGTGTAGCCTGTTGATTTTATTTATCTTGAGTTTTTCCAGCACCTCTGGTTTTTGCTTTGACATTTTTATTATAGTACTTGCACATGCAGCATTTCATTTCTCTTTGGGCTGTATTATGAGGAACGTCTGTGTTAGATTCCTTTTGATTAACATATTGTTCAACTTTCAGACAAAGGATTATAATTAATTTAATGAGGGTAGGTGGTTAATAACATTATGAGAAGTGTCTCACTCCCTGTTAAGTAGACATGAATTCCAAATTGTTCACAAGCAGTAATTATGAAACTAATATTTATCTCTCGATCAATGGTCACAATGATAAAACCTAGTAGATGAAAAGCTTTATTCTTTACAGTTAAGAGTGGCATCGTTTTTTTTTTCTTTTAGATAATTTTTTTCTTTTGGTTATAGGCAGGAGGGAGAGGCAAAGGAGTCATTGATGAATAGATTTCACCCACTGTTTTAAAGTCCCACACTTGCTCCTTGTTTCCCCATCCAGATCTGTCTTCCCATCTTTATGCATATTTTTCTCTGTCACAGTCTCTTGCTACTTTTTTTCTTTTTTTTGGTGAAGATTTCTATCTTTTGTCCATGAAACTTTGTCAAATCTTCAAACCTGTATAATGAATGACAGGGGCACCCCTGGCCTGCAGTGATTTTCAAAATAGAATAGACAAAGAGTCCCACAAAAATATAGAAAATATATAGACTCCAACAGCAGCCAGTGCATTGGTAATCATAGTGTAGCTGTAACACTTATGTTATGCATACATTTGTATATCAGACTTTTTAAGTTGTGAAAACAATGTGATCGCCAAACTTCATTCCTTTTCTCATTCAGAGCTATTACTTCTTGTCTTCTAATGAAATTGGCATGCTAACCAGCTAGCCCTGGTCCTATAGTTTTCCAATACCAAGTCAATGTGGTGCTCACAACCCTGAAGAACTAGTGCTGCTCAGTATTACAGCCAATTGTGTTGTAAAAAAAAAAAAAATAACTGGTTGAATATCTTGTAGTTCGGCTGAAGTAAATAGCTGCAAGTGCTAATCCCAGCTACGCAGTAACAGCAGGACTAAAACCCTTCCTTTGTAGCGGGGTACATTTATTTTTATCCCTGTGATAGGAATATAACCCTGTGATAAGCTACAGTAACTTAGATTTCTATGTGACAAGTTCAGACACAGTTTTTTCCTTTTAATTACAGAGTCCTCAGAGTTCAACTGGACTCAAAGAGCCAGAGGCAACTGTTCCTGTAGTGAGCAGAAAAACAATACCTTTCAATTGGAAATGTGTCATTTTGGGAAAACAAAAAGAATGCCACCTGCTATTTGTTCCACCACATAGATGATTTCATCAAAAGGTTATGTACAAAAGGTTATGAAATGTTAATGAAATGAAATGACAGACTATATTTATTTCTAATTCCAGAAGCTGTTTGGTAGAGCGACGGTGGGGGGCAACCGCCATTCCGACATCCCACCAGTCTGACATAGGCCTCTAATTGTCTAAATGGCAACAACATTTTCTATCAAATGTCCCATCATCCCGACACTTCTTGCCTCCTGTGGTCGGATTGACGGTATTTTTTCTTTTTTCAAACATCCTGCCTTTCCCACAATTCCTTTAATAGCCTTTTTTTCCCCAAAAAGATTTTGCACTGGTTGGGCTTAGGCAATGATGAAAGGAGTTGGTTAAGTTTAGTAAAAAGACCAGGTAGAGGCTAGACAGGCAGACTAGTCCCTGTCTGCGCTCTGCTGCGTAATGACGCACAACCATGTGGGTTCTTCTATCAGCATGTCTTAAAGAAGGGAGTCACCTGTTGAGTAACGCACATTTCCTCATATTGAAAGCCTTGTCGGAATGGTGGGACATTCGCATGTCGGAATAGCGGTATGTCGGAATGGTGGTATGTCTAAATGGTGGGATGTCGGAGTGGTGGGAGGTCAGGATGGTGGGATGTCGGAATGACAGCATAACCAACAGTTCATAGCTGGCCAAACATTTTTAAAAAATGATATAAATCCTGACAATCATCATCAGGCATCATCTATCTCTAGCTCTCTCTTTCTCTCACTCATTCACTCACACACGCGCGCGCACAAACACACACACGGCTGAGTCTGAGCCTCTTTCCCGCCCTTCTTGAGTCAGAAGGCACAGAGGCAAATGAAGTGATGGATTATACTGTAAACTGTGTGTGTGTATGTGTTGATGCACAGTATTAATCATGCATGCAGTTATTAATACACAAGATAAACACATTTTAAACTGTTTTTTTTTTACATGTTGATGCACTGTGCCCTTGGGTTACAAAAAAACAAGTATTAGGACTACATAGTTAGTTACCATAGAACTCACGCAGTTATTGGAAGTGATGCTCTTATATACCGACATCAACATGCAAATATACTTCAAATAATAATGTGTTCAGTGGAAGTTCAAGTTGAAGTATGATTGAAAAGAAGAGAATCACCAAAGTGACACTGACTGGGAATGATGGATGCCATTACATGCAGGAGACATTTATACTTTAACTGCTAGTGAAAGCTTAATAACACAGAACATACTAAAGGAAGCCATCACCAACATCATCATGACAAAATAGATATTAAGCAATTCGAACGTGCACGGATTGTGTCTCACTCTTTCAAACTGATTGTGACTTTTTCCGAGGAACAGTTAATACAATCAGTTACTTATTCATGCAATGTTTAAATTCTTCATGTGGATACATTAGTCTGTTCAGCCTTTCACCAGATAGCTGGCAGTCACATTCAATCACCTAATACATTCTTAAATGTGTTCATTTATTTAACCAGCCATTTATGTTGCTGCTTCTCCACGTACTCAGCTCACCCATCCATCCATCCATGAATGCTTCCACATTGCACCCATGTTATCCATCTTCCAATCTGTACACTTCTTTGTCTGCCAAAAACTGGTCTGTATATAAAGTCCTTTTGTCTTAATTTTAGTTCTGAAAGTGAACTTATATGCAGAGTAAGGCTGAGAGAAAAGTGATCCTATGATGAGGTCAGATCAAATTAGGGTTGAAATCATACTTGACTTTTTCTGGCCAGACATACTGCTGTGCACTCTAGCAACTCCACCTTTTTCTTCACCCCCAGCTGCTTTAGTGTAGCGGCTGCTTAATGGCCAACAGTAGAAGACGGGGCCGCTCCCAAGTGTCAATGTGACTATTAAGTGGGCCTTTGCTGAATAAGAGCATGTGTGCTCAGTCAACTTCCTGTGAATGAATAAAAGCTTGAGAAGTATTTTCTCCTTGAACAGTTTTTCATTTTGAGAGTGACTTCTGTAAATGACAGGCGGCTGCAGCAGTTTCCCCTCTGAAGCCCTTCATTAGAGGTGGCTCCCTCACACCAGCCTTTGGTTAGGTTCAAAGGTCAAGCCACCTGAAGCTTGCTCGTTTAGCTCCCCATGGTTAGAGTTGCCCTTTCACACATGTGTGTCATTACACATAGCTTGGCCCCGAACACACATTCCTGGCCACATGTTAGCTGGATTAGATTTAGAGCAATGTAGTGGCCTTTTCTAAGAAAAAAAAAGAAAGAAAAAAAATGTTTTAAAATGTTGGTTGTGTCGCACTTGGAAACCAGTGCCATATGTTTATGGCTCCACTTTTAGCTTTTAATACTCAGTTGTGTTGCTAGGAGGAGTTTGGGCGGAACCAAAATAAAATCAGCAAACAACAACAAAGCTGACATTTGGAGGTTTATGTGATTTAATGTGAGAATGTTAGAAACACAAGGAAGGACACGGAGACGTTTAGGAAAAATTGAATCCAGACCAAAAGATACAATTCATACTTACCAAATATATGAAAATAAATGATTGCATAATTAACATTTATCTGAGCTGTAATTATCTGTAAACACACTCCACTGTCAATTTTGCGTGAGACATTAATGATGTTCATATAATGGCTGTTTAAGTAATGCTGGGAGTTTTTGGTGACAGAATACATAATATGCAACTGTCTTAATTTATTTTAGGGAAACTGAGCCAATTTTAGGTCATTGGGAGTTGTATTTAAGAGTGTTTCATCACCCCATAGAGGGCTGCATGAAATCTGACTAACTGTATCATGTGACCTCATGGGTAAAGGCCAGCTGGGGCCACAGATTACAAGTTTAAATATGAAATGAATAATAATAATTAAAAAAAAAAAAAAAAAAACACACACACACACACACACATTGGCTGAAGGTGGTGCTGGTGACTGTGGCTGGATAAGAGCTTCAGCAGCCATTGTGTTTTCAAGACAAGAGGTTACAATAAGCTTTCAGAGCAGCTTTATGTCTTCAGGGCAGATTTAAGGCTATAGTATTGGGGCAGATTGGCAGAAAGTAACCAGACAGACTGAGGCTAGCTGGTTAGCATGCTAATTTCATTAGAATGAATGTTGATACTGTCAGTACTACTGGACACACTCTTGGTAAGCAAAGAAAAGACTCACAATGTGTATTCCAAAGTAAGTCAACAACACTGCCAGAAACTTTCAAATAGCTTCTTTAAGGGCAAGAGGTTAGTGCTACATGACTGGTATTAGAATCACACACTATCAAGTGAAAACACAAACAAGGATTATAGAAATGCACTGTTAAATTGTTGGAGTACTTATGGAAGTGATGACAGGGAGCAGAGGAAGTGCTATAGTGGTATTCCTACAGGCTGTGACTGTTGGAGCAGTCTGAACGACTCAGCATGCTGTATCAGTGGTGAGGGTCCAAGTCTTCCAATTAGTCTCTCTAATTATCGGCACAAGGTGTTTTCTCAATTGCTGAGTGGGACATTTCAAAACAGCAAGGCCAAGTGTACTACGTCTAACCGACTGATGTTGAGTTGTGCAGTTAGGTGGTGCATTTTCTTCAAACGGTCCAACACTACAGTTGCTGGAACCCTGTTGTGCAAAGATACTTTATTTGGTCATGTAACAACCATCTTAAATTTTCTGACATACTCACATAAATTCTCAGATTCTGATTTCCTAATGGGTTTTAGAATTAATTTCCCTCAAAACTGATTCCAAATGTAATCAAAGATGATGGATGAATGAATGAATGAAAGAATGCTTAAATGTTTCATGTTTGTGAAACAAACCTTCACATATGGTTATTGTTCAGTACCAGAGAACTCATTCCAAAAGTGAGGAAAACAGTTTGAAAATTTAACTTTCAAATCGTTCGCCTTGTGGGCTCTGACCTCGTCAACAGATGGAAACTGAAAGGCAAATGTGATGTCTGGATTAACTTTGCTTTCTTCAGGGCAAGCCTTGTGTCATAGGGACTGCCAAGATCAAAGACAGGAAAACGCAATTCTCTGATTTGAAATATTAAGTAACACTAGCATTAGTCATATTGTATGAGCCAGTGCATTAATCAGCCCAGAGTTCACTGGGATGCCAATGAGCCAGGTCAAAAGGGAAAAACAAAACAGATCTAAAGCAGATATGATTCTGTGGTTAGACAGATGTCGGGATAATCATTAGAAAGTTGTTGATTTGTGAGTCAGTGTTTCTCGACTTACAGCTGTAGTTCTTACTGGAAGGACTTAATTTTGGGTTTGCACTATCTCGCAACCTTCACCGAGTTTACAGTCACTGTAAAAGCAAGGAATGAAAAAACAGTTTAGAGCTGCTGCCAATGCCTGTGTGTCTCCACTAATAACTGACTGGTGCTGGCCAAACTTCCCTCATTTCTTTATTTATCAACATGGAAAAGTTGCCAAAGTTTTTGCTGATGCTGCACTCGTTGCTATTTTATGTTGCAATACAGAGAGTAATCACTATGTTTAAAGTGGACAGAGGGAGAAGGCTGCAGTTACTGTTTCCTGCATGAAGACAGAAACTTTCGGTTTTTAGACAAATTTTTCAAAATGTGGGATAAAAAGAAGCTTGCTATGATATGCCTCAGCAGTGATCAAATCTTTCCAGGGGCACAGTTGCCATCAGAGAGGCACCAAATGCCGCCCTACATATAACTACTGCAATGGATAAGAGTGTAGCCCAAAGGCAGAGGGAGCCATGTCGACCCAGGGACAGATCTGATGGGTGTTTGTTCCGTAAAAAAAATCAGATATGAAGTTAATGAAGCACATTCAATCTGAGTTCTACAGATTGTAATGTCAAACATCTTCCACCAGAGACTTAGAGAAGAACAGGTACAGCTTCTCACGTACAACACAGTGCAGGTAATGTGGCAGCTGTTTGAGAGCAGGGATTTAAGTATGACTTTTCTTTTTTTCCTCTTAAAGGCTGCACTAGATTAGCCTCCCAGCACGCCTTTCAGATTGTTGGGAGGTAGCCAAGAACAGCAGTGGAACCATTATCTCTACTTAACCTTGTAATACCAATAAATAAACAGGGCTTAATATGTGCTATTTAATTTACTGACTTTATTTAAACTATGCACTTTCTACATTTAAGGGCCGCGTTTCCCAGATTCGATCTTTCTTAAGGACTTAAGAAGGCTCTTAAGAAGGGTTCGGCTAAGACGGAGTGCTAAGATACGGGTGTTTCCCAGATGCGTTCTTAACTGCCTTCTTAAGATCACGCCAAAGAAGCTTCTTAAGAAGCTCTTAACGGGAGCTGTCCACCACCACAGTACTGAAACTGAATCAATCGATGCCAGGCAAATCGATTATTATATCACACGCCACCTAATACACACATAGATCACACACAGTGACCAGCGCAGCTGCACCGACGGGCGATGAATAAACCGAAGACGGGATTTCCAAACATGGGGTTAACACAGGTCCCGGTGTCCGCGGGCCTGATTAGAAACTTCTCCGCTGTTGTTGCCATGTTGCTCACGGGCGGTGACGGACTGGCCATAGATGACACGGCACAGCCGCGTAATGATGCGGCCGAGACGGCTGCGTGACCATGTGATTGATGTGTGTGAAAATAAAAAATAAAAACGTGCGCAGGGGCTGGCTGGTTTACAGCCAGACAACCCTGGAAAAGAAAGTGGAAGCATTGCCGTGGTCTGGGTTCGAATCCACCCACTAAAATATTATTTTGGTGATCAACACGTTTTTCTTTTCTCATCATCATTAAATGATCAATGCAAGGCTACATATGTATATAGGCTACATATATATTTAGGCAGTGGAGTGTTAATGCGTGACAGTCTTTTTGGTGCCAGTATAACATGGCACAGGAGGATCAGTGTCACGGCTGCCACACTCCGTGACACTGACCCTTGCTTGCGATGCCCCCACCACACCAAGAAGCTGCCCACTGTGTAAAAACACGATGAAACAGCGACACTAGGGGTTGATTTAAGAACGGTTGTTTTTGATGTTCATGCAGATATGGGACGTGGATGTGTGCGTAAAAAGTTATGATGAATGATATGCAGAGCACATGTTATTCCTCATATTTAGTTTATTATTGTTCTTATTTTATTTTTTTATCTCTTTATTTTTTATTTCGGCACATAATTTAATGTTTTAAACATACGATGTGCACTGTTTAATATCTTGCTTAGTGTGATATTGATTTGCCTTGAAAACGTGAGCGTTGGTCGCTAAGAAGACTCGTAAGAGTGGGTCCGCTCGATCTTACATTTCCTTCTTAGTGAAAGATCTTCTTAGGCTAAGAGCGACTCTGGGAAACACGTTCTTCTTTCACAGCGCTCTTAAGAGCGCTCCAAAGAAGATCTTAGCGCTAAGAGCTTCTTAACAAATCTGGGAAACGCGGCCAATATCTGTTCTGTTTATAAATACTTAGTATGCTTTTTCTAATAGGAGTTGTGTGCAGTTGTATTTGATCAGTTGTATTAATTTACACTAATTGTATCTAAGGTTGTGCATCTAATTTTCATTTACACTGATGGATCAATTTACAGGGAACACACTACTCACATCTTTAGGCAAACACAAATATATAAATACATAGATAAACTCTTGAAGCAGAAGTAAGTGGAATGTTTATGTATAAGTCTTAAATAGTTATATCTTCCAACAGCAATCACTTACATAGAGAGTTTGGTCTGAAACACGGGTCTGTCTGCTGTAAGCCGAGGAGAAAACTTCTTGTATTTCCTTGTATCCTACAACCTTTATCCAATGAGGAGAGAGAACGGCATGAAGGGCTGTGTGTGCAGCCAAGGGATGCGCGTGAATGTGGTGACGTAGGGACGAGGACCAATAGATCCATGACGAGGTCGGGGGCTGCTAACTCCATCGGCTGACAAAAAGTTAGCCAAAACGACCAGATCGCTTACTTCTGCTTTAATTTTCCTCTCCTGATACAGTATGTCTTATGGCGCTTTTCCACTACACTTTCACAGCACGGAACGGCACGGCTCGGCTTGGTAAAGGTGCTTTTCCACTACAGCTGAGTTCTCTAGTTCTCTAGCCTACCTCCTCAGCGGGGGCGGGGGCGGCACGGGGGTCATCGCGGAGGCGATCGTGGGGCCGCATTGTCCGCTTCTCTTTTTTCGATCTGCTCGTCAGCTCCAAACTCACTCGTCTGCACCTCGTTAACAGACCACACACAGCAACATTTAACTCAGGTGAAGGAATAACAACAGTCTCGATACAGATCAGCTGGCGCTGTTGCCGCTGTGTTTTTGAAATTTCCTGGTTTGATTCTCATGTCGGACGTCGCGCTCGCGCCGACGCTCTGCCCAATCAGCGGAAGGCAGTCGGCTGACGTCACGTTATAGTATTGCTTCGGCTCGCTTGGAACCAGGGCCGAGGAGGTACTAAAAATGGTACCTGGTACCAGGTACTAGGGCTAGTGGAAAAGCAAAATAAGCGGGCCGTGCCGTGCTGTGCCGTGCCGTGCCACGCCAGTGGAAAAGCGCCATTAAATTTTGAATTTGATCCAAACAACACCATAAATTCCCAACACAAATGTCAATATTCTTTAGCATCAGTGTCACAAATACCAAGGTAATAGTATCCTATATAAATTTATAAATTTAAAGATTCTGTGGCATAAGAACGCAATGCTAATTATTGTGATGTGAATACACATACTAAATTTAGCAATATCTTTTGCATGCATACTTCCCTGTGGTTTCCTGCTCTCTCAGTGCCTCACAAGAGTCAACTTGTCCCCAAAATGAGATGAAACCTGTGCTGAAAACTAAACACAACATTAGCCAGGGTGCCAAGAGAGAGCGAATGAGGGAGAAGGAAACTCATCCAATTTTCGTTTGCTGGCCGCTGCAGCCAAAACTCTCATTTACTGTATAAACTCCTGGCTGCCAAGAGCTTGCATCCAAATCAAATAGCCCAGCACAGCAGACACTAAAAACGCTTCCACTGGTGGACTCTTTGGCCAATTCATATTTAGACTGAAATGAGCACAGATGGGGGAAGGAGTTTTTGTTTTTCCCCCCCTCTCTCTCTCCATACTGGTGTCGTGTATGTGTGAGTGAATGGTAGGGAAAAAGGTTTGCATTTGAAAAGGAAACACAGTGATTAAAATGTTCCTGTGATTGTTCTCATAGAGTCATGAATAAGAGCTGAGAAAGAGAGGAAAGGAAGAGACACAGGCGAGTTTGTGAAAGTGAGAGATAAACTGTGGAGTGGAGTGGTTTGAGTGCTTTTGCAAATACAGTAAGACAGAAAGAGTACACACACTCAACTTCACATCTACAGAAAGAAAAAGAGAGAGTGATTGTGGGGTTACGTAACATGTTGCATATGCATCTCATCACCCTGATACCCTGGCAGATTAAAATCAGTAATGAAAAATCCTTAATTTGACACCGGATGTGTTGTCTGCCATTCAGCAGCTGGTGAAAAGGTTGTTTGTCGTCAAAGTCATGTTTCCACACAATCACTTCCAGTATAATCAGTGATTGCAAGGAGGTAAATGACTGTTCCTTATGTCCTCTGACTTAAACGGTGATGCACTTCAGTGTTTGCATGTGAAAACGACTCGATTATAGGCTACAGTGCGATTTTGATTTTGGCAGAAATTCAAAAGATAAACTGAAGTCACGCAGTCCACTCGCCAACCTTGAGCGCCGTCAAGCAAGCAATCTCCTAAAATAAAAATCTATATACAAGCAATCTTTGTAGGCTATGCAAGATCATTTGGTAACCATGGAAACACCTCGGCCCGTCAAGCACGTGAGCGTAGGTATTTTCCTTTATACATCACAACCTTGAAATGTCTTCAGAGTTTGTTGTGCTTGTTTCCTCCGGTCTCATTTAAATTTAATTGAAATGGAACACATGAAGGTGCAGCGCAAGCCTCGGCAGTTTCAACATAAATAAGTAAACAATGAGAACTCATATCTATCGTGCTGTGTGCTCGCTGCCCTAACGTTTGCACCAAGTCTTGCTCACTTCTCAGATGCCAAATAGGTAAAAGAATCCTTCGCACCATCTGAAGTTTATGAGTGAAAACATTTGTTGACAGTGTTTCTGATCTGTATCCAGCCTCATTGGACGAATAATGCTTTTCCGCCTGAAGAACATCTTAGTGGCACTGAATCACTTTGCTGCTGATTTTCCAGGGGGGTGTATATAAGTGTTGTAGGCAGGTATGAAAGTATAATGACATCTTTATTTAATTCTGTTTGCAACATCTGAGAAAGAAGTGTGGTCCCAATACATTTTTTGTAACATTTGCTGTAGTAAAATAGTTTTGAGCAGAAGAAACTGCACAGTTAGAAACTCTCCATTTGACTCTGAATAATATTTACTCTGCAGAGTAACATAATCTTTACAAACCTATACCCACATTTCAGGGTTAATGTTCATTTGAAATAAAATAAAATACAATAAAACTGCAAGATTGTGTTGGGGAATACAAAAGACTGCAGTGGTCGTAACAATACAACAGTATGCAAAAGAAGGCCTGCACTGCCTTGTGCCGTTCATTGAAACATATCTATATAAATCCAAATTACTGAGGTTAATCTAATGTCTGTCAAAAGCAGAGTGAGCGGAGAAATTATGAAAATTGAAAAATGCCAAGGCAATTCAGCCCTGGTTGACCCAAAGTGGCTTCATCCAAGGTCTCCTGTCAGACTGGGTGCCTGGGCGTGCTCTATACTTGCAAGATTGTCTGGCTCACAACCCCCCACCCCCCATAATGGATTGCACATTAAATTTCATTTTAATTCCATCTCTATTCAGCCAGGGTAGCCCTCTGAGATAAAATGTCTCTTTTTCAATAGAGATCTGCAGTAGTCCAAGTCAGCAACCCATTATTACATAAAAAGTAGATATATGCAGTTATTAATTCAAGTGGATTTTTTCTTTTTATTCCATGAGGATGTTGGGACACAGTTTTCAAGTGATTATCATCAGCACCACCTGCTTAAAAGAATAATTCCTCTACTACACCATTTATATTTTGGATTACTCTATGGCATAAAAGTTATCAGTGAAAGCATTAATCAGTAAAAAATGACTTTCAGACTAAAAAGGTATGCAATAATGACTCAGTAATAAAGTAATAAAAAGTTAATTACATAGCCGTGCCCTGACTGTTATGTTTTCATATTGTCTGTCTGTCACATTCATTTGGATTTAAGAATATATAGCCTACCAATTTTGGTGGTCAAAGGTCAAACTGAAGGTCAGTGTGCTCTTATAACAAATTGAAA
This sequence comes from Trachurus trachurus, assembly GCF_905171665.1. Taxonomy (NCBI): domain Eukaryota; kingdom Metazoa; phylum Chordata; class Actinopteri; order Carangiformes; family Carangidae; genus Trachurus; species Trachurus trachurus. The sequence goes on along the minus strand of NC_139908.1, from coordinate 20,110,765 downwards.
TTACACACAAAGTCAATGGCATGACGCAACATCGCGTTTGAGGCCGTGATGCACGTGACAGAATGGGAGCAACTTGATGCTCAAGGAGGCGACTAGCTTGCTGCGCAAGTTTGAAATATTCAACTTGAGCGACAAGTTGTACAGCATTGAACAAAGCTTTATCAAACTGGGCACTGGTGAGACTCAGGTAGCGCTAGAAACGGCTATCATCCAGGTGCATTCCCCAGAAAAAAGGTGGTGAAACTCTCCAAGCTCTGTGCACCTCCACAGGATGTTGTGCACCCAGACACAACAGCATCCCCCCACCCCCTCCTCCCTCCTGTCGCTCCTCAGCCAAGGGCAACAAATTAATTTGATCAAGTCGTGTGACCACAGAGCATTGTTGCTTTGGTGTAATACACGGCTTAAGAAATCAGATCTGGTTCTCTCTCCCACTTGAAGCACCAAAATGTAAAGGAGGAACAAGTGATGAGCTATAGAATAAATGAAGTACAAATACTTTTTAACTATATTTGACCTGGTGTAACCCTTGGCTTTTTCCATTATACTACCGAAATATCCCTTAATGTGAGGTGTGTGAAACAGTGGTGCAACTGTGGTGTCCCCTTTTTAGTTAAAAAAAAAACCCAAAGAAGAGATTATAAAACAAAATGAAACTAGTTTATGGCTTGAGTGCGTCATAGGCTTTCTGCATCCTGCCTCTTGTCAGCTGGTTTCACCACTTCATCTCTTTGCCTCTCTCTTCTCTCTGATCCCAAATACAATATTGCATTATAGTTGAATTCCCAAAAAAGCTCCTCCACTTTTAAGGGCTGTTATAGATACATGCAGCATCTTTCACTTAGTCAATCAGAGCAGCAGTCCATTAAACACAGAGCCACGACTGGTTCTCTATAAAGGCAGAGAGAAGGCTCTGTGGGCGTACACACACACAAGAGTTTGAGGAACAGGTCACACAGATATAATATCACCATGTCACCGTGGGACCTCAAGGCCAGAGTGGCTATCTACTGCACCTGCTCGGAGAATATAGGCACTTTTAACCCATATATAGCAATGATCAAATGAGGATTTGTGCAGCTTTCTAATTGAATCCATTGACCCTTTCACTTGCTGTAAGGTTCAGCAGCACCGTGGCCCTAGAGGGAAAGCAGTTGTCTAAAATTGAACAAACAGCCTCTAAAATCCCTGACACAAGCTGCCCTCAGACATCCATAAGCTTCGTTCAGGAGAGAGGGAGGGATTGACCCCTCCTTCAGCGAGTATCGATTGTTGCCTTTTTCGTGTTTGCAGAACCCAGATGCAAGAGGGGGATACTGTATGGGGAGGTGAATAACAAGGACAGGGACTAACGGCAATGTGGTTGGAAAAGGGAAATATGTATTAAAACCAGTAGAACAGTAAAATCAGTTTGACTATCGTAGTTGGATGTAAGAGGTAAGGAGTCGCAGTTTATCCCTCAATAAGTGACTTCACTGTCCAAGCGTAACTACAGCTGCAGCAGGATGCAAAGACCATGAGCAAAACCGCTTAGCAACAAGTATCCTATAATGTAGCATCCACAAAGCCACCAATGTGTTGTTCTGTTTTCGCCAACACTTCCGTCTGTTGGATTAATATATGGGATGGTGATTAGATCATAAATAAAATTCATCTGGCACAAGGCTGCATGTTAACTGAAGGGTAGGTCTTTGCCAGTGATGGAACCTACCCAGCAATGGGAAAACAAATGTGCTCACTTTTCTATCTCGGTCGTGCTGTGAAGGTGAAAACAACAATTCAGCATTGGACAGAACCCAAGGGTGGATGATTGGGTGGGTGGGGTGGATGGGGGGTAATAATATTGAGAAGATGAGCATTATATTTGCAGCTTGGGGGCAAGATAGCACCCTACCCTAAAGTGTCCAGAAAATTTTCTTATTATCTTCCAAAATATTACATTTTTCATGAGAGCCCTCTTCAGCAGGAAATTCATTCATGCTACTGGCATAACTCTCCTTCATTATGTACTGTAGCTACCCAACAAGACAGAGAGGGGGAAAATTACTTTAATCATTAACTGTTACCATGGACTAGGACATGGAATTGGCAGTTTCTTAATTTTCAAAATTCAGAAAAATAACAGCAGACTTTCAAAACATGTCAATGCCACCACGGAAAAATGTTAAAACTCTGGATCAGAGCTGGTTTTGATTACATGACCGTAGCAGGGATTGGGTTTATGGTAAAATGGCAAAGGTAATGCTCATCAGTGAATCCCATTCATCTCATTCATATAAGAATGACTTCATATGCATTTTCTCATTACATAACATACATGTCTTTGATTATATTGTGTCATTTGTGTGTATGTGTGTGACTCTTTCTAGGCCTTCATTTCCCCGTCACTGGCTAATCAATCACGTTTAGGTTTGAGTCTTAACCATATACATTAGTGTTTCCTGTGGGGTTGGTGCTAAACTCAGGTTTCAGGCTACAAAGCATATGCAGCAGGGAAGTGATAGCCATGGCAGCGCAAGATGGGACTCATAAATCACACAGTGAGGCTAAATGTGTAGCTGAAAGACCCCATTACAAAACACAAATGAATATGCATGGGAATTGATTTGGTGCGTGTGTGTATGTGTGTATTCATTCTCTCCTTCAACAATCCATGAGCTTTTGCATCAATATTTTTTTTCTCTTTTTTATGCCAATAAAAGACAAAAAAGTATTATACACTTGCTAAGTGAGTGATCCATGTGATTGTTTTTTTGGCAGGGCCTTTATTATCTGCACAATGGAAAATGCCACGAGAGAAGAAACTGCTCAGCACAATAGCCACTTGTGATGATGAAAGTCCTTTGCGACTAAATTGTCCCAAGAGCTTAACACTCTGTTCAAGATGCAATTTTTGCATATGAAGGGAAAAGATCACTGGGTTAACAAATAGTTGTTTTTAATGCATGGATGATGGGAAAGAATTTCCTGACTGAAATAAGTATTTAAACCCATTTACTTTAATAAAAGTGGCCATACAACTGTATAGAAATAAAAATGATTTTAAGTACCACAGATTAAAGTACTCATAATGTAGAAAATGACTCTTGTGAGCCTCATACTAAAGTTCTTCAATCCCTAAAAAAAAGAAAAAAGGAAAATGATTCCAGTGTAAAAAAAAAAAAAATAAAATAAAATAAAAAACTTTTTTTGAGAACTAGATTTCAACCCTGTAATTGGAATTATGTCCACAATATTTTAAGTGGTATGCCATTGTTGAAAATTTAAAAACCAAAAATTGGGGTCATGGAAATAAATATTGTAATTACTGAATATGATGTGAGGTTTTTCAGAATCTTTGTGTAAATAGGCTTGGATATGTTTTATGGCAGGGGAGCCAAACCACTTTTCTGCCCCTAAAGGCTCAGACTGTTATTGTGACATCATCAGTTCGGTTATTTCCCTCTTCTTCTTTTTTTTCCTGTCCTCAGAACTTGTGGAGTTTAAATTCTTTGGCATGTTCAGGCTTAATAAGGCAGAGAAAAGCATTATTTCTGTGAAGGTGATACTAATTTGCATACATAGTTGCATACACATCTGCATACAGACACACACACACTGAGAGACCCACTGACACACAGCTTCCCTCCTTTTTTCTCCCTGTCACACTCCGTATCCCACCACCCTCTATCTCTCTCCTCCTCTCTCCATCCAGCAAACCCAGCAAATGTTTAAATTACACGACCAAGTAAGCAAGATTAATTAAAATGATAATCTACAGGGTGAATATATTTCACAGTTAGCTAGGCGGCTGTTTGAAATTGTTGTGTAGAGTTCTAATGTCAAAGTGGAGTGTTGACCTATTCATCTGCTTTGGTGAAACAGTCATTAGCTCATTTAAGAACATGCAGACAATGAAATCCCCATTATATGCAAAACACTCACTATAATAAACATCATTAATGTAATGTATGCTAATGAGAGGGAAAAAAGTCATGTTTGATTTATGGGAGCTGTGAAAGTTAGATAATGTATATTTATTTTTAAACAAGGTATTTGAGGAGCTAACATCTGTGCCAATATTTGTGCTAATATAAATTATTTCCCTTAGAGGCTTAAGAAGAGAGTAAACAGTCATCATTTTTTAATCCTGCTGTCTTACAAAGCACATAACACCATATGAAAAATTCCCTGAAGTTATTGAAGTTACTTATTTTCCATTTTATCCTAGTACTGTAATTTAAAAATATATACATATTTTACAAAATTACTTTAGTTCCTTTCTTGATTTTGTTTCTTGTACTTGTTCAGAAATAGCTGCTTATCCTTCAGGTCCAAGAATGCTGCAACAATGCCTCCTGTTTCTCAGTTGCTCCTATCCCATATCGAGCTTAATGAAAACACGGGTTAGATTCTCTATTCCCTGGGTGTCGGATAATCCTCTTATGAAGTAACTGTAAATCCAAAGTTGAGAATGTTTCTCATCAGTCTATCATCCAGTCTTACACAACACACACTAGTATCACACTGTCATGGGAAGATTTTAAAAAGCTGGCCCTCAATCAACGTCAATTAGAGGCCAATGCACTATGATCTCTGTATGTACGAGCATTTGTATTCTGTGTATGCCTGCCCTTGCTTGGTGTGCATTATTGTGCGTGTGTCTCTGTGTGTAAAGCTTTGCAATAGCCCCCTCATCTCCATGCTTCATTTATCTGTCATTAGCAGAATTAATGGCTATGGGTTTGAGCCAGGGAGAGAAGGGGAGAATATGGCGCCTTTCCAAAATAGGCGAGAACAACTGTGAGCAACTTAGGGTGGGGGAGATGGGGCTGGAAAATGGTAGAAGGATGAGGAAGTGGGTGAGGATTAGACTCAGGGACATAGAAAGAAAAACAGAAACAATGAACAAGAGGGAAATGCAGATAGGAAGAATTTTTTTTTTTAGAAGATTGTGTTGCAAGGGAGGAGAAGTAATTTGTGCTACTGACTGAGGGACAAATGGGTTAAAGGAAGAGTGTGGAGGTAGAGGGAAGAGGCAGATAGAGAGATGGTGTTCATTTTGATAAAAATAAAGAGAGGGAAACTAGAAGCTGGCATATCTATTTCAGACCATGTCAACACTCAGTAATTGTTAAAAGTGTTACTTTTTTCTTTTTACTTTCCATCAACACTAAGGCTGCTGAAAAACTCCCCTAAAGTGGATGAAAATGAAAAAAGCAGGTGTCCTATTATAGTGTGAATGTGGAAAATAAAGCAATCTGTTCGAAAGCACTGCAGCATAATTGTCAGTCTTCACATACATAGTCAAGTTCCTCACAGGGTAATAAAGAATTAAGTGAGTTCTTGTAGGTGATAAAAATGTTGAAGATTTAATATCATTATGTCAATGCTTTAAAATAGCGGCATGCATACCGTATGTAAGAAGGGCAATTAATATACATATATGATATTTAATTGCCACTTTGAATGTCTTATTACGTAACTTTAAAAAAAACTTTTACAACTTTTTTGGTTGTGTCTAACAGACTGGGGACTGTGTAAAGCTTAATTTTCCAGGAAAATCCAAAGGATCCGATGTTTACTCTTGCCCCTGAATGCCTTGCCTCAATGGCTTTCTTCCACTCCCCTACAGCACCAACAGCATGTACTGTAACCCCTGATAACGTTAGCTTGGATATGAAGTCCTCGAACATCAACAAAGTCATAGTAACCAGCATAACAGACCTCAACAAAAACTCCACGTAGGCACAACAATACAAACAAACTAATTATTTATGTAATGAAGTCCTTCTGGTCAAATGGCAATGCGACCAACACTGAGGAAAATGGCACTGTGCCTGTGCACATGAGAAGAGGCTTTATGTGTGCACCTTAACTCCACTCACTGTCACACAGCTACTGGAAGACGCTCCCTCCACGCACTTAACATGGTCTGGTATGAAACTACTTTACAAAGTTGAATTTTTTTTCCCAAGTCAACCACAGGGTGCTGACTGCAGCTTACCATGCAGAGTCATTATAACAAGAGTTTATTGAATGTTACATACAGGACTTAAAGCAGAAGTAAGTGATATATTTGTGTTAATATAAGTCTTAAATAGTTATATCTTCCGACAGCAATCACTTACATAGAGTGTTTGGTCTGAAACACGGGTCTGTCAGTCACTCTGCTCTGCTCTGAGTCGAGGAGAAAACATTTATCGTATCCTACAGTTTTTATCCAATGAGGAGAGAGAACGGCATGCAGGGCTGTGTGTGCAGCCAAGGAACGCCGTGAATGTGGCGACGTAGGGACGAGGACTGTTATGGTGCGTTCAAGGAAACTCGTATTTTTCCGACCGTGAAGTCATACCAGTTCGATCTGGTACGAGTTCACCGGTCGGAAGTTACGAGTGGCCGTTGTAGTGACTTTCACCGGTAAAACAGGTCGGAAAAACACAAGTGGGTTGCCTGGAACGCTACAAAGTCGTAAGTTGTGACTTGAAGCTGTAATTTACGATTTCAAAAGCCTGCCTGGAATGCAGCATTAGCGAAAACGACCGGACCACTTACTTCTGCTTTAATATGTATGAAGCCATCAATACTCAGCACTATTTTGAATCCTATGGTCTGTATGGCCAAAGATGGCAACAGCAATGTGTGTCTGTCGGTCAGGTCACCACTTTGGTTCACACTAGTGATGCGTGAGCACTGTTGTTAATCGGTGGTCGGGTAGGCCAGATCATAAAAATTAACATTAACAAGCAGAAATAATACATAATGTATGAGGATGATATTAATTACATTCGGCAAAATCTGAACATATTTTAAGTTTCATCTTTTGTCAGGCTCAAATTTGGACTTCTGAACTTGTGGTTAATTATTGACATGGAGAATCTGAGTTTGAATGAATAAAAAATGATGCTATTAATACAATGGCATTGTTGCAAAGCTACTGTATTTACTGACAATAAACAAACACATGTTGACTCTCTAAGCAAAGATGGTGAACAAATGAACATTACTTATTTGGTAATAACGTGGTGGCACTGCTGCTGTGCAAAAGTAAGGGCCGATAGTGCTTGCATTGGTCTTGTTAGCATGTGTGTCTGAGGTCATATACTGTGAACGACAAACAAATGGTTTGAGCTAGCTGCAGTCTTAATTCTGTTGCAAAGTCTATACAAACAAATAATCAGACAAGCAGACCACTATCACCAAATCAAGGAGCCCAAACAATCTCTTCCAAAACTACCAAGAAAACCAACCAAACAATCAACAACAATAAAAAAAAAACAACAACAACATGTGTCAACACTGCAGAAATGGTCAGACGATTAAAAATAAAATGAATGATTTATACAATGAGAAAATTCATGACGATTGATGGTGTGTTTTCCCAACCTAGAGCACAGCACAATATCAACTAGTGCTCTAAAAATATAATAACTTCTTGACGATTACATAAGAGGATTTAAAAAGATGCATATACATATTTTATTAGTTAATCAGAGTGAAAATAACAGTAAATTATTGTTTACTATAGTCTTAGACATCACAATCCTGTGGGAGCTGCAGATGTTAACAGCATTGAATTTACCAGGAGACACAAACATCCAGTTTTCACAGATGCATAGATTTAAAGCAGCAAATTCCCCACACTACTGTATCTTGTTTTTCATCAACACTGGGTTGTTGCCTTTGGGGGTTTGTATGGAAATACTAAGGGTCTTAAGACCTTTTCATTTGAAATCAGAAATTTAGAAGGGAGGACACGATGCCTTCACATCATTGCCTTGTCAAGATAAAAGCAGAAAGTGTTGACATTTCTTTTCTTACAAAGCCTGTCAGAAAACAATGAGTGTTGATAGAAGGATGATGTATTTACAATCAGGCTGTTTTTTGCCCTCTTTAGTGGTAAAACAAAGGCTTCAGTGAAGCATAGACTGCAATCACACCTTTGATGTTGCTATACTAAGATACCATGGAGAAAAAAAATCATATATGACTTTCAATTACAACAAATGAAAAAAACAAACAAACAAAAAACATTCAAAATGCAAACTGAGAGACCTCCATTTGAAACAAACAAATATGATTTCCCTTCCATAATTGACCAATAAAAGTGTATGTGCACAGTATTAGGCTGACAGCTAGAGGGAGGCGGATAACATTGCCTTCCAGGTTAACTGACCGAAATGTCAGCACACACACACACAAACCTACACTTTCATATGCCTTAATAGTTCACAAAACACACATGCCCAATCTGTGCCATGATCATCATCAGGCCTGAATGGGCTTTAAAAACCTCATTAGGCATTAGGCTGACAGGGCACTGCCATTAGTTTGAGTCTGGGAGTCAAACTATACTACACATGAGCATTCATGTTGGCACACATCTGTTTTTATTTGTAGAATGTGTGGGCATTAATGTGTATGGCTTTGCCTCATTTGCGCGTGTATGCATGCAAGTCATGCTCTCCTGAATGCAGTGTGTGTGTGTGTGTGTGTGTGTGTGTGTGTGTGTGTGTGTGTGTGTGTGTGTGTGTGTGTGTGTGTGTGTGTGTGTGTGTGTGTGTGTTGAAGGGTCAAGCAGGCAGGGCTGCAGAGGCAGGAATAATTGAGGCAGCAGTAATTAAGGCTGTTTTAATTGGTGTCATTAATGTATTGAGGGCCAGACTGCTGACACACACAGACATGCACAGACACCAAGCACACATGCATGCTCACCTACACACACACACACACACAATCATTTTGCTGTGAGATTTGCAGTTACTGCTAGTGGAAGATGCTGTCGCTGTGTTCCAATTCAGATGGCGTCCTGGCCGTCGTAAACAGTGAAGGCTGATCCAAAATGAGAGGGTCTGGCCCTGTGGTGGTTTTTTGCCTTGCGTCGTCATTGCATCACAGGCCGCTCCTGTCGCCTAGCAACCTTGATAACACTTTAAATAATTCTAGAAAAACTTTAAGTTTTAAGGCCCTTAGTGTATTTTTCACCATAGCGGTGCAACCAAGCAGAAACCCCACACTTACATTGAAGAGTGTAATCCTCAGGCTCTCTTTCAGTGTTTTTTGCTGCCATATTATTTTCTTCACCAGTGCACAATGAATCTTGGGATAGCTTTGGCCACCAAGGATCCTGCCACTGGAGCCGTCATTGCTCAGGAAAAGAAGACAAGCCTTTGAAATGGGACAAGCTAGTAGTTATGCTGTTGTTTTTCCAAATGCAGCCTCTGAATTGGGACACAACTTGAATCTGAAGGTCTCTCACAACCTGTCGCTGTTGGACAAATTACTCTGGAAAAGTAATTAAAGGTAGAGTCTGGAGTTTTGTTCATTGCAGTTTGTAAACAAAACATTCAAACTGGGCCCCTCCTCTTGGGCTCAACGGTGTAGCCTCCTGCCCCTGACAGCAGCAGTTGTCAGGACCGCAAAGGAAAGGAAAGGCTTCACTCAGGGCGCTTTTACACCTGACCATTTGTTCCAAAACAGGGAGCGTTTTACGTCATAGATTGGTTCATTTGGTCAGATGTGAACACAGCAATCGCGCTCGATGCGAAACAAAACAAGCGAGCTGAGATCGCTTGGTAGAGGTGGTCTCGGCTTGTTTCCATCCGAGCCCTGGAGCGGATCGTTTGTAATGAGAACGTAATCGACACATGTATCGGAACAAATTGACTGGTTACCAGCTTTTTTGCCTTGGCCTGGCACTGCTCGACCGAGTGCTCAATAACCCCCCTCTTTCATGTGCTCACTAATCATTTTATAGACATCACTGTTTTTATGTGTGGTGTCCAAAAGTTGTGATATTGCCTCGTCTGCCCAAATACTGATAAGATATAAACCTCCTCACTGCTCCAAGTCAGCCCGCGGTTCATTGTTGCCATTGCTGCTCAGCTGATGGGTTGTTATGGGCTGTTCACAGTGCAAAGCGCTGTACCGCTTTAGAATCATGCAATGTGTGAACACAAACGGCCCAGAAATAAGAACGCAACAGTTGTATCGGTTCAGTTGCTGAATCGGAACAGTGTAGTGGAACCGGGATGAGACAGGGAGCCGGCACAGTGAAGTCCGGGGTTATGTGCTCATCTTCACGGACTGTCATCGAGATCCCGGCAGCGCTGTGTCCTAGACGGAGGCATGGCTCAGCCTCTCACACCTTTTAACCTAGTACATGTAAAACAAACAAAATGTCAGGCGATTGTCATTGATTATTTTTGTCACGTAAATAAGCGTTTCTCCAACACAAGGCGTCCAAGCTGCTAGCTCAGAAATCATAACAATAGGCTCGATGGTAAAAAGAACAAACCACAAGCTGATTGACGGTGAATCTGAGTGGGAGACTTCTGCTGAGACGCTCCGGCCCGCTGTTAATTCAAACCGCCGTTAGCTCAGGTGAAGCCTGTGCTAACGATAGCCTGCTCCAGGATGTTCGAACAAACCATTCTCTTTAAGGGTCTAAAGTGTTTACAATTATTTTCAATGTTTCTGGGAGTTTTTTGACCAGTTTTCTGACTGTAAAAGTTGACTTGCTTGGGATATTTCAGTCATTTTCATGTCAACGCAAGACTTGCTATGGCAAAGACCAGAGAGCTCAGTGAGGACACATTGGAAATGCCAAAAAAGAAGGAAAAGGATACAAGAAGGTGCCAGTGTCAATGGTGCGAAGTATCATCAAGAAGTAGGCTACCAAAAATTTCAAGAAGTACCAACAATTATGTGCACCTATATAATCACATATATGTTCACCTATATGTGCACCTATATAATCACATATATGTTCACCTATATGGTCACCTATATGTGCACCTATATAATCACCTATATGTGTACATATATGTTCACCTATATAATCACCTACAGATGTTACTGGTTCAAATTCGCGGGGTTTGTCCTGCACTGCAGGATCGCGTGATCGCGTGACTTTTCACCACAACTGTTTTCCTCTAGGTGGCAGCACCGTACTAAATACTGCTCAGACGTTTTGGGGACAATGCTGACAGCCTGATAGCCGCGATTAGGAGTGGCGCTGTTCATGATACAGAATACAAGAGGATGAAAGGAGAACTAGCTGCAGACAGTAAATAATATAGTAGCCTAGTTTTTCAATGACAAAATGTAACAACGGCAGCTACAGTAGACTATAGCCCACGTCTCACTCTCTTTTTTCGGTCATCTGTCTCGTCATCTCCAAAATGTGTTTTTAAAATGAGCCAACTACAGTACTGTGCAGTAGTGCCGCAGATTTCTCACTCCGCACCTTGTTTGAGAGTGCAGCTGGATGATTTCTTGTGAATGAACGGGTCTGTGTCACTTTGGGGCTGGGCGATAAAACATAGGATAAATAACTTTCCCTCGATAGAAGACGCGGCCGATACAAAGTGACACCGTCAGCCATGCAGCCGGCCTGGACTTTTTATTTTTAATTATGAAGGATCATCTGCGCAAGGCAAAGATGATAGCATCAACAAAACACGGCGTAACACACGCGGCTGTATGGGACAGGCTTTTATTTAATTCAGAACAAACCGCTTAGCAAAAATGGAAAATATAGTCTATAATAATTAATTGATCTGTTGTTTGGCCACTGTTTGAAAATAACCCGAATTATGAGCAAATAATCTGATCCAGAACAGCAGTCATAATCAGACTTCTTCTAAATAAACCTAAACATTAAATAACTGGGTCAGGTCGGACCATGGGGTTATTTTTTCTCTTCTTCTTCACAGGAGAAGAGGAGGTGCGCTGCGCTCACGGACGCGTTGATGTTTTGTGATTTATCTGCTGCCTTGACTCTGCCCTTTATACATGTGCGTTCAGATTAACAATAAGACAAGCCATGGTTGAGTTTATTGAGTTTTAGCTGCTCAATCTCATTGTTTCAAAGAAAAGGGATTGATTTTTATAACGAAATGAAACGAAAACAATATTATATTGATACATTGTTGTAAAAAAAATCCAAAAGAAACGAAAATGAACTAAAGAAAATAACTTTCACACACACACATTAAAACAGTGCGATTGGTTGAAAGCTGATAATTAGCCATGTGCTTATAAGCTGATTGGCCGAAACCAAGAACAAAGCCGCGTGAATGGCCAATCGCCATGTGTTAACATTTCCATATTCCGCACATTCTGTGACAAACTGTAAACTGTTTTCTTGTCTGTAACAACATCTATTGCACGTCTGTCCGTCCTGGGTGAGGGATCCCTCCTCTGTTGCTCACCCTGAGGTTTCTCCTGTTTTTCCCTGTTAAAAGGGTTTCCATGGAGTTTTTCCTCAGTCGATGTGAGGGTCTAAGGACAGAGGATGTTGCTACGATGCCATGTGAAGCCCTTTGAGACAAACTGTTTGTAAAAACGGGCTATACAAATAAAATTGCCTTGCCTTGCCTTGCCTTAACGGCCGACATGTAAATCAGCTGTTTCGATGGGCGTTATATGAATAGAGATGTTAATGTGGTACTTTGCACATAGCCTCCTCTTCTCCTGTGAAGAAGAAGAGAAAAAATAACCCCATGGTCCGACCTGACCCAGTTATTTAATGTTTAGGTTTATTTAGAAGAAGTCTGATTATGACTGCTGTTCTGGATCAGATTATTTGCTCATAATTCGGGTTATTTTCAAACAGTGGCCAAACAACAGATCAATTAATTATTATAGACTATATTTTCCATTTTTGCTAAGCGGTTTGTTCTGAATTAAATAAAAGCCTGTCCCATACAGCCGCGTGTGTTACGCCGTGTTTTGTTGATGCTATCATCTTTGCCTTGCGCAGATGATCCTTCATAATTAAAAATAAAAAGTCCAGGCCGGCTGCATGGCTGACGGTGTCACTTTGTATCGGCCGCGTCTTCTATCGAGGGAAAGTTATTTATCCTATGTTTTATCGCCCAGCCCCAAAGTGACACAGACCCGTTCATTCACAAGAAATCATCCAGCTGCACTCTCAAACAAGGTGCGGAGTGAGAAATCTGCGGCACTACTGCACAGTACTGTAGTTGGCTCATTTTAAAAACACATTTTGGAGATGACGAGACAGATGACCGAAAAAAGAGAGTGAGACGTGGGCTATAGTCTACTGTAGCTGCCGTTGTTACATTTTGTCATTGAAAAACTAGGCTACTATATTATTTACTGTCTGCAGCTAGTTCTCCTTTCATCCTCTTGTATTCTGTATCATGAACAGCGCCACTCCTAATCGCGGCGATATGTGATACATAATCATCAAGTCATAAAGCAAGACAGGCTTTATCATATTACAATAGTTTCTGTGATTTAGGCAGTGTATACAGTAGTTAGTTCTAGTTTAATAGCCTAGAGTTTAAGCTGTGGATTACTGCACAGATCACTGAGTCATCCGCCTGTCGTCCTCCGTTCTCACAGATGCCACCTGGCGGTTGTTTTGGCACATTGAGGCTTTTCATTAAAACCTCTTGTCTCGCCAAAGAAAAAAAATGCATGAGTCTTGTGCCGTCTCGCGTGGACCACGCGTGAAGTCCGCAAATTTGAACCAGTAACATCTGTTATATGTTCACCTATATAATAACCTACATGTGCACATACAGTATATGTTCACCTATATAATCACCTATATGTGCACCTACATAATCACATATACTGTATGTTCACCTATATGTGCACCTATATAATCACATATATGTTCACCTATATAATAACCTATATGTTCACCTATATGTGCACATATATGTTCACCTATATAATCACCTATATGTGCACATATATGTTCACCTATATGTTCACCTACAGTATATAATCACCTATATGTGCACATATATGTTCACCTATATGGTCACCTATATAATCACCTATATGTGCACCTACATAATCACATATACTGTATGTTCACCTATATAATCACCTATATTTGCACATATATGTTCACCTATATGGTCAGTCACCTATATGGTCACCTATATGTTCACCTATATGTGCACCTATATAATCACCTATATGTTCACCGATATGTGCACCTATATAATCACCTATGTGTTCACCTATATAATCACCTATATGTGCACCTATATACATCCTTATATGTTTGTCCATAGTAGCTATGGATTTTTAATAATTTGAAACAAATAAAAACCCAAAATGTAGAGCTCAACATTTATTAACAATCACATCATCGACCTAGCATGGCACCTGTATGTGCACATATATGTTCACCTATATGGTCACCTATATGTGCACCTATATAATCACATATGTGCACATATACGTTCACCTATATGTGCACCTATATAATCACCTATATGTTCACCTATATACACCTGGATTAATCAGTTTGTCCAATAATGTAAGACAGGGAATAAAGCAGCTTGTTCAAATGTTCAGGAAGTAGTGGAGCTGTGCATAAAGCCCATTAGGCTGTTGTGAGGAATCATTACATGTGTAACATGTGACAGCCTCTTCACATAGGCTATAGGCATGAATATTTATGACTATTATATTTAAGTGGGATGTTGCATATGTTTTGAATCAAACAAGTAGCCTGTCCTGGCCTATAGCTACGTCAAGTGATAACCTCAATACGGTGCCCCCATTCCAGTTTAAAATATTTTCCAAGGAGAAAAAAGAAGTTTTTCAATTGTGTTAATTAAGAAATTGAACGTGTAGCCTACAAAATACATAGGCCTACATGAAAAGTGTCACCTCACTGTCTGAAAACAATGTTTTTGTCATTATGAATTAAACACGCCTTCAGAGGATTTTAACATAGTAAAAAAAAAATCACGTTTACAGCATATGGTGCTTAATTGAATATGTTTGGCCCCCTTCCTCTTATTATGTGGTCTCACCCGGTTTAGTGCACTAAAACAGCATCAGTGAAACAACGTTGATCCAATGTTGGCATTTACAATTTCAACCACCCTATGTTGATTCAATGACATATTTTCAACATTAGCAGAAGTAAGCGGAATATTTGTGTTAATATAAGTCTTAAATAGTTATATCTTCCGACGGCAATCACTTACATCTGTGTTTGGTCCGAAAAACGGGTCTGTCAGTCTGCTCTGCTGTAAGCCGAGGAGAAAACTTATTGTATACTTCCTTGTATCCTACAAGCTTTATCCAATGAGGAGAGAGAACGGCATGAAGGGCTGTGTGTGCAGCCATGGATGCACGTGAATGTGGTGATGTAGGGACGAGGACCAATAGATCCATGACGAGGCCGGGGGCTGCTAACTAACGAAGTTAGCCAAAACGACCGGATCGCTTACTTCTGCTTTAAATTTTTAGAACTTTGATTAAGCAATATTACCCGAGAGGGTGTGCTTTAACGTCATTTGAGCACGACGGTGATGCGGTCAGGACCGAGGCGCTTGCGCCGAGGTCCGCAAGCATCACCGAAGCAACAGGACCAGCGTGAAGACATACAGAGACGTTATCGATACCGTATTACATTTGTTTATCATCTATGTAATCAATATAAACACAGTTGAAGCTAAGTAGCTGAGCTACGTGGCTAACAACAGCTAGCGCTAATATCAAAACACATCGCCGTCAAAACGTAGTTGCCCTGCGGCGATTTTTTCCCCAGCCGAGTTTAGTAGAGATTTATCACCAATGAGACGGGCCAGGTCAGGTCCAGGTTTTAATGTTCAGGTCCGTTTATAACTGTAGCAGCAGCAGCAGAGAGATGGGGCAGCTCCTGTATGGGGAGCCTGGCTCTGACTTAGCTCCTGTCCAGCTGAACAGCGGAGTGATATTGTCTGTAAAAAGTCGCAGTGCTGTTATACTGTATATCAGCACTATGGAACGTCTCTTGTCCAATCAAATTGCTCGGTTGGGACCGGTCGGAACTAACTGTTGTATAATGCTGATTTGAGCACGTTCTAAATGTCTTATTGACCAATCAGATTGCTTGGTCGGAACTACTTGTTGTCGGAACTACTTGTTGTATAACTCGGAACATTTCGAGTGTAATCATGTTTAAAAAGAGACATAAAGAAATGATTCTCCAGAGGTACATTGAATAATTCACACAAGGTGTTTGATTACTTACTATTTGGATTAAAATGTGTAATGTGTAAAATGTTTAATTAGAACATATAGTTAAAATTATAGGGGTAGGATTAGATAAGTTTACTTCTTCCTACTCCTTTTCGCTCATGTAAACTGCGTTGCTTATGAGATGTTGTGTATACATTTTTCTGTTCACTTATATTATTATTTTATCTTATTTATTTTTATTTTTTTTTACACTGTCGTTTACATGATCGAAATAAAGATATCAATCAATCAATCAATCAATCAATCAATCAATCAATCAATCAAAATAATCAACCATTGATTAGTCAACCTTAACCAACAATCAACCTTTCAGCAACCTTTCTGACCATAATTCAACGTTGATCTAACATATTTTGCTATCTGGGTAAACATAGTCTACAATAAAAATAGCAACGAGGTAAAAAAAAAAGAAAAAAAAAAAGTCTAACGTTTATTTTTGGGCACAAAACTCCAGACTCAACCTTTAAATTAGCTAGGCTTCTGATTACTTTGATGCAATTTAACATGAACACCGATTATGGTCGAGTCTTTCTCCCCACAGTCACTGAAGTAAATTTTGGACTCATTTTTCACAAGCCACATCTCTTCTTAACAGTTTGACACGAAAATGGCAATTTTCAGACGGACACATCAGGAGAAAATCCACTTTGTTCAAGACCTGTCTCTACCATGGATGTATTATATTAACGGTCTCAGGTCTCTACCCGAGATTTGGCACAGATCTCCTAGGCAACGTCAAACAAACGGCCGCGGACTCCCGTGGAAATGATTTAAATTATTTTTGTCATGCTAAATATTACTGTTAGTAGTGTAAATATTTAATGTTATCATAAGAAAATATAAATATCTCACTTTCATCTACCTACAAATTGTATAAATCCACACACACGATCACAGATGAGGTGGGGTGACGGTTGGCCACGCCCATTTAGAGAGACAGGAAGTGTATACCATTTCTGATTGGAGCAGAATATTTTTGCAGAGGCAGAGAGATGTAGATCCATGAGGCAGCCTGAGAGTGGAGCCTGCACCGGATGCAGCCTGACCATGCCTGACAGTGGAGGTCTGCAGCCAGACCCCTAATATAATACATCCATGGCCAGACCGTTAATATAATACATCCATGGCCAGACCCCTCTCGGGATTCTCACAGCAGGAGAAATTGAGAGGCCCTGAGTGGACACATCTTCCATGCTACTTGAAAGCCCCGCCCCTTTGGCCGCCGACCGTTAGAGCTGGTAGGCGGTGAGAAGATGCCAGTGATGAGAGAGCCTCTGCTGACTACTGACTTTGGGTGAGAGCAGCTGAGACTGAAGAGCATAATGTCAAATAAAATAGAAACAAGCTAGGCCAAACACTGGTTAGGCTGAAGTAATAGAAAAAACAAAGGATGTAAATAATGTAGGCTATGCCTGAGTGTGTGTGTGTGTGTGTGTGTAAAATGCAGTTTTAAAATATCTGTTGCTAGCAAGTTGCACCAGCTGTGGCTAATCAACATTAATTAGGCTTCAGTCAACCAGGCTACAAGTACTTGACTCCGCGGACGTCCGCCGGACCCGTCTGCGCTCAATTTTTACGACCGCGCGGACTGCTCGGAGGGAAATCTTCACATCGACCTGTTTTGTAGCTCCACTATGAAACCTCAAACGTCCACGGACAGTGCTCAGCTCGATGTGGTTTCTTGGTTTGATGCGTGAAAGTATGGAGAATGGACTGTTCAACAGAAGTGAGTTCGAAAAAAAAAAAAACGTACTGATGTCCCTATCAGAGAAGTACCAAGAAGCTAGCTTGTTAGCTTGAACTTCAGGGCAGGTGTCTGAAGTTAGCGTTGCTACAGTTGTTGAATTTTCCCACAGGAGGAAGCAAGCTAGCATAGCTTGTAAGTGGATAATGTTAATGTTAAAACCCTGACACTGAATATTTCTTTCTTTATCCACATTAATATAGAATATATAGCCTATAGCCTATATCTTTTTTTTAAAGGCTCAAAAGGGATTATCATCCACAGTGTGGACTGGAGGTAAGTTATTAGCAAAACAGAGTCCTGAAAACACACATGGGGCAAGGTGAACAGTATGACCAATGTGACAAGCTATCCAATTAATTTGCTTTGTATATTTCCAGGCTTCATCCAGTGCTGCTGTGGCACCTGAGGGTAGCAAGCAAGAGAGGGTCAGGAAGAGATGGGAGCTAATGAAGAGAGAGCTGCGGAGGAGGTGGAGGAGGAGGACAGCTGCCAACATGCTGCTGTGGGAGAGTCAAGAAGGACGGAAGCAACAGGTGAGATTGACAGCAAAACCAACAAGACTGGGCAAGTTGCTTTATCTTATATAAAAGTTTTCTCGTCAGTTTGAGGAAATAATATATAGGTGGTTCAAACTCAACTTTTTCCTGGCAGACATTTTAACTTGTCATGGCAGGAAGTGCACAGGTGAAGCACATTTTGTTAACGATGGCTCAGACAGTGAGCCTGCATGCATGATATCAGGACTTGACCAGCAATTCTATAGAGCAGTGGTTTTTAATGTTTTTGGGCAAAGGGCAGGGGCATGTGTTTAGCTGAGCCTTTGGCGCATACTGACGTGTAGCAGGCATACATCCACCTACCTGTCACAGCATGCAGCATGAACCAAAGTCTTCATAACATAAACAAATCAGTTAGCCTATATAAGATGGATTTCATGAAGGAAATAAGCTATCAAGACTTTAAGTATTTTTGCACTAGGCTGTAAACATGTTTATTTCTGTTGTGAATTTGGGCATTTTAACATGGAAGTCTATAGGGATTGACTCACTTTTGGAGCTTCGAGCAGACAGTAGATGAAGTGCAGTTTTTGCTATTTTTTTTGTTTTGTGCTGGCCTTATTTGTCAGAGCTGGATGGTGCTACTTAGTTGGGGTTCATGACACATCAATCGCTACTCATGCTCACCCTTGAAACACATAGCAGTGACCCACTTCACTTCATCGCCCTGTTGGCACAAATCTTGGCGCGTATCCACATACAGGACACAGACTTGATGACGGTGAAAGACTGAGTGAACAGACACACTGCACTTCTCTGTTTATCCTAGGGGTTACTATCTAAAATGACAGTTACCAAACGTACACAAACATTGGATTACTGACCTTGACGCTTTGGCGACAAAATCTGTCAGAGCTCCCAGCACCTTACATTTTTCTGTTGAACTTGATGGTATCACATAGCTTTCCTCTCCATATCTTGAGGAGGCAGAGCCACTACTCCATATTTATCTACTTTGCTGTAGTTGGCAACTGGCACTGTTCAGTTTTATAATAGTTACCTCATAACATCGTGTGGGAAATGCAAAGGGGGAAAAAAATGTCCATATTACACATTCATTCATATATTATGTAAGGGATAATGTATAGTTTGGAGGTTGTTATGGAAGGAGCCTCCACTCTCCCTGTAACAAGTTACAAGTCATTTGTCTAACATCACAATTAGTCCGAAGCTGTTTAATGACGGTAAAAATCAAACGTAAATATCCTGCATAGTTTCTCTTTTCTGTGCTGCGCTGATCAGAGCGGTGTCCCTAGCTGGGTCTCTGAGTCTGTTATACTTGACGATGGTCATTATTCAGAAGTAACAGACCGCAGAACGCAGCGATGGACCAATCAGAGAGCAGCATTCAATAGAGCAGTGTAATAATTATTTTGAAACCTTCCTGAAACCTTAAAAAAATCTTGGGAACCCTGGGAGTCCACACCCCGAGTCTAGGAACCACTGTTTTTGTATAGACCCTTTCAGAGAGTATAAACAAAGACAGGTGTTACCAAGGATACTAATTAAGGCTCCATTCCATTTAGTGTACCAGAGCGTTTTCTAATGAGCCACACCTGTCTTTGTTTATACTCTCTGAAAGGGTCTATACTTCATAGAGAGATGGCCTGTAGAGCCTCATTCCTAAAATACATAGTAATGAGTAACTAATGTATCCGCCATAGTCAAACATCATGTTCATGTTTGCCTGCCATCATGTGTTGTAGAATAATAATACCTGTTCATACTGGGTTCATTTAAAATATTTATCCAGAAAACAACCTACTAATCATCAGGGAACATCCATCACACTGCTTTGAAAAACAAGATTTGTATAATAGCATGTTTACTTACTAAAACACTTTACTATCTTAGTGTGAGTGCATCCTCTAGGACAGTTTTCTTGCTAGAAATTCCAATGAGCAACATCTTCAAAGTGAATTGAAGTAGTTTTCCTGTCCTGTGAAATCCCATTTTGAATGTAATAGTTAAATTTGTTTGCATTGTGTAGAAGATGATGTCGATGTAACAGCTGGCAGTTGATTACTTGACTCAAATGAAAGAGACAGATTCACTGCTTTTTTTTTTTTGTTTGTTTCCAAACACTTCTGGATCTGGGAGATAAAAGCTCAGTGTCAATATAAGTCAATATAATTGCTTTCTCTCTCAGATTAGATACATTAATATGTTGATATTTCACAGATCACCAGTGCCTTTGTGGCATAGTGAGAATTGGCAGTTTAAGTTTTATGCTGCTTCCTTTTTCCTTGAAAAACTCACCATCTCTCCCTTGAACCACCACCCCATCTCTATGCTGTATTATAAAGTTAGGTCGTGTCTGTTTTTAACATTCAAGCTCATCAAATGACTTCCAAAAACTGCACACTTACTTCATTATCTTTTATTTCAAAAGGTTTTTTTTTATCACTTGTAAAAGGTTCATAGAAAACAGTTTTTACTTCACAGCCCGACTCATACACGAAACATACACATGTAGATAAGTCATCTCATCTTCCACAGTGAGTCATGAGATGTTACTACATTCTACCACAGTCATTTGCAATTATGCAAATATTAATTTGTGCAAATCTGTTCAGATGCAGTTTGAGAAAAATGTGTATTTACCAACTCTGTGGCAAATGTGCATCAAGGGGCCTCTTCTGAGAGAATCCTGTCATAGTTTTGAAGCACATTAGCCGTATAATTGCAAAATGACGGATAGTTTTTGACGGCCACTTCTGGAAAGAGAGAAGACAGGGTGAGAATTATGCAGGGACAAAAAGTGCTAAATGCACATTTCCCCAATTAATTTCTCATTGACCCATGGCCATGTTAGCCAACAATGTTCCATCATCCTCGGCCTCTCCCTTTTTAAAGAGGAACTATGCAGGATTTTTAGCTTAACTATGCCACATTTCTTTCTTTTTTAAAGTATATTTTTGGGGGCTTTTTCGCCTTTTAATGGACAGGAGAGTTGAGAGAGAGAGAGAGAGAGACAGGAAATGGGAGGCAGAGAGCGGGGGAATGACAGCAAGGGGCAGCCGGGTGGAATCGGGGCGGGTGCTCTACCAACTGAGCTAAACCTACCTTAATTAAACAGCTTTGTAGTAATTGTGATGGTTTAATAAATTAGATGTTACTGTTACAGGGAGAATTGAGGCTCTCTGCCTTCCACGTAGCGGCTGAAAACCAACCTTGCAAGAGCAGCGCCACCGTATGAGTTTCGCTTTTACCACGCACTGCTGTCATGCATGCACGCTTCTGTGTGTGTGGATGTGTGAACGCCAATAACGGAGAAAGAGTGCTATGCGGAGATGAAAGAACGGAACAATATTGCGTTGGTCAAAAGCCAAAACATCTATTCGTGGCGGACGTAATTTATTTATGGCGGGGCAGCCAAGAATTAATGAATGTATGGGAAACACTGCATGCAAAGAGGGAATTTTTTCTATTTTGGATCTTTTAAGTGGATTTTCTCTAATAAAGATCAGGTGAAGGCTTGGTAGAAGTACTGGAGCTAAGATACCATGTGTAATGATAGGAAAGGCGTCCACACACTGCAATCTTTCCAAAATGTTTCTACATTTAGGTAAACCCTGAGCAAATTTGGGCAATCTCTAATCCAACAGGAACCTGATAATGAAATATTGCACTAAATCGCCATGACCACCAGTGTACTTTTTTAACAAACTTTTATATTGGTATTTAAAGTCCTTCATCCTCATGCACTATAAATATTGAGTGAACACTTGTTTAATTCCATTAGAAATATTTCCTGGCTGAACTGATAATTAGTCCACGTCAATGATTGTAGGAGCCATTTTGCCTGTTCTGTATTTGACCACCAGGGGGGGTATTGTGTTGGGTGAAGGTGATATAGGTGTGTGTGTGTGTGAGGAGGAGAGCACAAAGTTTTCTGATCGTGTTAAGACCGTGTTAAGCTGGTTATACCGTAAAAGACGTGTAAAACCGTGTAGAGGACACGCAGAGTGAGTTACCGTGATTGAGTGTTTGAACAGTGTGAATTACACTTACCTGAGAGCAGCAATCCTGTGCTTACCTGGACTTTGTGTGTGTAAATTTATTATTATTATGCAAACAACCTCACGTGAATGGACATTGGTTTGTGGACACGCGTCCGGAAGAGTTCCACACCAACACACACAGGAACTTAAAAGTACACTGCTTTATTAGTAAAAAGACTGTACAATGACCCAAAATCAACATCTTTTTTTCCCCAACCACCGCCCTTCACTCCACAGCTTCCACACTCCCTACTCCAGTATGCCACACTGTCTTCATCGATTCCCCATGAAAGACAAGGAGAGGTCATGTTTTCAATAATTATAAACAGTGGATCACTAAACTGTAAATAACATCAGCATCATTAGTGCATGTTTGAGCAATTAGAAAAGCATCTGTCTTTAATCACAGGTTGAGAACATGCCAGCAGCATCTCATCTCAAAGATGCAATTGGTGCAGTCAGATCTAAATATCTCTATCTTTTTCTTTTTTCTTGTCATGCTGTTGCATGCATTTGTAATTCCTCACTTTGAAATTCAACTCATTTACATTACTCAGCAAATGAAAAATGGGGTTCTTGTTGAAATATTTGGAAATTGCAGGCATTGCTTTATTCAAAGCTGCTGTAGGGTTGTGTGTCTTTCTCTCTGTCACACCAATTTTAATAATCATAGTATTCACGTAGTTTCACCACAATTATGAACTTTCCAAATATGCACCTGAGAACTTTTCTTTACAGTGAGTGTGAGGATTAGCCTCGTAAACCAGCCTCTCGCGGAAGTGCATTTCATTTCATTCCGAGGGAGAGTCTGGCCTCATCCCCATTCTAAGCGTTTGGACTGAAACCCTCAGAAGGCCGAGCCAATCAGCGTTGCCCGCTGTGATTGACACAGCACGTTGGCCAATCAGGGACCGACTGGTGCAAAGCCCCGTCACTACACCAACTTGCTGATTGGCTGAATGGGGTTGTCTGTCAACGCTACTACCACAGATATTAAACCGTCTTTGCTACTACTCCTGCCCAGCTCCCGCCCACCCCAAACACTTAGAGGGGGGATGAGGCCAGACTCTCCCGAGAAATTAAATGAAATGCATTTCCGCGAGAGGCTGGTTTACGAGGCTATGTGAGAATCACATTGGTTTAAAAAGTCATTTTCAGAGACTGTAAAATGTACACATTTGTCTTTAAAAAAGCACTAATTGCAACATCTCGAGAACTGCACATTATCAACTTTGTAAAAGGTAGAATTTATAGCAGAACAGTTGTAATGGGCATGATGCATTATATTGTACAGATGCACCCAATAAAGTGGGAGCTGAGTGTGCATAAACTATTTTCATCTTACAACATTGCACTACCACTCTAAACTCCTCTGTTTGTGCCGTGAACACTTGCTCAGGTGCACACGCAAACACAAGCTGGCAGACGCACATATAGATCTGCTTGAACATCTCTCCAGTTATTTTAAGCTGTAGCGCTGTTACTTCTGTACTGACAGTCAGTGAGTCAGAGAGCTGCTCTTCTTGCATTACATGGTGTTTTCTGTCAGGGCACAGAGATCCACCAAGAGCGATACCAGTTCTATCAGCTGAAGAGCTCGGAGAGCAGGAGTTCCAAAAACTCCTCACGCTGTAGATGCTGGAGGCAGATTTTTAGTCTCTTACTGGCTGCTCTTGGTGCTTGCTGCTACGTCTCTCTTCTAGTCTCTAGCTGAGTGTTTGTGATTACTTTAAGGTTAGCTTGCACAAATACTGGAAACTGAAGATGTCAGGGTCAGGGGACTTGAGTCAATAAAGTCGGTGATGCTTAATTTCTTACTTATGGAGTTGTGCACATTTATGAATTGATATTTACCTCAACCATATTTTGACCATAGCTCATTCAGATTAAGTAAAGTCTTTATTATCAGACACGAGTTGGAGTAGAGTTAAATCTACTGTATTTCTTGTAGCTGTATTTCATGTTGCTATCGGGTAATGTACCTACATGTTAATGCACTGACTGAGGGAATCAGGGGGGAAAAAAAGCAATGCTGGAGAAGAGGCAGAAGAGACAAGGCCTCTAGCTCAGCACAGGAGCCTTCACTGTGTTAAATCTGCTGAATATCTGGCATACCTCTGATGGATCATGAGGTGGGAGTGAGCAGATGGCTGAAGGTGAGGTGTGAAGTACTTGGGTGAGACTTGGACCGAGCCAAGACCGGATGCATCCTGCAGAGCTGCAGCTCAATCAGGTTGTATCTCAGTCTGGTTGGTGTTTGAGCAGGAGAGGGATTTCCTCAAGTTGGTGATACCCCACAGGCTGACCTATGTCGGACTGTTTTACACCAAACCTGGCTCACAATATCCCTGTGTTTGTCAGACAGTGCAACATGCTGTTGATTAAAACCACTTAACTGCTTTTATTGCACTCTATGAGGTATATTCAAGTGAGATTAAGGTTAAGATGCTTTCAGAGCAAATTTAAATTGTTGTTGGTGGGGGGTCTTGTAAAGTCGATACCCACACACAAGTTGTACATTTAAATGGAATTCCACTGTAAACCAGAGCTTATCGGTCTTGTAACTGATGTAGGTCCTCTGCTCCTGTCTCCTTTAAAGCTGGTGTACAATGGTACTGCTGGGTAAGTGCAGCCTCTCTGGTTGCCTTAAATATTGCCTTAAATATTGGTTGCAGTATCTTGTAAGAAATAAATCACAATGAACAAAAATAAGTCTATGATCCAGATGTCCTCTTAAATACAGTATTTGTAGATTTACAGGCAGTATCCTGCACCTACTGCACAATACCTGTAATTTAGTGTGAGTTATAAAGCAGAGATGTGAAATATGAAATATGTTGAAGCTAATGTTTCAGATCTGAAAACTGAGCCAAAACCCAGCCCATATGTTTACATTTTCATTTTCTGGCAGGCTCACCTTGACATGACTCAATGAACAGTAAACCTCTGGAAGAACCCGCTCAAGGAATGTGCACAGTCTGTTTCAGGCACTCTTTATATCCAGGTAGTCAGATCAGGGAGCAGTGGCAGCTGGCTGTTTGTGTACGCACATGGTGACAGGCTTTGCCAAAAACCACAGATGCCATTGCACAGCAGAGAAAAAGAATTGCTTAAAGGGGTTTTAATTTCCCAAAGTAAGAATGATGTGTTGAATTATGACATCTGTAAGGGGAAAGGGAAGGAGAAGTGGGGGAAAAAAGCAGAGGCAGAATTATTATATGGGTAGGGGGCTAATTACTATCCGCTAAGACTCTCCTGTGTCATTATGGAATAATGAAAATATCAGTCAAAACACTATTACAGAAATATTAAATTTTCATTAGACACCCCTGGAGCTACTATACTCCACTCCTTTATCACTTTTTATAACTGAGGACACTTGTTTCATTCTGTTAATATTTAATGACGGATGGAATTATTAGTCGAACCACCAAGCATTCATCTGGATTCAGTCATGTCCCAAAAGCTGGAGAGTGCGATAAATTAGGTATATGAAATAAAAGACAGAACTGAGGAAGGGTAAGTGGAAAAGAGGAAAACTGTGAAAAATGTCAAGTGAAAATTGAATTTTCAAAGCAGACAGGGATTTACAAAAGTCAAACAGTAAGCCACGCTAGAAAGACACATGAAAACAGGATGAAAAATAAAAAGATAAAGTGACGGCATCCGGTCGAGGCATGTGGGATTGAAGAAATGCCACTGTCAAGTGCATTTTACATGCAAATATGGTGAAAAATAAAAGGCATTTGATTGAAAGGGGAATTCAGTTTCCTGCTGTTTTCTGAACTGATTTTTTGTGGGCTTTAAATCTCTAGAGACACACAATTGTTGTTTTTCTCTGCAGTAACCCAAACTTGGAACTGTTTTCTGACAAATGTGACCTTGCCACATTTAATCAACTTTTACAGTTTTTTTTAGTTTATTTAATTTTGGTGTTTATGTGGGAAGGTGAAGGATTGCTATGTTCCATGTTGAGTTACTAAATTTCTGAGATGATCCACTAATTGGAATGTCACATAAGCTGCATCAGAAAAATGATACAGATACTGTGGTCATATGGTGAGAAAACCAAGGCTTGCATTGGATGCTGGATTGGATTACAGTGTATGATTAAACCATTAGTTTATATGGTGGTGCATATATTAGGGTTGGGAGAAAAAATTGATTCACATAAATATCGCAATATCTTTTTTGACGATTTCTTTTTTCAAAAATCGATTTTATTTTATTTTATTTTTTTAAATATTGTGCAATGTGCATTTGTTAGCCTTTTTTACATACAGAGAGTACAGGTTTTGAAAAGGGTTTAAGTTCACTTTATAATGGAGTATGTTAATTTATAGGCTCCTACAGTATTTGTGTGCAGATAAATGTTAAAAATGCAGAATAAAAATCGAGAGAATTGGCAATATCGTAGAATCGCAATTTAAATCGAATCGCCATCCAAAAAATCGTAGAAGAATCGAATCAGGAGAAAAGCATATCGTCCCAGCCCTATGGTGGTACAACACACTGGCATGGTCAGCATTGCTGGAGACATCCTCCATTCTGTGGAACTGAGACATCATAATTAGCCTCTGGGGGCTCACTTGTCCTTGGTCAACAGTGCCAATAAATACTATCCAAACAAAGAGATAATGCACCTGATGTGACAGGTTTCCCACCTACTTATTGATATTGCATTAATATCAATAAGTAGGTGGTGTTTCAAGTTTTGCTGTGGTCGATTCTGATGAAGTTGTTTTAATCTCCCATGACTTGACAAGTTCCTTTTTTCCTGATTGTATTGCCCTATATTCTATAGAAATAATATCCTGTTCAGTCTTATTTCACATCAGTGTTAAAAATATACTACTAAAAGCTTTATTGACAGACGAAACATTGACATTATGGCTGAATGATGAAATGTCATTGAAGGCTTTCTTTGCCTTCCCCACATTTCCAGCACCTGCACTGAGCCCTGCTATAGAATGTAAGCCTGAAAGAGAGCAGCTACTGTACTGTATGAAAATTATTCTTAGCTGACAGGGTTCTGTGAGGATAGTTCACAATAGTAAGAGCAGACGCAAACTGCTGACTGTTTGTGACTGAGAAATGCGAGAAGAAGAGTAATTTATTCAAAAAACTAAATGCGTTGCTGCTCGGTTTGTGACTGTGTGTCTAGACTGCCATCTCCATCTCCACACATACAGTATACTGAGTCAGTACAGTTCAAAATGTGAAATTTTATAGTGATGCTCGGTAAGTGATGAAAAGTCTTTTAAAGTGATTACATTCTGTTTTGAGAAAAATTACACAATGAGAGAGGTCTTTGAATACCGGAGAAAGGATAGAAGTTTATGATGCTTCTCCTCCTCCTGGCAGCCTTCTAGTTGTATCTCAAAGGTTAGATATGTGCATGCTTCACATTATTTGAGTATTTGTACATTCAGCACTAATTAAGTGCTGAGCAACTGAGGCTACTCTCTCTTGCCTTCTCCCAAAGACAGACACACAGGCATACTGTATGCACAGCCTCACAGAGTGCATGGTGAATGAAGGGTAATTGGTCTGGGCATTCTGAAGACATGCTTCTCAATAGATACTTTAGCCTGTGTAGTGTGTGAAAATTGACTGGCTAAAAGGCAACTGAACTGTCTCCTGACTGACTCAGGATTTAATATCGACTTCAATTGACTGTTCACATGTAAGAGGTTTTCACATGTCTTTCATTTGATTTTTAACGCTGAATTAATCAACAATGGAGTTGGTTTCTGTGTGTAATGTTAAAGGGGTTATTTGTAATGATGAACCAATAGAGATCAGCAGCTCTCCTAAACAGTCAGAAAGTTTGGTATTACCGCTTTACCAAGAACAATTTTCAAAACTAGACATCTGTCATGAGCAGGTTTCAACATTTTGGGGAAATCTGCTTTCTCGCTTATTTTCCTGGTAATGAGTTTGCAAGATCAGGGCTATCTTTAGCCTATCAAATACAAGGCAACAGCTACTGCAGCTCGGTTTATCAGCAATAAGTCTGACCATGTGTGACAAACTTTAAATAATTCCTCTCATTTAACATTTTTTAAGCTTGATATTCTCACTTTGGCACATGACTTGGTGAAATCTGCTGTTGCATTTCATTAACAGTTATGCTTTGTAAGATTTAACATCTCAGACCACTGCTCTGTACAATTTAAATTAATGCTTTTTATAGCATTAAACCACTGTTCACCCCGACCCAGGCAAACACATGGCATTGCTAGTAGACCGAGGAAATTAACTTTTCATTGGCCATCAGGCTAATTGGCTGGTTGATGTGACAGCTCACGAAGCTGGAGCATCAGGCTGCAGGAGGACTTTATTTGCCGCTTCCCATTCTCACACGCACACACATACACACACGTCAACACACACACCCACACAAATGCACACCTACCTCAGCCCTGTGACAGCTAAATTGGGATTAACGAGCTTTTAGGGAAAAGCTGCAGCAGCAGCTCCTTTTCTCTTTGTTTTTCTTCCATTGACACCCACTTGCCTGTCTGGCAGCCTGACTGTCTGACTGGCTTGTGCTTGATCTTGCATCAAATACAAAGGTTTCCTTTTTTAAAAAACTTGATATACACCTGCTTGGTATACACAGCCTGTGGGCCTTTTCCTGGCACAACACTGGTCAACAAAATGAGCTTTAGATCATGAGGGATTTAGAATAAAAAGACAAAGACTTGGTATGAAGTATATACCTTTGAGGATAAACCATAGACTTAAGGTTGAATGGTGAAAGGAAAAAAAAACACTGAAACACAAAAATAGGACAGAACTAGTGGAATAAAAGTTAATGGGCTCTAATATTAATGTGACAGAACGTGGCAGATGGTGCGGCTCTGAGTTGACGAAGTGAGACTAAGTTGTACTCAGCATGATGTGGTAGTGCCAGTTTCACACCACGCCATATTTTATGGTGAACCGAAGCTGCACAGCATGTGCAAATATTGTGGGAAATATTAGTCTTCAGTACTTTCAGACTTGATCCTGATGAATGCAGCTTTAATAAGAAGGCAGATGATTGGAGACGGTCCTTTAGGGCAGCTGTATGCTGATTTGTAAAGGCCTGTACTGCAAAGGGAGGTAGTGGTAGAGGTGTGTCGGCTGTTTGCCATTATTACTATGATTTTAGCTTTGCCTTTCCAGCCCATGTTTGAAACACATTTATTATAGATTCTGTTCTATTTCAGTCAATCAATAGACTCGTCTGCATGTGAACAGATTTGATTCAAAAGCTTCCCAAGCCTTTTTGTGCAGAAACATGTTTGCCAGATTGATTTGGATGAAATTCTCCCTATTGAGCGACGCCTAATGAGTGATGTCCACATGTCTCATTGACTTCCCCTTTGTCAGACACTAATAGTCTGAGCTAGCACTAATTACCTATCAAGTGCCCATTTAGTAGCTGTCTGATGGTTGTTATGGTTTGATAGGTGTGTCATGCAACGATAATACTGAGCCATTATGGTTTCAACTCTGGTACTAGAGCAAATGAAACATGGTTTTCAGAAAAAGCTAGCAGCAACAAAGGGAGAAGCTGGATTACTCTTTGTCTCAATAGTCTCTCAAATACCTTTTGTCATCACCTCTTACATAACACTGCTGGGTGAGGGAAGCATAAAGTGACGCCGCCGGCTGGATGTCATTACTACCATTACTGCTAGTGCATCACTCTTTTCCTAGACCACACAGTTGTAGACATGCTCTGGCACTTTGGCAAAGGCCATCTGTAAAGATGAGGGGGATGCCTCCGTCACACTAAGCAGTCGGCTCAACTTCACCCCAGGGAAGCCTAGGGCTTGTTCAAATGCCTCTCACAATCTCACCAGGACACATGTACCATCACCCCCTGCACCTGCTGTATGTCTGCAAGGGGTTGGCCACCAAGGATGCCAGAAAAGCTTCTTCTACCTGGTCACTGGCCATAGGCGCTCCCCTGTGTGGTCCAAAACATGTCTATGTAGGCTATGAATGGGACTTTGAAGCTGCTGTGGATCTTGTTTCTGGTAATTGTTTGTCAGTCAGTCAGGGGCTCACAACTGGAAATGTCATATGTGCAGATCAGTTGCCATATATTTCCTCAGCAACTGTACCTCCTCTCAGTGGTGTTTGATCTACAAACAGATGTTTCACTAGGCTTGGGCGATAGGTAAAAAATTTCCAATCGGCCACCGTACCCCTTTAAATCGGCGATTGACGATATATTCGGCAGTTATGACACGTGTGCGGAGCGCAGGTGTGTATGTATAAAGCGGATCAATCACAACCAGAGCACCGACGCGTCAGAGAGTAGCGAGGTGAGCGCAACGCACACCTTATTCTCCTGTGAGGAAGAAAAAAAAAAAGAAGCCCGTGGTCCGACCTGACCCGAGTTATTAAATGTTTACGTTTATTTAGAAGTTTAATTGGTGCTGATTAAACTTGTAAATGAATTCTGCTCTGGATCCAAACAACAGAACCATTTTATTATAATAGACTATATATTTTCCATCTTTGCTGAGCATAAGGTTTGTTCTAAATTAAATAAAAGCCTGTCCCATAGACGCGTGTCCGCTCGGCGCACACACACACACCCTCAAAAAAAAAAAAAAAAAAAAAAAACTATTGGCAGAAGTCCGGGCCGTGAGAACCGGCAGCCTACCTTTCATATGGATAATCAGCTTGATGATCTAACGGATTTGATCTGTCCCGGAAAATCCGTTGTTGTGATAGACACATGTGTTTTCATAACGTAACTCTGTCCGGAGCTTCGCTACTTTTATTTCCGTATCCTTCGTAACAGTAACCCCCGGTACACGGATTTCAAAATAAGGGCACACTGAATATCATAAAACATAACGCTCTTCTAAAAATAATTCAGACTCGTCGGAAATCAGTGTGAACAACATGGAACAACATACATATTACATAACTATAGCTGCCAGATCCAATTTACGCACGCTTTGAATTGTGCTCCATGTAAATTAGAGTTGAATTCTGTGGAGCCAGACCATTAATTTGGCGAAATAAAATGCAAAAAAAATCGCCCAGACAATCGCCAAAAATTAAATCAACCGTGACGGACTCAGCCGGTGGTCGATTGGCGATACATTCGTCCTATCGCCCAAGCCTATGTTTCACAGAACATTTTTACAACTGAACATTAACGCTGATAAAATATTTGACACAGGAAGTGTAGACAGGCTAGTATTCAAAAGATTTACACAGACTTCCTCATCTGCCCCTTGGCCCATGTAGTCTTCCATCTGACCCATCTCACACTCAGATCTCAGGCCTTGAATCTGCACCTTTAGGCTGTTTTCACATAATTGGTGCGCACTCAGATGCGAAAATTGATACATCGTTTCATTTTTCAGCTTGGTCCCTTTGCGTTCAAACATACTTTCTTCTCTCTGGACCAAATGCCGCACTAAAAACCACATCATCAGTGCTGTCATTGTTGAAAACACCCTGAATTACCAAAACATTTGAGCCCCAGCTGTATCACATGACAAGACCTAAAACTAACTTAAAATTCATTCCCATAAATAATGAAAGTTGTGGGCAGTCAGGGTTTTTTCTGGCCTGCATGTCAACCCCCCCCCCACACACACACACACACTTTATATCCTCCTACCCATCTCTCTCTAGCTGTCCTATCAAAATAAAGGCCGAGGAAAAAAAAAAACGACTCCTGAGCTCCTGTACTGCGAAGGAGACTCAACAGATCCAGGCTTTGTGTTCATGCTGCAGCTCAACTTCCCGGTCTGAGTTACCACGGTACTACGAAGCTGGTTATCAGCTTGGTCCAGCTCTCAGCTTTATGATCTGTGCCCGTTCACATCAATTAAGGCGTTTGGAGTAATATTATTCTACTTCCTCACTAAATGGAGCGACAACGGGCTGATTTCAGCCAAGAGCAGCAGGTTGTTTTGATGGAGAGAGAGTATGAGCGATACAAAAAAGCTTGATCGCAGCCTGAAGCAACAGTATTGCTGCAAATATGACGAGATGAGGCTGCTATTAATTTCTGACAGCTCTACATTGTGCTACTTTTAAATATGACGCTTTATTCATTTAAATAAACTACAGCAACAACTCAATTTTTTATTTTTTTATTTTATTGTTTTCATATAGGTATTTCACTGATCGCAAGTATGAAATGCGAGTGTGTGTTTTATTGAAAGCGAGGCTGGTGTGCGTATGAAAATAGGTTTCAGTGCATTTTATGTGCTGTAAATGTAAAAACAGCGGAGACCTATTCAAGATTTGCGTTTAGGCAACACTGCAGGCGATCGTAACATCGGAATTAATTTATTCATGGCCACATTAAGTGAAATTATTAACTTTACCGATTATCCATCTGATTATCTGTCCTGCTGCGAGCGGACTCAACACTCGCTTCACAGTACACACCTCCGTCTCCTTCTCTCTCTCTTCACGCTCTGCGCCGATGGGGTGCGTTGGTTCACGCTCAGCCCAACGTCTGAACGGAGCGGAGCCCCGATGAGCCCCGCCCCCGCAGGCACACAAGCAGCGCGTCAACGTCATCTTGCGGCCCGGCCCGGAGTTGAAATCAAACGCACCCCTTCTGCTGCGGTCGAGTTGAACCGAGTTGAAAACAGCGCCACTGAGCTTCCATAACTACATTGATTTTCAATCAAGATTCCAGCGCGGCGGCTGACAATTTGAGCGAGGCGGCCGCCACAAAATTTATAATGCAGAAAAAACCCTGGCAGTGTCTGTAACACTTTGTATGAATGTTAACTTATATGAATGTTGTGTTAACTTGAGTGGGCGGTTTAAAATCTTTGTGGGCAGTGACTGTTTGTGTGGCAGTAAAGTAAAAGGCGATATCATGTTGCAACACTTTATTCTGGTGTTCAGGAAATACTAATTTTATTTTATATCTTTTTTATTGGACCCCTTCCACCTCTTGGGACTCCTCTACTCGGAGTAGCCGTTTTTGTTTTTTCTCTCACCTAGGAGCAGAACTACTCATTATCAGAAGGAGCTAAAAGTAACTTATTAGAATTCCTCTCATTAAGGGTTGAACCTGCATCCAAACATAACCAAAGCCTCCTAGAATAAACAAACGTTTACAGCTAATTGCAGCTCTTATGTAATGCGTGTGGTTTGCTGGCTTGGTATCACCAAATAAAATATGAATAACACAATCATTTCTTAAGTCATTTTAGATTATATCACTACTTTTTGTATGTCTTTTCACACTATGCTACCCTTGCCCTAACCCTGACAGAAATTACACATACACTGCTTAAAGTGTGTGCACATGAAGTCTGAAATGTTTTTAAAAGTGGCAAACTTTTTATATTAAGGAAAGTGCTATAAAAAGTGCATTAAGTAGAATCATTTTTGCATGAGGTGATGAATTAGTGTTTAAAGAGGTTTAAGTCTGTGTTTTCTACAGTATGTGCAGCATGTGTGTGTGTGGTAAGAGCTTTCTTTCTCATCACCAGAGAGATAAGTCACAGTTGCTCCCATCTGTTGGCCAGGCTCAGGAAAAAAAGAGGCAGCAAATAAAAAGATGAAGAGAACAGATAGAGAGACATAGAAGACTGGGTGAAAAGAAACATTAAAAATCACTCATCTGACTAATTATACATTTCTCCTAAGAACCCTAAAACATAGTATGTTTAAAACTTTTCATAAGGTAGTCTTAGTTTCATAACCATTTTTTTTTTAATTTTTTTATTCTTAGCTTCTTTTTTTAACCCACCTCATCTCAGAAAGGCAGGCAAGTAAATATTCAAAAGGTCAGAATTCATTAGCTGGAAAAATGGCTTGCAAAAACAAAATTGTTTCTTTTCTCCCTCTCCCCTCTTTTATTCCCTCTTTCTCTCTTTTTTCAAAGCTCAGCAGAAATAATGAGATGATAACAGTGTCTGTTTGACACCTGCTGAAACGCTAAAGAAAAACAGTCTGTTTCACTGACTCTTTTAAAAAGGCTTTCCAGAGAAAAACATTTGCCAAATTTAAAGTATTTCAAACATGTCAACAGTCAACCCCAGTCAGAACTGATAATGGATGTGAAGTCTCTATTCAACAGTTCAGTGTTAAAATGTATGCAGTTGTCATTTCTGACTTGTTTAATGTGTAAGTGCAGTGAGCAAACACACACACATACAGTACGCGCACCGCCGAGTACAAGGGCTGTGGCACGACACACACCATCTGATCCTGTGTGGTCCCTGTTTTTTCAGCCTTGCAGTCGGTAACAGTGAGTATGTAGCCTAAAAAATAAGAGATGCACAGGACGCACACACACGCAAACACACAAAACACTCGAGGCAACTTTGTCTCCTTGAACTGCAACAGAAAATCTGTTGTGTAGGAAATGTAATTGCCGGCTGGATCACGTTCAAAGGCAACATATTTTTTTTTGAATGAATGAAGCACTGCATGTATTAACAGCAGTGGAGCTGCTAGGAGGTGGCTGGGGTGGATGGCAGCCACACAAAGCGCATGACTGTCACACCAGTCTGTCACATAGGTTTAGGCAACAAAAGCACAGCCAGTAAAAATAAACACATTGAATTCACTTGCATCTTTTTCTGTATTAGACCAGACCACAATCCTTCTCTACCTGTACCTGAGCTGCTGCAGTCACTACAGGTGGATATTACTATGTAGTGCAAGATTGGATATCATGATGAGCCACAATTATGTTTCTTACAAAACACATTCTGCTGTTGCTGTTCAGTTGTTCAGTTGTTCAGTTGGTGTTCAGCAGAAACATAAATTTCAAGGAGACAGGGATCACCGCAGTCATGGGGTAGCATGTGTCTGTAGATAAGCCACCTTCACTCCCTAAATCCCCCACTGTGTTGGTCATAGTATTCACTGTGTTTGTTCCATATGCAAATCAGAACTACCAGAAAAACCTTTCTTTTTCCAAGGGTTTGAAAAAGAGTTTCACTTAATTATTACATCTTTATTTGACTTTGATGAAGGTGGTTATTAAAAGGGACATTTTATTATCTGCAATCAGTCTCATCTTTGGTTGTAGTTAGTAATGTAAAGACTTAAAAACCTTTTGTTTAAATAAAGTTTGAAGCTTTAGCACAGGACACATATTCTATACCCACCACTCTAAATTATGAGAGCTGCAAATACTGACTGTTGCAGTCCCTGTAGTTTGCATATTGGCTATGCCACAAAACTCTCTCATCCTTTTAATAATACACACCCAGGATTATGTGGAGGTGACACAGCCAGAAACAGGCAGTAGTCTGACATTGAAGCAGCATGGAGCAAGGCAGAAGCTTTAGGTGACAATAACCGGGTCAAATACAAAGCACAACTTGTATTGGTATTCCCTATTAGGTAGCTTGTTGTGTGACTGATTTCACCCAATTTAATGCACCACGTAACCACCCACTTGATGTTGATTTATTTGAATTAATCATTTAGGATAATATATTCATTATGTGAGTCCAATATTTGTCCTTATTCAATTCTTGTGTGCTCTCTGTAGCAACGGCCTCAGGAAAACATCTGCCATCTTTGAATGCTCCACTATTCAATCATATTCACCAGTGAGTCACATCATTTCGTTCAGCGGAGGTACATTTGGTTTATTACTGGGTTTGTCACTTTCACATCGACATAGTCTTAAAGCAGAAGTAAGCAATCCGGTCGTTTTGGCTAATGCTGCGTTCCAGGCAGGCTTTTGAAACCGTAAATTACAGCTTCAAGTCACAACTTACGATTTTATAGCGTTCCAGGCAACCCACTCGTGTTTTTCCGACCTGTTTTACCGGTGAAAGTCACTATAACGGCCACTCGTAACTTCCGACCCGTGAACTCGTACCAGATCGAACTGGTATGACTTCACAGGTCGGAAAAACACGAGTTATGGGCTGCCTTGAACGCACCATAACAGTCCTCGTCCCTACGTCACCACATTCACGCGCATCCCTTGGCTTCACACACAGCCCTGCATGCCGTTCTCTCTCCTCATTGGATAAAAACTGTAGGATACGAGAAAAGTTTTCTCCTCGGCTCAGAGCAGAGCAGAGTGACTGACAGACCCGTGTTTCGGTCCAAACACTCTATGTAAGTGATTGCTGTCGGAAGATATAACTATTTAAGACTTATATTAACACAAAAATATCGCTTACTTCTGCTTTAAGATGTACTGCCAGTGTAAAAACCCTGACTTCACCTGATTGTGTGAATGAACTTCATTACACTGTAATGCAGTAGTTCTGCTTCTGAAGTCAGACCCCTGCTCATTCTCTCACTGAAAATCATGACACAATGCATTGTGGGGTTTTTAGGAGTGATATGACTTCTTTAAATCACATATTTGGGGGGGTACTGTGTCATGGATAAATTAACCCTCTTGTGATTTTGACACTAAACAAAATGACAGTACAGATGTTACTGGTTCAAAATTGCGGGGTTTTTCCTGCACTGCAGGATCGCGTGATCGCGTGACTTTTCACCACAACTGTTTTCCTCTAGGTGGCAGCACCGTACTAAATACTGCTCAGACGTTTTGGGGACAATGCTGACAGCCTGATAGCCGCGATTAGGAGTGGCGCTGTTCATGATACAGAATACAAGAGGATGAAAGGAGAACTAGCTGCAGACAGTAAATAATATAGTAGCCTCGTTTTCAATGACAAAATGTAACGACGGCAGCTACAGTAGACTATAGCCCACGTCTCACTCTCTTTTTTCGGTCATCTGTCTCGTCATCTCCAAAATGTGTTTTTAAAATGAGCCAACTGTCATTACTCTCGTTTTTATGCAGCATATCAGACAACATACTAGTGTACTCGTTATTGCCAAAATGTCACATAATTTCTCACCATATAAATAGGTCAAATAAATATTTTTGTCCCGTGCGTAATTGTCAAGATCCGCATTTCGATTAAACTCGCCTTTCTTCTTTTGTACGAGTTGTTGGACAACTGCATTTTCATTTTATTTACTTATTTCCCTGTCCTAAGACATGTTTATGGATACACAGTTGAACATATTGTCATTTTTCCCTCTGCATTTTCCCTCACTTTGCTGAATATCTGTTGATTCACGTCATAAACACGAACATTAAAAATATCTGGTGTTTATTAAAAATAGCCTACATGTTGTTCATTCAAATCAGTTGTTGTTCATTGTAGAACAATAGGGTATTAATACGGTGATTTATATACAGATATTGATCGCGCAGTGTGACCACAATCAATCACTACGCACGGAGGAGTGAGGGACATTTGAAACAGCTGTATCAATCGTCCCTGCAGGGACTACTGACACTTTAACCTGTTTTGCCTCTAAAATTCAAAACTATGACATTTCA
Organism: Trachurus trachurus; assembly: GCF_905171665.1. Classification (NCBI taxonomy): domain Eukaryota; kingdom Metazoa; phylum Chordata; class Actinopteri; order Carangiformes; family Carangidae; genus Trachurus; species Trachurus trachurus. The sequence goes on along the minus strand of NC_139908.1, from coordinate 20,073,115 downwards.
TAGTTTAGGACCTGTTTATGTACGAATTCATCTGTTGTTAGGTCATATTATTATTGCATGAAACACACAATACAACTTTTGATCACAAAAAAACTACCGCACGTAACATTTTACTTTCCGTAGTAAAAAACAGGTTCGCGCTAATAACTTTTGAATGGCATGACGTAATTTCACGAGCTTTCCCAGGATTGGTCGGTGTTGAGTGCTGAACATAGTGACAAAATCTGACGGCTCAAGCTTGTGTGGTTTTCGAGGAAATCGCTGTGTATCAATCGTCCCGTGTATCAATCGACCCGGCTCTCCCCTACTGTGCAGTAGTGCCGCAGATTTCTCACTCCGCACCTTGTTTGAGAGTGCAGCTGGATGATTTCTTGTGAATGAACGGGTCTGTGTCACTTTGGGGCTGGGCGATAAAACATAGGATAAATAACTTTCCCTCGATAGAAGACGCGGCCGATACAAAGTCGTTTCATTCATCCATTTTTTGACAGACAACACAAACAGCCAGTGATAATGAGAGTGGTGACACCGTCAGCCATGCAGCCGGCCTGGACTTTTTATTTTTAATTATGAAGGATCATCTGCGCAAGGCAAAGATGATAGCATCAACAAAACACGGCGTAACACACGCGGCTGTATGGGACAGGCTTTTATTTAATTCAGAACAAACCGCTTAGCAAAAATGGAAAATATAGTCTATAATAATTAATTGATCTGTTGTTTGGCCACTGTTTGAAAATAACCCGAATTATGAGCAAATAATCTGATCCAGAGCAGCAGTCATAATCAGACTTCTTCTAAATAAACCGCTCTAAATAACTTACTCTTCTTCTAAATAACCCTAAACCGCTCTGAGGCGAAACCAACTAACAGGGAGGAGTTGGAAGCAGCGGTTTTAAACAGAAACTACTGACATTAGGCTACTCCCGTTATGAAGCTTATCTGTGAAACGTGCGCTGCTCAGAGACTGGGCAGAACGGTCCCACTTGCTTTCTCCCCGGCTACGTTGGTGGAGATCTCCCACACAGTAAAAGATTTAGGCAACACATTCTTCCAGCTGGCTGTTTTTCTTCCAGTTACAGAAAGTAGCCTATGTGCAAAGTACCACATTAACATCTCTATTCATATAACGCCCATCGAAACAGCTGATTTACATGTCGGCCGTATGGCGATTGGCCATTCACGCAGCTTTGTTCTTGGTTTCGGCCAATCAGCTTATAAGCATGGCTAATTATCAGCTTTCAACCAATCGCACTGTTTTAATGTGTGTGTGAAAGTTATTTTCTTTAGTTCATTTTCGTTTCTTTTGGATTTTTTTTACAACAATGTATCAATATAATATTGTTTTCGTTTCATTTCGTTATAAAAATCAATCCCTTTTCTTTGAAACAATGAGATTGAGCAGCTAAAAACCAGACCAGTTCAACTGTAGCGATTTTCATAACACTATCGCTCCGGATCAGAGGTACTAAGATGCTGATTATTAACTCAATAAACTCAACCATGGCTTGTCTTATTGTTAATCTGAACGCACATGTATAAAGGGCAGAGTCAAGGCAGCAGATAAATCACAAAACATCAACGCGTCCGTGAGCGCAGCGCACCTCATTTTCTCCTGTGAAGAAGAAGAGAAAAAAGAATGAATGTTTAGGTTTATTTAGAAGAAGTCTGATTATGACTGCTGCTCTGGATCAGATTATTTGCTCATAATTCGGGTTATTTTCAAACAGTGGCCAAACAACAGATCAATTAATTATTATAGACTATATTTTCCATTTTTGCTAAGCGGTTTGTTCTGAATTAAATAAAATCAGCAAACCTGGCGTGCTCAACTCAAGGTATGAACGGGTGAATCGGGTGCCAGTCCAAAAAAATTCAAAGTCAAAAAACGCTGAGGACGGCTGATTGCCGAAACGCGTCCGTTTCTCGCTGCCGAGCAGTTTTTATGAATTAAAAAGTGTGTAACTTAAAGTGAGTGCTGAATTAAATAAAAGCCTGTCCCATACAGCCGCGTGTGTTACGACGTGTTTTGTTGATGCTATCATCTTTGCCTTGCGCAGATGATCCTTCATAATTTGTGATACATAATCATCAAGTCATAAAGCAAGACAGGCTTTATCATATTACAATAAAATGTGATTTAGGCAGGGTATACAGTAGTTAGTTCTAGTTTAATAGCCTAGAGTTTAAGCTGTGGATTACTGCACAGATCACCGAGTCATCCGCCTGTCGTCCTCCGTTCTCACAGATGCCACCTGGCGGTTGTTTTGGCACATTGAGGCTTTTCATTAAAACCTCTTGTCTCGCCAAAGAAAAAAAATGCCTGAGTCTTGTGCCGTCTCGCGTGGACCACGCGTGAAGTCCGCAATTTTGAACCAGTAACATCTGTAAATAAAGTGAACCATGAGATAAATAGGAAAAACTTTAGCAGTTTCCTTAGGAACATAATAAAGTCAACTTTGTCAATGTAGCAAATACCAAGAGAGTGTAGGAAAGAAATATCAGTTAGATAAGGTGCAGATGACCCTGCTAAACATTCAGATTAGGTCAATACCACGCTCGTATCTGTTGTCTAAATATGACACCTGCTAATTTAGCTGGTTGTGTAGAGACTTGGAACAGCAGTAGACAACCTGCTTAAAAAGTCCATTATATCTCATTTGTGTCATTTTTACAAAAGCCAAGAGGCTTTACTAAATTTAAATCTACTACATAAATGTTAAAAATATATATGACACAGTTATGGCATGCAACTGTGAGATGTTGTTTAGAGATACAATGTACATTTCCCTGTGCTGTAATTCCTCAGCTCCAGTCTGTCCTTAGTGTTATTATGAGAGAATCCTCTGTGATTACCCATATCACTGTGACAGTAATCCCTCTTTCTGGCAGCATTCTGGATCATGCTGCTGGCCATATGTCCAAGCGATGGCCATGTCCAAGCCCTTCTGTCTAGGTGATAGACTCAGCCCAATTAACACTAACGAGATTCAGGCCGGAGGAAAGCTATATGGCCACTCCTCAGCAGACTGCCATATATTACTCTTTGGTTTTTCTGTTTGGGAGCTGCTCCTCTCGGTACCATTTTGCCTTTTCCTTCCGCACTTCTCATTCTCACTTATTGTCCTCGTTCAGTCACCCTCACTCGGCTCATTTCTCCTTCTTGTCCGTATCACTTTGGACTCCTCATCATACCATTTCTTTACTCCTTGCATCTCTGCCCTCATTCCCTCTCCTCTTTCTTGTGCTTGTTTTCTTTATGACAATTTTTTAAGCCCTTAACAGCACACACCTCTATAAATATTGACCCTTCAAACCTACTTTAGCTCCTGTCATCTCACACTCTTTCCCACTGCTTTATCTGTCATTCTGTTGCTCTGTCTTTTGCACTCTGTATGTCTTAATGGCTGCATTTATTTGAAAAGATGAGATTAGAGATGTAGTTATAGGATAATTGTGAATGACACAAGATGAGAAACAGTATAGCTGTGACAGTGCTAACAAAAGACAAAAATGCACAGCACACACACATTTGAGTGACTGACACCACCTAATGTTTTGTAGGACTCTTTACTGAGTGAATATTGTCTGCATCAGCTGCTATGTCAGAGTCCCGGTACATGCAATTACAGTGGGTGAATAAATTTGAATACATTTTCTTCCCTTTCACCTGTATTCATTTGTTAATTGATGGATGCCCTTTGAGTTGATTGCAGTCTTTAGTTTTTACATTTAATCGGCACTCGTTTCATTCTTGGCAGTGACAGCAGGGTGTGTTCTTTTTCTCTGTCTCCCGTCTGTCCTATCCTGGAGAAAAGGCAAAATTATTGACAAAGAAGCCATGTCATTAGTTTGTACCATTCAATAACCACCGACACATCTTCATTTGTAGTGACAAGCAGAATGTTAATGTCCATGTGTCCAGATCTTTAGTGGTTGATGATTCACAAAGTAATCAAAGAAAGTTGAAAACAGAGGTTGTAGTTATTTACATGCAACTTTTTCCATAAAAGCCATTCCACTTCGTTAACAAGATAAATCTAGAGGTTGTGTTACCTGTCAAAGAAATGACAGGGAAATCAGACAGAGGCTACAGAGGTGGCATAACCTACGGAATTGTAAATAGAAGCTGCAAATGAACTTGTGGCAAGGAAATATAAATGAGCCTCACTAAATATGTTTGTACGATCTTGTCGAGGAAATGTAACCACTGTGAAATGTGCTTCTTGTTAAGCTATGTCACCAGCTAGCTTAGGAAGGGGGAGTATTTTCACTTGGTCTCAATATTATACATCACTTAGCGGAGGCTCTTTTTTTCTGTAGCTGTAGCCCTAAGCAGTGCTCTCATCATTCACTGAGACTAATGAGCTGTCTTTGCTGATGTAATTTACCTCATTTTGTGCCAGCCCATATGAAAAATTTAACCATGGCCATGAAAAATAGTTATGTTTTAGCCCTTAATTATGTGCATATATTTGCCTGTCAGACACTGTTGATAGCGTCAGTGTCTGTTTGAACCTCAGCTTTCATTCGAGTTTGTTTGCGACTTTCGATCATAGAGGAGATAGAAAGAGATAAATGGAGATTACCCAGAAGCTAAATGTTGTGAATGCACTGGATGTACTCTGAGGGTAATATTTATTGAAGTGGCACATTTAACTCTAGTGGAAATGTGGAATAACCGTTTGGGTCAAGTGCAGGCTGCGAGGACCCTAATAGGAGATGACATAACCCATTTATTCTGCTTGTTAATGTTGAATTTGTAGAGATAAAAATGTGGGACGACTCCCTTTGCTTCTTCTCATTCTGGGTTTTTATTGTTTCTCATTCTCCAGTTACAAGCAAGTTCAAATAAAATACTTAAGCAAAATAGACGATACAGTATGAAATATAGAGGTATTGAGTCTGGTTACTCTGCTCTAGTCTGCACACTGACAATCTTTGCCATCACTATCCTATCACTGCTATGGAAATGAGTCACAAAATCTGGAAATCAGTCCATGGGTTTTTATGCCTCTGCCCAAGTTCATTTGTGAAGATCGGCCTGAACAAACCATGTATCTATATCATATAGTTTTGTTTTTCTTGAGCTAACTTTCTGTGATGTTAAAATAGTGATCCCTGTGGCACTTTCTTTGCTCTGAAATCCATTTGAAAAATATAAATGACCAGTTACCACTCTGTGCCTAATCCTAACCCATACATGTCCTAACCCTCAAAGAGGAGACATGCAAATTCTCAAACAATAATACATTAATATTAAAGAAAAAGGCTGTTAATTAAAAGGTGGAAAAGTATCTTGTCTCTACCAGTCACCTTCTGTCTTCCGGTGCTGCCCTGCACAACACTCAAGCAACACTTGTTGCTAATTGGCAGCAGATAACACATCCATCAAATATACTGCAAAATACACTTCAGGGGAAATTTAAGTCAAACGTGAGTGGGCTGAAAAGATGACTAACCTATAGGTGTCATATTTTTGCTGCTTTTAGAGATGTTGAAGTCCGATAGGTTTAATGTTTAAAAAAGAAATAGTAAACATTAGGAATGACCTTCAAATGTCATTGTCATCAACAAGATAAAAAGGCCAATTTAATCAACGCAAGTTCAACTCCGAACAACCTGCATAAAATGTCATAAAGATATGTGTCATCAGTGCAGGTGTAAAGTTTTATCCGACGCAATGGATAGATTGTGACACAGACGTTATAAATAATATACAGAGGGCATTTGCAAGGGTTAAAAGTCGTAACGTGTCATGGAGAAGCTGCTAACTTCAAAGTACATGACCTCAGCAGAAACTTAGACCTGCAGCCTCAAGTTTCAGTTTGCTCTCTGCGCATCGTGAGAAGGCATACAGTACATACATACTGTATACATGCACGAGAAACACATTTCAAAATTGCCTGAAATGCGATGAGTAAGTTTTATTTACAGGACAGTGATTCAGTATATTAGATTACATTTTATAAACCCAATTACTTGCTCTACATACTCTTTGTGCAGAAAGTAATTATGTTGAATTCAATTTTAAATAAAGGTTCCTATTTGTATTTCATGTGTTTATAATTAATACAGAGTAAATACATAGTAAATGTTAAATTCTCAGTTGGGATGAAAAGAGGATTAAGAAAAACCCACCAACAATTAGAAGAAATTGAATTAAAGAAGACAAGAAATAGCCTTCATGCATGTTGCTCTGTGGTCATTTGGTCACAATTATGACCAGTATAATAGACTTTACAGTTATTTAGAACTGAAACATGCAACCTTCTGTTCCCAAATTTAGCCCAAAATAATGTTGGGCAAAATCCTCCCTAATCATCTCACTGACAGTCGATCTGCAGTCTCTGTTGGCATCCTATTACACTCATTATCAGATTACTTATCTAAAAATGATAGTGCTCTGTTTTGCAACATTGTTGATATACTGTATTTTCCTGACTATAAGTCACGCTTTTTTTAGTAGGCTATGCAACCTATATTTCGAAGCAATTTATATATCAAAATACGCTGCTACTGAAACACCGAAAAACAATCACACGACTAAACCATAAAGTTGACGAAAGTCTGCAACTTGGTCGGAAATTTCAAGACGATACACCGTCAGGTCCCTCTTTGAACCTCTTCCAAGCACCCCCCCACCCCCTCGACACACACACACAGACGAAGTAGCCATATGCCAGAAAAACAACATGAAGCTAAATTATATGGTGATCTAAATGCGAAATGAAAGCCAGAGTCTGTGTTGGATTTCTTTTCTCTATTTCTGATTGTATCATACAGTATGAAAGTTTGATGCTGATTGGTGAGGCTCATAGACATATCGGCTATAGGCTTATAGGCGAGTTATCACAAACTAAATAAAACATACCACATAACTATATTCTGAACATGATAGACAATACTGGAGAATGTACTGTATTGTGAAGGCTCTCTGAGCAGCAGCAGAACTTCAGTGACATTACAGAGGTTGACATGTTGTTTGGTATTGCTGTTATCTTTTTAGTCTGTTGGACTTGTTTAACATGCACAGCCACATTCACAGTCTCAGCACAGTCAGCTATTCAACATACCCATTGTGACATATCCATGAATATTTACAGCTCTCACAACAAGTTCAGCAAAAAGGGGAGATTTTATTCACTGGTTGGACCTGTCGGCTTTATTATTGTGTAAAGTGTTCAAATAGTGAATTGCACCCTGACAGCACCTAATGACTGAAGGCACATGATAATACACAAAGTGCCTTTCTGGCCATACCTGCTCAGCGGAGCAAAAAAAATCAAATGCATTTTCATTAGAAATCTTTTTTTCTTTCTTTCTACCTTTTTGTTCCTCCTGCTTTTTAAAAACACAACCTCACTTTTCACCTCGCGCATCACCATGTGATGCAGCTACTTGCTGCAAGGAAATGTAGGAATTTGCCAGAATTACAAAGTAAGGTTTAAACTATTTTGAAGCCTCTTCCAGTGATGAGACGTAAATGCAGAGAAGAGCAGGCAGGGAAGGCACTTACCATGACCTTGCATCATTTTAGCTAAGATCTTGTGCAAATTTATTGGCAATATCACATCCTCTTTGTCCTCCTCATGTTTACCATCACCGCTGCGCTGATACACTTTCCAGAATAATAGGAATACTGTGTGTGTCTGTATATGTCTGTATGTGTGAGTGTGTGAGAGGTCAGTTTCACAACCATATCTCTTCAGCCTTTCTCTCTCCTGCCAAAAACTATGTTCTGTTGTGGGCCACCTGTTTCCCTTCATCTTGGGCTTCAAAATAATCAACTAATCAAATTATAAACTATTTGATTACCTTGGCCAAAATGTGTCTCTGCTGATAAATTCAGAATCCTTTTACTTGCATGCTCCCATTGAGCATCATATGCTGTGTAATAAGTGGGATAATGTATAGTTTGTCGGTTGTTATGAAGAAATAAACCCCCTCAGGATGCAACAATTAAAAAACTATAATTTGAATAATTATCTTTACTAACTCTTAAAATGTAATTCAAATCACAAGATAAAACTAATTGTACCTTTTAATAATTACACAATATTCAGTCAATAGTACATGGAATGTGTAATACTCACATGCTTAGCATTAGGGCTGACCCAAAAAAATCTAAGCTTCGTTCTTTGCCATGGTAATTGATCATGAAGTCCGTGATAGATTTTTTTATTTTTTCCTTTTTGACACCGGTTCTCATCGGCAATTGTTACATTAAAATGACTAGGCTACTTGGCATCCTGGAAACCTGCCTGATTTTGGAGATATGCAGTGTTTGTTTGCCATTACTTTCATTATTTCCGCTACGATCGCGCATCTCCCCCCCGCCCCGCCAGACGTTACGAACGCACACCCCCCAGCCGTCGAAGCTTCGATTTTGATCGATTTTATGTCCGCGAATATTCGATTATCAAAATATGATAATCGGGACAGCCCTACTTAGCATATCGTATATAAAATATAATGCAGTGATTATGCCTTAACACAGCCCCCACATGTCTTCCAGCTTCCACAGGGTGTCTTGAGAGTACTTGTGTTTTTCTTTTCTTTTTTTTATTCTCTTGCTTTCATGCCATTCTGTTCTGCTCATGGTAATGTGATATTTCCAAACACCAAGACAGATATGCAGATGTTTCAAGAGAGCCAAAACCCAACATGCCAAGCAACATGAGATGTATTCTAATGCATGACACCATGAGGGTCACAAACAAAATCTTTTATATTTTCCTTTCGTCTATGGAAGGAATTCACCCTTGATTTTTTTCTACTTGTATAAGACATTGAATGAATGAATGAATTTTTATTTTCAAACATGTATAAAAAAACATTTTATACATTCATTAATTTTATACATTCATTCATTGATGTTAAAAGAGAGATAGTGTAGTACTTATAATTCTGCTTGTACTCCTATACAAAATGTGACACATGTGTTTACTGTACATGTTTACATTTGCACATATGGGTGAGAATGGTCATTCACCACCATCCGCTTCCTGCTGCGGAATGCGTGTTGAAGTGGTCCAAAGGACTGCTCACTCCTGTCAAATTCATTAAGTCTTTGTCTGAGCTAAATTCAGCCAACTCTTTTTTGCAGATTTGGATTATAGTGCACATTTACAGGAACTGTTTGTTTCCCTCAGTTACCTTGCACCAGGAATACTGATACAGTTGGCAGAAGTTTGTTGGTTTTCTAATGAATAATATACCATGGTTCAAGCAGAGAGGTAGTCAAGGAAAGTGAAATGTAGAGGAAAGAGAGGTATAAGGAGAAACAAATACTATACAAGGAGTTCGTTTGAACAGGAGACTTTTACAGAAAAGAGAGAAAAAACATGATATAAATGGACTTACATAACTTTGCCATCACACTCCGAACTTGTCGCTTCGCTGTCAATGTGTTTGGACAAGATATTTAGAGAGGTAGATTATCAGGACGGTGAGTCAAACTAATTATTGTCATTAGTCCTTGACATAAAGAGTCTAACACAAGAGGCTGTCCACCCCGAAAAAAAAAACAAAAAACAAGCCCATAGATCATTTGTGAAAGCAGCTTATTATGACCCATAGTGCCATTTTGTTGTTATGTGGCCATAGTGGCAGTCATAATTAAGATAGGAGCAAAGGAGGAAGTCAAGTGAAAGAGTTAGGAAGAGGATGAAGTGGATGGTTTTGTCAGCAGAACATAGATTTACCACAGAACTGCTGCTTGTATATATACTGTATGTATATTTATTTATTCTTTTTTGTACATTACTGAAAAAAACTGATCCCAATCTCCAAAATAAAAAAGAATAAAAATTACTTTAGAAATCCCCAAAGGGAAATTCTTACTTTCATTATGTTAATATCTGGCACAAACTTAGCACCAATCATCTGAGAGCAGTATGCTGTTGATTTAAAAGATATTGTATAATATATAATATTAATATTGTAATAATACAATATTAACATTTCTGATCAAGATGTTTGAGCTCTGCACTTTGTGAATTACCGATAAGGTGCCGGCTACACAACGGTAATGAACTTATTCATAAATCTCATGTGGTTCGACTACTAAAATGCAAGGACTTTGGAGTGCGCCGTGCTGTGTTAAGTTTCGCTTTCACCACGTGCTGCTGTTATGCATGCGCACTTCTCTGTGGTGTGTGTGTATGTGTGTGAGAGGATGCGGAGATGAATGGAGTATGGAATATCGCTACTTTTTTTTTTTTTTTTAAGACGTTAGTTTAGGCGACAGCTCTTTCTTGTTAAGGCGGCCGCCTTAACAGGAAAGCGCTGCGGGAAACCCTGACACTGAATTTATGCAATAAAAGACAATTTGAACAGGGTTTGACAATTTGAACAGGGTTTTTCCTCAGGATGAGTAAAGTTGTATCCAGTTGAGGGGAAAAGTCGACATGTTCTTTTGTTTTCTTACCCCTGTGTATCTTGCAGTATACACATCTTAGGTCCAGCAACTGACACAGCTCAGCCGATTGCAGGGATCGTCTCCTTCATCTCCTTTTAGTCACTCTGATCTCCTTCGTCATGTGCATGTACCAGGCTTTATTCTCTCTTCTGTGGGTACCTGGCCTGATGAAGTTTTCTGGTTGTTAACCAGTGTGTAATTTCTGTATGTGCAGAAAGTCTATCCTATGTGTCAGTCAGTTAACACAGGTTTTCAGATACAGCCAAAAGTACAGCCCAATATGTGCAGTCAAATCAGCTTCACAGTTACTCCACTGTTCCTTATCTTCACTGATTTGACCGCAGGCTTTGTCGTTTTTTGTTTCTGCCTGTAGGTTGGAATAAGATGAACCAAACAGTAAAAGAGCTCCAAAGCTGCCTATAGGGAACAGAGTGATATGCATCTTTCTAGGGATAGCCATGGTCCAATTAATATGCTGTCTGTTGGTAGTTTGTGTTTTATTTTTGCTCTGTTAAAGTCCCCAAGGCTTATGAAAAGTGAGTTTGTATGTTTTTGTTCCAAACCAAGTTATCTGGTTGGCCAGAGTTTGCAGTGTGTTGTTTATGCAAGCCTGAGAGGAGATGTAAACACCAGCTAGGATGAAAGAGGGAAATGAATGAAATGGCTTACACTCTTTAATGTCTCCAAGTTTGAGCTGGCCATGATTCAATGCTGTAACTCAACTTGACTGGCTAGTAGAAGCCTGCAATGAGGGGATAAATCTGAGGACTCATGATCGATGCCATCCTTGTCTTCCTATTCTAATTTCTTACCCTTTTTTTCTTATCTGTGAAGCACAAAATCAAGTGTCCCATATTATCCCTGTGAACATCAGGAGGGGGAGCAATGTGGACCATCCTTTTCACACTGGGTCATTGTGCTGTTGCCACATCCATGGATGGTCTGCCTTTCTCCAGAGTATTGATTTGGATGAGAGGTTGCCAACTGTGCCTGGAAGTGTCCTCTTTCAGGGATCTGTGGTGTTCTACAATCAGGCTTGCATCGCAGCCCAAGCATTGACCACTCCAAGGGTGATTATGCGCCAAAAAAGCACAATTACATCTGTGTGGACCTAATGTGGAGCTAGTACTTGCCTGTAAAGGAATAAAATATATCAGTCCAAAAGTGGTTTACTGCTCCAGTAGCTGCTCAGTTTAGTGTAGAATTGGATGGATTTTTACCATTGTGACCTGTCAACAAGATATGGACAAGTGGAAAGAAGAGTATGTCAAGTTTATGTCAACTACCTCTCAGCACAGATTTTGTGGCTTTGGTCCACCCTTAAGTCAAATGTGCCTCTGACCTGTTCTCCTCTGCTAACCTAAGAATTAGCACGCACAGGTTGCACCGTTCCAACAACTTGGATGTGACATTCAAAGAGTTTGATCAGTAGAGGTGCCGAAGTGATGGAATTTCCTGCAAGTACCTTGTAGCTTTGTCCAACAAGAAGTGTTCATGCCAGCTTCATATGCCTCATTATAATCTAAGCTCATTCTTGGCACGTTTGCCTTGCACACTTCCCTGGTACACGTCAAAGTAGGAAAGTATATCTGAGACTTCTGCTCTGGATGGTATCAAGTACCAGGTAATAGGATTTTTCACACATTGGAAGGTGTACAGGTGCATCGCAATAAATTAGAATATCATGAAAAAAGTTTATTAATGTCAGTAATTCAATTAAAAAAGTCTTTATTTATTTACTTTTCTAAATCTGTAATGATCATGGCTTACATTTAATGAAGACCTAAAATTCAGTACCTCAAAAAAATGTAATATTACAAAAAGGACCAATTTAAAAGAAGCATTTTTAATATGGTGGTAATGTTGGCCTTCTCAAAAGTATGTCCATCTATATGCTCTCAATACTTGGTTGGGACTATTTGACTTGAACTACTGGAAATAGACTGTTCCATGATATTTTAGTTTATTGAGATGCACCTGTAAAACTCAAGGATGTGGGACATTGAAACATCCTGAGTGAGAGGCAATAGCCAATCACCTAACAGCTGTGTAGTTTGGTTGCAGCACCGTCTCCATGTGTGTTAATTGGCAACAGGATAGGAGATTATAAACAATAAAGAACATGTTAGCTCGTCGGTATGGTAACGGTAACAGGTGACTGTTACTGTGCTTCTGCCCCAACTCTGAAACAGCGGCAGCATTAATGAAGTAGTGTCAGGCCACTCACCATCACTGAAACACTCAATGGAATCACTGATTAAATACGCTGAGCTGCGAGCGTCATACTGTATATCTCACTTGGCGGAGCACGCCCACTGCAGCGACCCTGGGTTCGATTCTACCCGATAGGGACAGGGAGAGAAAGTGAGAGGGGGGACTGACATGCAGCAAAGGGACTGTCTCTCTGCAGCTGTCCTTTCAAAATAAATGCATAAAAAGCCCCCCCACCCAAAAAAAAAAAAAAAAAACACTGACTCGTGAGCTGGTGGTGGTGAGAAATTTTCTATGCAGGAAAAACCCTGACGGTCATTCAAGTTGAAATGTCCCAATCCTGTACTATGTCTTTTTCATCATTGTCACAGTCTTAAAATCACTCTCTTCATTGAAGCCCCAGTATGTAACGTATTTGGCTTTTTATTAGCAAAAATCAAATATTGCTTTCATAAATGCGCATTTCATTTAAGTCGAATGACACCCACATACAAATGAAAGCTTTCTCGTACCTTAGAATGAGTTGTTACAAGTTGTTACAAATATACAAGGGGGGGCGCACCGAACCTTGGCTGCCATGTTGCATCGCCATTTTTTACGTTCAGTGGCAGCGTGACTGTAGGTAACCACAGAAACTCACCGGAGCTGTCGGCTTGGGGAGAAAGTTTTCCAGGTAGCGCCTGTTAAAACTGTCACCACTGTGTAGTGTTAGGAAGGACGGAGGCACTGATGTTGCATTCAGGTGCAGTCAGGAACCTGAATGACGCCGTCGGCAAACCAACCGGATGTCATTTTACTCGACGAGAGTAAAGCCATATTCGCTCGGGATTAGCACTACCTGGGGACGTCTGGTAATTTGTAAATTACCCCCCCCCCATGTCTGTGTTTCTTGCGGAGCATTCGCACGGGATAAGTGAAGTCTGTATTTTACTCGAATTTACTGACATTAAGGCTCCGATATGACGTCAAAGCTGTGCACGTCGTAACATCCGCTGCTGTCACATCCATGTGCGAAGCAAATGCAAATAAAATGTCAAAGCAGCAACGTGACATTGCAACAGTGTGCAGTTGTCACAATAACGGGCCATCATCGCATTTGTATTAAAAAGCCGCATGTCAATATCCTCTGAAATTTCGCTCTTTTTATGGATCTAAGCTGTTTCTTCAAATGGGTCTCCAGTACCGAGACGAGACTGTATTTGCACCTAAAATGGTGTCAAAATTGCCGCTCATAATTTCCACCGCAACCTCCATGTTTCAACTGGGAAAGAAGTAGAAAAAGGCGCACAATAAAAACTAAAAATGCCCCTCAATTACTGAGATGCAGATTCACACGGGACGTCGGTATTTAGTGAAATATAGTAGGTAATTTGAGGGGGAATTTTTGCTTTACAAATTACTGACATTTATTTGCATTTGCACGGGATTAAGATCACAGACGTCCTCCGCAATTATTACAAATTACCAGAGGTCCCCAGGTAATAATAATCCCATGCGAATAGGGCTAAAGACGGTAAAACGTGGGTCAGATAAACAATGTGACATCACCATGACAACATATTGTCACGCCTGTATTGTTTTGCCTTGTGCTGGTGGACCACTTGTTTACATAGACGCTTGTTTATCCTGTTACATGCAGCGTGTGTTGTCTGTCTGACGTCTGGAGTTTGCATGTTCTCCCTGTGGTTGTGTGGGTTCTCTCCAGCCACTTTGGCTTCCTCCCACAGTCCAGCAGTCCAGAGACATCTACACCAGGTTGACTGATAACTGGGGGGGTGGGGGGATGAAGTAAGCTTTAAGATTTAACTAACTGATCATGCACAGAATTAACAAAAAACAATGGATATAGCAGGAAGTACTGCATTGAAGATCAGCCATATGTGACAACATCACACTCAGACAAACAAACACATATACAATGGGCCAATTTAGAGAGTGAGTAAACCGCTTGGAAAATGATCTAACTGATCTGACTGTGAAGAAATTATTAATCACACTAAGTCCATCACAGCTAAATTATTCATGGAGTGAAATCTTTTTCCTATCATCAGAGGAGCCTGTATGTGTCAAGTGGCTCAAATTAACTGCATAACATGACTGAGCTTTTTCAGTTTTCACTATAGGTGTAAAAAGATATTATATGGCCTTGCAATTAACTTGTGATCCCTGCTGGATGACTGCCTTGTCAAACTAACACTTAGTTCATATTGTGTGATAAGTCTTTGCATGCTGCAGCCCATTTTTGAGAATGTGAAGTTTACTTAATTAAAAAAACAACCCAGAACACTTTTCTACATTTTTGAAACGTGAAGATCTCAATTAATTCCCAAACCTTCGTTTGTTCCTTTGACCTATTGTAAGTAGGAAAGAGTGTGTACTCTATGGTGCTAACAAAAACAGAATTGAGGTGTTCTCAGATGTTTACTCGGCATTCATCCAAACAGGGCAAGAAAAGTAAACTGAATTTATTCTGAGCCCTTGAAAGTCCTTGAACACTCATGTCAGCGCAACAGATCCAAGTGCAATCTTCTTTTTCATGACCTGGAGATCGTGTTTTATAATTACATTTTTTTCTCACCAGAATAAAGTGGAAAACAATAGTATAACCTATTTCACCTCTCAGTTGCCAATTATTCTGCTACACTGAGCCAACTCTTCCATAAGACTAGATTCCACACTGTATAGCCTAACTTTGACCTTTCTTTTCACATTGTGTTTGACTCTTCTAAATTATAGCATTCAAGTTAGTCATATCGACACATTCCAGTATTAACAATCCTCATACTGATTTGGGCATTTTAGCTGCTACTGTATGGATCTCAGTGATGCTGCTTTGCGTTGTACAGACACAAAGGAAACACTCTCTTTCCATCGTGTATAGAATACAGTATATGGTAATATTCTGTGTTTACTCATTGACATGTGAAGAGGAACTTGCAAAAGGGACAGAGAGGGAGAGGAAGAGCCACACTGAATAGATGATGTGCGACAAATCTCCTCAGTCATCCAATTTGTTTCCCACTTATGTGTCAATAACTGAAAAGACAAAACAGTCTTTCCTTTTGTCTCTCCACTGAAGGCCCTTGTTGAAAACCACTTCTGATGCCAAACTAACTGTATTAGATCCTGTAATAGAAGTGATAAGACGCTTTTGAACCAGTTTGAAGATGGAGAACACAACTCAGACTGAATTGTTTGCAGTGTAATCCATTTATTGCACAATTTCCCATCACTTTCAAGTTCCTCTGTTGTCTTCTCTCTCTTCAGCATACAGAAACCATAAATCAAACACAGGATTGGCTATATATTTTACATTTATTCCCGCTGATATATTTCATTTCATCTCAGCTTTAGCTGTTTCTTCCTCATCACTCCTCCACACTTCCCCTTGTCAGAACAATTACCGTTTCAAGAGCTGTGGAATAAACTGTCATTATTTTGCCTCCTCTCTCAGTTTCTCCTCTCCATAAACACAAGGTCAAACACTGTAAAAGCCCTTCACGAAAGCTGCATTCACATTAAGATGGTAGATAGAAGGCAGCGATCTTGGACAGTGTTCATCTTCAGTGAGAGATGATGATTAAATCTGACACTGCTGACTTTGGGCTGTATCCCCTCAGTTTCAGAGCAGCCCCAGTGCTTCACATTTGGAAGCAGTTTGTCACTGAGATCATACAAGGTCCACATTGCTGAACAGAAGTAATGAAGCAGCTGCCTTAAGGTGTGTGCGGACCTCTCGACCATAAGGTTACCAGCTGAAAACCAATGGGGAAATTTGTTCAAATCAAGAAAAGACTTATGACTTCTTTTCCCTAAGCACTTAGCATGAAGGTGCCCTTTAACAGCAAACTTTACCCCCAACTGCTCCACTAGAGCAGCTTCAAGACCATCTGTACACAAATGTGGGTTTAGCTGCATGAACTTGCTGTGAGGAATGGTATTTATCTACCTATCGATAGGGCTGTTCGATTTTGCCCAAAAATAAATTCCAGATTTTCGTCTCTCAAAACCCAATTTCCAATTATGATTACGATTTTTTTGTGAAATGACAAACTGTTTTATGTGTGTGCTGTTTGTGTCTTTTAAAATGGACCTGGAGTCTAATAATTCTGTCTGTCTGTACT
Source organism: Trachurus trachurus (assembly GCF_905171665.1). Taxonomy (NCBI): domain Eukaryota; kingdom Metazoa; phylum Chordata; class Actinopteri; order Carangiformes; family Carangidae; genus Trachurus; species Trachurus trachurus. The sequence goes on along the minus strand of NC_139908.1, from coordinate 20,056,357 downwards.
AAAATGTGACGTGAACCGACTGCCTTCCACTGATTGGCGTTGTCACCTCCAACACAAGAACATGGATGTAGAATCAAACCTGCTAATTTAAAAAAACACACCAACAGCAGAGGGAGGTCTGTAATTGAGGTGCAGACGAGTGAGAATTGAAAATGAGAGCAAGGCAATGCGGTCGTAGCCGTAGACCTAAACTGAGTCGAGTGGACTGGAGGCGAGCCGAGCAGAGCTGTAACTGTGTAGTGGAAAAGGGCCATTGGTCTTTTTGACAACAAAATCCTTGCTGGCCTTAGCGAACGCCGGCATGTTTGTTTCCAGTGTGTGTGGAGAGCATGACGGGAGGAAGGAGGCGTTGGTCACTACGTTAACCCATCGCAGCCCAGATACATGAACGGGGGCTGTACTGTCTGTAATTACCCTAGTTAGAGTAAAAAATCGATTTTACGATTTCACGTTTTATAACATCGTCCTAACTAAATAATCGCAATTACGATTTAAAACCGATTTAACGAACATGCCTACCTATCGAGCTCTATTTATCCATCTAGGCATGTGTGTGTGGTGGCTGCAGGTACATCTTGTTTTTTATTTAGTTGCACATGTTAACAGGTTAGAGCAAACCTTCTCACACCCAGCAGCTGTGTCATGTGATGTACTGATCTTTGGCATCTTGCCTATTTTTAGTGGGTGCCGTGTGAAGACGGTGAAGATCTGTTGATGTTATATTGTACAACACACAATGATTGCAGAAGTATAGAAAAGAACGTGGAAATAAGCACAAATGGCAGGAAAACGTGAGAGATTTATACAAAGCTGACTGCACATCTCCCAACGAAATGTCTCCATTAGTCACGGAGGAATCAGCCTGGGTCAGGAGACAACCATAGAGGAACAAGAGGCTTCAGAGGAGTCAGGGAGTTCTTTCACAGTTTGTTGTTCGCCAGGTATCTCAGGGTGATATGGGATGTATTAATAATTATATTTATTAAATTTGACTCAAATTGGGGTGATAGATAGGCTAGCAGTGACAGGGAATGTAATCTGAGAAGCTGAACCACAGCAAAGCTGTCAGGACAGACCCTAGGGGAAGTGGAAGGCCCACTGCAAAATGTTTAATCACATGTAGTTCACTGCTCCCCGCTCATAAACTGTGATTGTCTGTAGGCTACTATAAAAGTTAAAATTCACCATATGTAAGGTTCACTCTAACAGTGAACACCAAACAAACAAACAAACAAAAAAGACATCAACAGCAATCATTATGCAGCAGAGACACAGCTGGTGTGAACACGTACAATTGTCATGCAACACAGGTTTCAGGCATAATGAGTTTCACCTGATGTACCTAATGTAATTTAAATCAGTGTATGTCCCTCATCAATATGAAATAGAGTAAATTACTTTGGTGTCCTAAATAGAAGCTAAAGCCCTGAATTTAAGGATAATCTCTGATAAAAAAAAGTTTTATGAGATTCTCAAGATGAAATAAGGGGATGAAAACACACACATTGAGTTGGATTGTATGTGTTAAGCTTATGTCAACTGATAATTTTCAGAAGGGTGATTTAAAAACAGGAAGATAACATGAGCAGAAGCCATAAACCAGGCCAGAGCTGCAGCAGACTTAAGAAACAGCACTGCCTCTGTGCCGGCCAGGCAGCCACTGTGACTGCCCTGTCTCTAACATTACAGTCTGGAGCAGTGCAACTGAAGCCAGAGGGCATGCATCTTTATTTCATCACTGAATTGGAATTAAAATGCAAAACCCTTACTTTTGATAGAGTGGAAATCCTTCAAAATTGTCATTTCAAGGCTTAGTGTGTGTTTGCAACGGCAGCATGTTTGTCTCGGGGGTGAAGTGGAAGACATGCCAGGCGTGTAGAGTGACTGCAATGACATCTACAAGGGATGAAGGGATGATGAAGGGATGAAGAATGCTGTCGTTGACATTGAAGGACAGAGAGGGTCAAGTTGACTGTGATCACTAGGGTGTGTGTATGATTACAGCCACACCCAGTACTCCACAGGGGGAGCTTGTATGTCTTGATCTGCTGTGTTTAAAGCCCCTTTCGAAGGCTGTGCATCTGTTGCAAGTGCCGAGGTGAAGAGAATGTTTGTCAGAAGTAAAAGGCATGGGAGGACTGAATTATTCTGAGGCACAGAATCAGAATGAAAACCAAAGACAATGGAGTTTGCTAAAGAAGGTGTATTGTACACAGTAGTGTTGTCACAATACCAACATTTTGGTACCGGTATTGGTACCAACATGTTTTTTTTTTTTACTTTTTGGTACTTTTCCAAATAAAAACAGAACACAAAAAATGTCATTATTGACTTTATTTTAATAGAAATTCTTAGAACTATAACATATGCATTAGTAAATCATCAGTACACCAGTAAACAATCACTGCTGCTGCAGGTTTAAAATTGAAATTTCCATCGATATTAATCTGAACTCTTAAATTAAAACATTAGTGGTCTGTGCATTATTTGAACACAATAGCGCAATAGCGTTCCATTAATTCATCTCCACATATAGAGACAAGCGCGCATGCATGCCAGTCATGTGCGGTAAAAACAAAACTTATCAACCAGCAGCGTTTCCCATTAAATAACGAGTGGTTGCCCGTCTCTCTCGTGCGCACACAAACACAGGCACATGGACAGGTTGCGCTGTAACAAAAACACAGGCACATGGACAGGTCGCGCTGTAACAAAAAAAAAAGCACCTTGCTTCGCTTGTGGCTTGCTCACTCGCTTCGGCTCAAATTACAATGCGGCAACTTCACGCGGCGACGCACTGCCGGCGGCGGAAAATACAAGTACTGGTCTCATCTCATCTCATCTCAGTACCATTTTAAATGCCTCAGTACCCCGGTATCAATTTAGTACCGGTATACCGAATAAGCCTAGTACACAGTGATAAACAATAGATTATTTACAGAATATACCGTTGGCCACAAGCTTTAAGTTGTTTTATCAAGTTTTCAGTTGGATTAAGTTTTCACACGTTATTTGAAGCGTTGATGCCTAAGAAAATATATTTGTGGTTTTAATAATCAAAAACTATCTCAATGAAATTTCTCTTAGGCTTCAAAAAAACTAAACAAAAGAGAACATGGAGCTTACTTAATTGTGTAGGACCTTAAATTAATTATTTGCAGATTTATGTTGGATTACAAAAAGTATGTTCCTATTGTCTTTTTTTCCAAGGCTTTAAACACAGGGTGATGATTCTGTGATTATTGTTTTAATTGGACATTGACAATTATGAAAAGGGTAGGGAATGGTTCCAAAGAGCTAATGGGATTTAAACACTGGCTCTACTTCCTTTCTTTTAGGCACAAACAGAGAAAGTTAACTATGTTTAAATTTGTTTTTTAAAGATTACATCACAAGAATAGGATTAAATTGTATGTTTGTGTTTTGTTTGTATGAGACAGAGAGAGTGGAGCTATGTGCAAACCAGAGATAAATATTAGTGTGTCTGTGCCCACTAAGTGTGTCATTGTGTGGCAGCTATAATGAGCTTCATATCTGGCACAGGTTTTGACATCTTGACAACAAAAAATGTCCAGGAATATTAATGCAGCAGCACTACTGTTTGGCTAGTTTGTTTATGTTTTCATTGTTTGGGCACAAACAGTGGTAAATAAGGGTAATTTGGTTGTTTTTGTTTGTTTCCCCAGTATTGTTTGGTCCCAGTCCCAAATTTGGTTTGTAATGAATTCTTTTATGCAGTTTATTTTGGAGCATTGGTGGCACTCAAATTGCTGTGGTGCCTCGTTACTGTTAGAGAGATGCAGAGTGAAAACTGGTGACCATCAACTGACCATCTGACACTGCAGTGAAATCTCTGTGGGAGGTCTGGCAAAGGCTCGACTCTAATCTACGTGTGTTTTTACTAGTTTGGTTTCTTTTCATCTGTTTTACAGATAACCAGATCCTGTCATTTGTTCCCATGTGAACCGGGGCTCTTTTCAGCCTGTGACCACACCACACACAGACATGTTCAGACACACACACACACACAGGCAAAAGGGAGCTGCTTTCCGTCTGCAACCACACCACACACAGCACTCCCAGAGAACGGGACAAGCCACACGCGTCTGGAGAGTGAGCGGTTTCAATTTTGTGACCATACAGCACATTTTCACATGAGCATACTGCAATGACACACACATGCACGTGCTTGAAACTTATCTAAAACAATCATCCTCATTCAGATGTATTTTTGTGTTTGGCCACAAAGATAGACATAAAAGCTCATATGAATGTGTGGGGACGGCAGAAACAGAAACACACAACCCTGCAGGGACACATAGATGAAACGCACATGCTCTGTAACCATTTTTAATGACAGGATGAAAAGACGCACACGAGAGCTGCAAACATGTACAGCTCATTTGAACTGGGTGGGAGACATCTACAGAGAGCCACTCAAGCCAGAAACCTTTACCAGTGAGAGCAAAGAATACGGCACTCATTATTTTTCCGTTTTTATGTAATTGAAAAAAAGTCTGGAAATTCATCTTCTGCAATTTAAAAAATCTGAATCTGATTTCCTCATTGGTGACACATATACAGGAATTTTCTTTTTAACAGTTTATCCCAGATACATTTGATACTGGAAGCATTTTTTGACTCATATGTATTTAAGTAAAGCAGCAGTCTACGGTGGATTGGGGAAACTGCCTTTTTACTTTATAGTTGGACTAAATTACATTAAAATTAAAGTCTTTGTGAAACAAGAGGAAATTATATATTTTTGCAAGCAAAAATCCAAATTCTCTGCTACTGAGGGAGCTGATCTGTCAAAGCTTTTCTCACACAGAAAATGTTAGGTCATTAAAGTAGTCCAGATAACAACATCTGTTGGATCATTAAGTTCAGCACATTTATGAAAATCCATCTCAGATGTCTGATTTTAAGTTGTTTATGAAGGAACTGCCTCCGACTCCCTACACTGAAACATGCTGTAACAGGACAGCTAGAATTTGAAATTTAGATTTAGGTTAAATGCAAAAAAAAGAAAAGAAAATCCATTTGTGGAAAATACCCAGTCAAGGGCAAGTGAACTTTGAAGATGTGTCAACCCGTTATAAGTCCAGTTTCATTTGACTAAGTACCTCCAGATATCCTGGATGACTCATCACAGTAACAGGATGATACTCTTATCTTCTGCGGTGGAAGAGCTGTGCTATGGTTGAACAATGTAGGCTTTAAATTATAAGCCCCATAATAGATTTGCACTCTATATCAACTCAGCATTTTCCATTTTCTGGCTGTGTTGTATGTGCAGAGATTCAACAGAGGATAAAAACAATTCACACCCTGATAATTCTACCTGCGGCAAGGCCCAGCTGTCAGCACAAATCACTGATTGTGTGCCTGCAGTTGTTCTTTGCTGATAGTCATGTGTCAGTGGGCCACCGTGCCAACTCTGTAACCATGGTTACCGTGGCTGTCAGATACCAGTGATTGCAGAGTGATAGAGGTGTTGTACACAATGACTGTGGTTCTCTAAAACCTGCTATTAGAAAAGTTTGCTGCCACTGCACTTGCATAACTACACTGTTCTGTGTCATGTTAAAGCAGAAGTAAGCGGAATTTTTGTGTTAATATAAGTCTTAAATAGTTATATCTTCCGACGGCAATCACTTACATAGAGTGTTTGGTCCGAAACACGGGTCTGTCAGTCACTCTGCTCTGCTGTAAGCCGAGGAGAAAACTTCTTGTATACTTCCTTGTATCCTACAAGCTTTATCCAATGAGGAGAGAGAGAACGGCATGAAGGGCTGTGTGTGCAGCCAAGGGATGTGCGTGAATGTGGTGACGTAGGGACGAGGACCAATAGATCCATGACGAGGGCGGGGGCTGCTAACTCCATCAGCTGACAAGACGTTACCCAAAACGACCGGATCGCTTACTTCTGCTTTAATGGTGCTGTTTGATTTCCTCACTCTGCACTGGTGACATCAGAGCTGAGGGTGTATTACATCCTCTGAAATGTCTATCCTAGTTCTGTCTTTCTTTTGTGGCATGTTGCCCTGTGAATGACCCCAACAGTGAAGCATGCCTAATGAAGAGGTAATTACCACACTATGTGATGCAATAACATGGACCTAACCTATTGATTTGGCTTCAACTTGTTGTATGGTCATATCACTTTCCATTACTGGGCAGTTTGTGGTGCAGCGATGCCATTAGGAAGCAACTGTTGTTTAAATGTTCGTTGGACAGTGAAGTTTTGTTTTGAATCACAGCACTGCTCCACAACAAAGGTGATGAAATAGAGTCAGGAGTTGAGTAACCCTTGGAGATTGTTCTGGGTTTCAACAGCTCCTCAAAGTAAAGATAATCAGACAGGGTGATCAGGCAAATGGAGGCCTTTGTTCCATTTGCAAAGCTGTGAAAACACGAGCCCGAAAGCAGAATAAATGTCACGATTAGTTTGGAAATTTATCTCTGTTTTCCAATTACACCTATTCACTGAATCTTTATCATCACAGCTCACAGCCATTATTATTTATCTATAATGATTAACAATCAAATACATTTTAGTTCATTTCTGACTCAGCTTTGCCGTATGTGTCACCAGTGATCAATGAGGAGCCATTACAACATTAAGCAGTGTTGTGACAGTGTTATACCTAACTTTAAACTTTGCAGGTGCTGCCTGACTGAATCCTGTTTTACTGCCGGGGTTTTTACCACATGCTCACTAACACTGCTCTGTACTACAAACCTGCATCTTCGTGTGCTGCTGATACCAGCTCGCACACACACTCGGTGCCCCCAACACTTCCTGCACAACTGCAGACAGCGAAGAATACCAAAGACACTGCTTGGGGACTTGGGGGCTCATAAGATTCATTCATGTACCAGAGTCAGACAATGACTCAATGCTTGTAAGGGTTAGAATGTGGACACTATTCATGTCTGGCTGTGGACTGTGTGCAGTATGATGGAGAGTTAAAACAACTGTTTGCCTGTCAGTGTTAATCGTTGTTTTAGTTTGTCGTTGTCTAGTTTGAATATACGTATTTATGACCAAATACATATGATTAATAATTGCTTCACTTTCATTGGATACTTGGCTGATATAAAAACATTGCTCTTTACTTGATAAATGTGAAAGCAAGAAATGTGATTCTCGGTTAAGTTCTATAAAGTAGGAAAAAAGACAGTCTAATAATAACATATTTATGGCTTCAATTCAGTTGGTGGATATTAATATTTGGGTAATTTTTACCTTCATTTTTTCCATGGAATGAAGTGTTGGATAACCAGGCCGAACTGTTCCGTTTACAGCCTGTCATATCAGCAGTTACTTTGAAGGCCACAGTGTTGTCGTAACTGGGAGACATGAGAGCTAAAACTTCAAAAATGAGACATAAGGTGTAATGACCCAGAATCATCCTTTATCCTTTTTGTCATTGGCAAAATACAATCACAAAATTTCACATTATGAAAACTGACAACCTCCAAAAGTTTCCAATTACAAAAGCCCGGGGGGGCATGCACTACAATTCATTATTTTGGAAGCAACATCCAAAACGCAGAAGCAGCGGAGCAGCACAACAAATTCAAATAACTTTCTTGTCATATCTATTCTTGAATCTGAATAAATCTTTCTCTTTTTTTTCACGTGCTATCGTCTGTGTTTTAAGGCAAATTATTTATGCGTGGTTTCACATTTCATGTCAGAAAGGAAAAGTGGAAGCTACAGTACTTATATTTAGTTTACTGATTGCTCTTGCATTCTCTATTTACTGATTGCTCTTGCATTCTCTATATTTTTCTCTGTCTCCATTTGTCACACACTCACACACACACACACTCCAAGACACACTCACACAGATCATCATGCTTGTGTTAAACACTGACATTTAACAAAATGCCCATCTGGGGGCTTCAACAAACTCAGTTCACTTGCAAGACTCTCACACGTTAAAGCTATTTGAGTTTGGCCACCTGTGTTTTTTTTTTGTTTTTTTTTCTCCTTGCTTGCTTTTTGTTCAACATCAAAAACAGAAAAAGAAACTCAGCCAAGCTCGTTTTGAGAAACAAGTGCAGAGGGAAGCAGCAGTGAGAGTGGCTTTCTGTGGGGACAGCAGGCTGTTGACCTTCACTGATGAGTGAAGAAGAATCCCAGTCTTTCTATCTTGTTTTGTCTCAGGCTTTTATGGTTTGTCTGCTTCCCCACTCTGTCTCTTTCACCTTTTTCCCTCCTTTCATCATTCTTCCTACTACCTCCAGCCTTTTTTTTATTCTCTTCTGGTATTTCAACTTTGCCCATGCAACTGTGTATGGTAGATGCAGTGTATATCATTTTAACTAAAGCCTGAAATATTTTACAATAGTTAAAAGAGATGAAAAGGACCTTAAAGTTAATGGTTTAAGTGTTTCCTTGTGTTTTGCAGATGTCATGTTATTGAGATTTCGTCATTGACGAGACACTTTTTTATTTTTTTGTAATCTAAAATGCCAGAAAAAGAACGCACATCCCAACTTCCAATGGCACTAGTTGGCTTCTTTAAAGAACGTATGAGTTTCGCTTTTACCGCGCACTGTTGTCATGCATGCGCGCTTCTCTGTGTGTGTGTGTCTGTGAACGCCAATAACGGAGAAAGAGCGCTATGCAGAGATGAATGAACGGAATGATATTGCGTTGGTCGAGCCAAAAGCCGAAAAATCTATTCGTGGCAGGATTTGGTTTCTCTTTAAAACCAAATCTCAGAATCTGCTATTTTATTCAATCACTGAGAAAGCAGTGAGCTGTGACTCACTGACCTGTTGTTACTTGATCTTCAGAGAAAAGCTCAAGAGACTAAATGTAAAACTACAGAGATGCTCCTTTAAAGTTATGTTATGGAAATATCGCTTTTTGAAGGCTTTTTAACATATATCTGGGTGTTTTGCTTGCCTTCCAGCCCCCAAATGTGAGAATTGACAAAGAAATCTGTAATGTGCAGGCTCACCAGGTTGAAATCCACATGGTTTTACAAGCTGTTCCCTCAGTTGTCTTCCAGTGATGTAACTAGGATTCAAATTTGCATAATACAACCCCTACCTAGGACTGGTATTAGGGGTGGGGCGGGGCAAGCAGTGGTTCATTTGCATTTAAAGGGACAGGCACTGAAATCAGCCGTTCTGAACAGGGCTGTTTTGAGAGTATGAAAAGAGAGCTGTAATGTTTGATCCTTTGGGTACTTTGACCAAAGCACGTCACGGATATGTCTTTAAGACACCTAGGAACTATTTTAATTTGTGGAAAGGGGGCAGAATATGTCTCTTTTTAAATCATTTCTTTTCTCCAACGGACAATCAAAATCCCACAGCTTCCGATTACTCTGATATACTGTATAATGGAGAAGATGCAGCAACTTTTATCATTGTTTCACCAGTATTGCTTATGACTTTTTTTGAAACACTCAGTGAGGCGCACAGATTCATACAGCAGTGTTGGTTTAGATGAGCTCATTTTCAGTTTCTACAGTGAATGAATGGCTTCAGTTGGTAGCAGTAATGGGAGGGAAAGGGAGAATGCAGACAGAGAGGAACAGAAGGAGAATCCACCAACTGATGCAAGACTGACAGAGGAAAAAAGGGAGAGGCTACTCTGCTTGTTAGCAGAAGCAAACATGGAGGGAGCAGCAGCAACACCACCCGTGAAGAGATTAGCATCGGAGAGTGTTTCTCCTACTGATCTGCTCACAGCGCTGTTCCCTGGCAGGGCACTCGCATGGGCAAAAAATAATGAAAATAAACAACCACGTACACAGACCCAGATTCAAATGTAGATGAAATAATGTGGAAAATCTAAACATTTTATTAAGGTCTTGGTGTATTAAACAGCAGTTGGGTGATTTTTGTATCCTCCAGGATCAGTCATAATCCATTAAAATCAAAACAATGTCAACCACATATACTGTATGTCTGAAAGTCTTCATGTGATGACAAGAAAGTGACAACTGTTGGCGATCTTATTGTAACAGTGAGACCAGTGAACAGTGAATGACAACATGTCATTGTATTTGTATTTGTTTACATTAGCTGTTGATGATGCTGTTTCTAAATGTGGTATTTTACATGCCACAAAGATGCCCTAACCCCCCCCTCCACACACACACACACACACACACACACACACACACACACACACACACACACACACACACACACACACACACACACACACACACACACACACACACACACACACACACACACACACACACACACACACACACACACACACACCATTCGTGGGCTGGAGAGTTTCTGGAGAAGTGAAAGCACCTGTGAATCAAAGAAAGAAAGTGGAAAATGGTTGGAGTGTTCGCTGATGGGACTTGTATTGCCGCTTCTGATCTCCCTCTAGTGGTTTGTCCTTTGATTTATTTTTTATCATGAGCTTTGAGGAGTGAACGTGGTGAAATAGTTGGACTACAGCGCTAGACTACCATTGTTTATTTCAACCATTTACTACTCCTCAGAATCTTAATTCAACCTTCTCTCTCAAACTTGAATCAAGTTTTTACATGCAATCAGCATGCACAGTATATAAACTCTAATGGTGCAGAACTCTTTAAAAGTCACTTAAGACAACCACAGTCAGTGATTGTTTTTCTGTAGTGGTTCATTGTTTGCCCCTACTATCAGCATGCAACTTCCATGTAATATATTTACCACTATCAGCTGAATCTAACTTTATATAACTGTATGAACAAAAAATTACATCGAAATTATTCATGAACAGACTTTTTTTTTCTTCCAATAGATAGTAACTTGAAGAGGCAGTGGCAGTGGTCCATAGAAAGCTGCTCCCTCATTCACAAACTTGTGTTAAACAAGGACATGCAAGTTGTCCTTTATTTTCAGAGCCTTTACTGGATGACTACATTACCCCCATTTTTAGCACAAAAACTTTGATTCGTAAGAAGCTATAATTGAAGAATAACAACAAAACAACTCATTCAATATTGAGCTAATTAAGACTTGTTTACAGCAGTGCTGCTTCTCAAATACTTGACTTTGCCCTTACTTTAGAGTGTGATATGCTGGAGGACAAAATCAAGAGGCTTTAGAACTGGCAAGGACCCAGCTCCCTAGGACTCTTCTACTATTTACCTGTGCACTTGTCTTTACAGACTGGTTCCTTTCAAGAGGGAGTTTGGAAGCTCAATATTCAACCGTCCCTGTCGTGAATGTGAAGTACGGGTTTGTTGATATGAATAACAAACTGGTTGGTAAGAGCGGCATGGGTCAAAATGTCAAATTCAGTGGCAAGAAGTGACAACGCTGGCTGCAGTCAGGACACATCTTTCAAATATGCTTCTTCCTCAGCTTCATCTGGAACAAAAGGTTAATTCAGCCGTGTCAGTCAATGTGCTGGTGTCATTCTGCTGCTCTGCTTGATAAGTGCTTGTGGCAGGAGGTGTGTGCTCGCTGTCAATCCCCCCTTTGCCTCTTCTCTTTTAAGTGTCTGCACTACTCAGTATTGTTTTGTCTCCTCAGAGTCACATTTCATACAAGCAGACTATGACATGCACAAAACAATGCAGTCAGAGCCATGCAACATAAACAATAGAGTCGCACATCACAAGATGTTGACAATGATGACATGTTACATGCTTGTGTCGTACTTAATCATTTTCACTGTATTTGCCCCTGTTTGAGTTGTGCTTCAGGTCTATGACTACAAGACCAGCTTCGACTTTACTTTTTAGACTTTAAGCATTATTAAGAGAAAAAACACCTCAACCAATATTCATAATGAAGACACATGCAGTGAGATAGGTCAACATCTACTGCAGTTAATCACTTCTACTGAGTATTGGAATATTAAAAATTTAGAGGAATATGTCTGATTTCTCCTTGGAGCTGTATAGCTGAGTAAATACAGGCACTGGTATGAGAATATTAAAGGCACTATTTGGAAAACAGATCAAAGTAAATATGATGGTTGGTACAGTAAAGAGGTATAGCTGTGTCTGAATGTTGTTTATTGTTGGTAGTTATCACAGTGGTGTGTCTATTAAATTACATGAGTGGGGTGCCTGTCTGACCATTTAATGCTAGTTGAGTGACTATATTTGAATATCCTGCCTGGTTGAAAGGTTATTTTGTTGAATAGCACTTTAACACTGTTATTCTGAAGTGACACTCGGCTCACCGCTGTAGTGTTTTTTTTTTTTTTTAGGTTAAAAGGTTGATGTTAACCAGCAGGAGTTTCACAGAGGACTGAGGTTATTATTTATTTATTTTTTGTGTTTTTTTTTGTTTGTTTTTTTTATTGTGAAAAAAAAAACGCGACAGACAACACAGTGAACATAAAAAAAACGCGACAGACAACACAGTGAACATGCAATGATAGCTTACATTGATGTGTACATAACATGTGAAATAAGGTAGGTGTGTGTGTGTAGGTCAGTTATATTTGTATAAATGGTAATCATAATAATAATGAAAAGGAAAATTGGTCACAAAAGAAAACCTTGGTCATAACAGTATTGGAAAAATAAATAATAATAATAATAATATAAAAAATAAATGAATAAATAACAGTTGTGACAGCAAATAACCACAAAACAAAATGATCAAACAAACAAACAAACAAACAAAATAATAGTAACAGCGATGATTTTAGAAAATAAGAACCAGGGATTGAGGAAGAGTGTGGGAGCGGAGGATAAATGAATAACATTTTTGAATGAGAGAAAAAATAAGTAAATGAAATACAAATAAATTATAAATAGTGATAATACATTAATTAATTAATTAATAAGTAAAAATGACAATAGTGGTAACATTAATAGTAAACAAAACAAAAAAAAAAAATCAATTTGATAAGCGGGGCATTGGCCTGTGGTCCCACATCCCCACCTCCCCCGAGCAACACCCCACCCCACCACACCCAGCCACCCCAGAGCGCCCGCAGCAGCCGCCCGCCTCCCTAGATGGGGAGTTTTTTTTAATTAAAAAAACATTTTTTCCCCCCTCTTTTTCTTCCCCCCTCCCCTTTGTTTGTGTATGTTTATGTAGTGCATTAAAAGAAGGGTACGTGTGGTGCATTAAAAAAAACGGATAGGTGATGATGCAGGGTGTTTTGTTTGTTTTTGTTATAAGTTGGTGCGTTAAAAAGAGAAGCGGGCCGTACGGTAGCCGCCGGAGCAGAGAGCCGGCGGAGCAGGCATGCCAGAGGGGAGGGCTGGGAGATCACCGGCCTGTCAACCTACCCCGCCAATCAAGTTTTTAATTTATAAAAATAAACAACAATAGCAATAGTAAGAATCGTAAATAATGAGGTTATCCCTTATCCTCCCTCCACCTACTTCTTAGCAAAAATAATAGAACTAAATAAGAACAGTAGTAATTAATGTATACATATATTTATATATACATACTTTTTTTTTTCCTTTAACATATACAGTATATGTACACACACACACACACACACACACACACACACACACACACACACACACACACACAGACACACACAGACAAACAGTCAACAAAAAAGTGCAGATACAGGACTGAGGTTATGATCAGCTTCAATTCAAATCCGCCTGCAATATTGAGTGTGCAGTATTTCAGTGTTAGAAGACATATGAAAATATTTATGGACATTTTAGACTTCTCTGACTCACTCCCTTTCTCTCGATAGTCCACTCTCTGGGTTTACTAAGTTCCGTACAGTAATACTTTCCCACTGCTTTTTCTGGTTTATTTATAACATATCCTTGATTACGTAATTGATTATGTATTAACTTGCACACTACAACTTTGTGGTGACCTATCTTGTAATTTTGCTATTTCAGTGTGGACCAAATTGTTGGACCAACCAACTGGCCAACAGACCAGAAATGCCATCTGTAAAGCTGCACTGCTAGCAAGGCTAAAACACAGTCTATTATTTTAAAGCTACGCTGCTAGCAAGGCTAAAACACAGTCTATTATTTTATGTTCTGCTTTGATTTCAACTGATCTGTTGCTGATGGTTAAGACAAATATCTTTTTGTCCACCTCTTTTGTGCAAGATCTTACCTTCATCCATCTCACTCTCTTCCTCCTCTTGTGTTTGTTTTTCTTGTTCAGTGTTCTTAGCAGCATTCCCTCAATGCTACTAGCATTATCTTCCCTCTGTCCCTGTTTGTTTGCCTAGGTTTTCATTCACTCTCTTGCTCGTGACAGATTTTTTCCTTTCAAATAGGCTTTCTCTTTATCTTGAGCGCTTGAAAACAGACTGGTGTTTAGTGTTTGTAATGCAGAGATACAGAGAGTGTCTTTTAAAGGTCGACTGAAAGTGATAAAAAGAAAGTTTATCAGAAACTAATTCAGTAAAACAGCTCTGGAATAAATAAATCATGTTTAGTTTTAGTTGGAACTGTATTAGAGTTGTTGAATAAACAGCAACCTCCAAGGCTGAAAAATGAAGTCAACATGGAAGTTCTAAAAACTACCCTTCTTCGAATGGACACGCCCATGTTCCAACTTCACCGGAGACACAGAAATAAATGTCTGTGGCATGGTACAAAAAACAGTTTTGATATCTATTGATAATAATGTCCTTCATTGCATACTTAGGGTGAATCTTTATATAACTCCTCATTTCAGTCCTCTTTGCCCATTTTAGCGTTAGCCAGTTGATCTGTGGCATTAGTTCCTGGCAAGACATCCCACTTTGACTTCAGAACCACTCCACTCAACCTTATGAGTGACATCCCAGAGTATGTCCATCTTGCTTTCAGCATTCACACTATTGTTCTTCAGGTCGGCCATTTTCTTTATACTTTTTATGGACCACTTCTGGGCGCCGAGGACCGGCTTGTGCTAGCTTGGCCGACCCAGTGCAGCCGCTCAGTTGCTGGGGTGGCTTTGAGAGTGTTGCCCAGTACCTTTGGAAGCCAGTTTTCCAGAATACTGCACGTCGGTGTGTGTGGGGGGGCTTCGGTTTTCTCAGGGAGACCGACCAGAAAACCGACCAGTCTCAGGTTAGAGTGTCTTGCCCTGTCTTCTTGTTCTTGAATTTAATTGCGCAATATTTCTGTTGCTCCTTCCAGTTGTTTAACTTTTTGCTGGAGAGCGGTGACATCCTCCTCTGTCTGGGATATTCTCTCCTCGATTTCACCAATCCTCCTTGAGTGGGACAACAAATCCTCCTTAACAGCCATCTCGTGGTTGTCATTAGCAATATAGAGTGTTTGGTCCGAAACACGGGTCTGTCAGTCACTCTGCTCTGCTGTAAGCCGAGGAGAAAACTTTCCTTGTATCCTACAACCTTTATCCAATGAGGGGAGAGAACGGCATAAAGGGGCGGTCCTCTCTGTGTGTGCAGCCAAGGGATGCACGTGAATGTGGTGACGTAGGGACGAGGGCGGGGACTGCTAACTCCATCGGCTGATAGGAAGTTAGCCAAAACGACCGGATCGCTTACTTCTGCTTTAAGTTTACTTTTTGCCGTTTTTCAAGTATTTTCTCAGTAAGTCAGTGACGAGCCAAGTTACTGTAGTCTGTCAGCCGTGGTTCATAACCGGAAGTCACTGCAAGCTTTTTTTTTTTTAATTATTGTCACAGCCCATAGAACCACGGACAGCATTTACAGTGTGTTTTAGCTGGGGTTTCGCCTGGAAGGCCTCATGGAAATCTGGCACACTCTTAAACAAAATCATACTGTGAGAGAGCGCCGTTCACAAACCGATGTGATAATGAACGCGCTCAAAATAACATTCATCAAGTGGAAATACAGTACGTTCAGTTCACGTTCGCCTCGAGTTCATGAACGATCGTTCATTGAATGCGTTCAGGTACAACACTGAAGGTAGGTACACTGTTCTTTGCACCAGTCCACATGTTCATATTACATCCATGACAAGAGATGCTTTTACAGAAGATGCCACTACTGGTTGTATCAGAAGAAGCCATGTTGCAATTAATTTTGCTGTAAGAGTTAGCCTAATTAAAGTTATTTAAAGTTCTGCCATCATTTGACAACTATATCACTTCGCTGTAGCACAAAGAGAACAATGTCACAGTGAATGTGACAAACTTGTGAGAAGCAGGTTATTACTGAAGACCGTGCAGTTTCTAACCATGAGTCTCACTGCAAAGAGCTCAAGCGTTCACAGGCACCTTTAAAGTTGCAGTCCTCCCAGTGTCATGTCCTGTGTTTGCTGGATTCAATAATTGCAGTTGTTTTGTAAGATTTATGGTCACACAGAGTTGTTCACTTAAATGAGCAATTCTGTTTTCTAATAGCCCTCTTGTATTTTATTGCTAATTGAGCCACATACTGCTTGTGATGCAGACTGAGCACGCTCAAACCAACTGTATCTCATGCTTTAGTCATCACATTAAGATTTATTGTGTTTTCCCTTATTGTTTAGTCAATAGGTGAACCCATTTAAGATTGAAAAGACGTGATAAGCTATAGGGCTGCAACAACTAATCGATAAAATCGATAAAAATCGATTATTAAATTCGTTGGCAACGAATTTGATTATCGATTCGTTGGGTGGCGATTAACTTGGCCCAGAGCCAGGGAAAAAAAGAAAATATTTCTTATCTTTACCTGTGTCCAAAACAGTCAGCAGCAGCAGTCATCCAGCTCCAATAATCCACTAATATTATTTCCGTTTACATCGCGTTCCTGGCGGCCAGCCTGTTCATTCATTTGCATCATGTAAAAAAAAAAAGACGTGTTTATAGCGGCGGCAACAGCCGTGTTTCTGATCAACCGGACCTGTGTTGTCCGGTCCCACCGCGTTGTTTAGCTACTCCCGGTCCAACGTACTTCCACACGGACACGGTCGGCGCGGCTCGGACGCGGTGTGTCACGGACATGGTCACGGACTGTCTGGACCGGTGGTCTGGACTCGGTACCAGCAGCGGAGAGGCTTCACGTCTCCTCTGTCAGCCTCTCCTGTCAGGACGCTGAAGCTAAAGCTAAAGCTAAAGCTAACGTTAGCTAAAACTTTTTTCTTTTTTTTCACACAATGCAAATGGCCGCGAGGAACACGATGCAAACGGGAATAATATGGATTATAAAACTGTTGGAGTTTGATGACTGCTGCGGCTGACTGATTTGGACACCTGGAGTAAAGGTAAGAAATATTTCTTAGAGGTTTGATCAGCTGTTCCTCTGCTCAGGGCTCGGTGTGTTGAGGACTCACATTAGAGAGTTGATCATCATTTACCCGTTTTATTTTATGGTGATGGGCGCTATTACAATTAGGCTAATACCGATGTTTACATCAGATCGCTGCTGTGTGTGTGTGTGTGTGTGTGTGTGTGTGTGTGTGTGTGTGTGTGTGTGTGGGTGGGTGTGGGTGTGTGACCGGTGGGTCCAACCTGTCCCCCCGCGGTGACTGATGTTTATCACGGTGTGATTACGTGGCCCGGTCGGGGAAGCGGGCTGTGGCAGCCAAACTGAAAACTGTCGGAGTAACGTCAGGTTGTTGTCGGTTGATCCGGTGAATGATCAACTTTCAGGGTTGATCAGAATTTTCCTCTGGATGTAAACATGCTGCAGACTTCAACTTGTAAGAAAATCAGGCAGTGCCCTAATGAATTTTGTCTATTATTATTTTTTAATGTATTATTATTAGTTTAACAGCTCTGGGCCGTTCAACTAACTTAAAAACAACTTATTTGTGCATTTTTTTGCACTAATATTGTCCATTTGGAATAACATTCTGTTTTTAAATAAAGTT
Organism: Trachurus trachurus; assembly: GCF_905171665.1. Taxonomy (NCBI): domain Eukaryota; kingdom Metazoa; phylum Chordata; class Actinopteri; order Carangiformes; family Carangidae; genus Trachurus; species Trachurus trachurus. The sequence continues at coordinate 20,038,640 of NC_139908.1, read as the reverse complement.
AGGGAGAAATAAATAAATGATACCAGTGACATGCTGGATCAAACTGAGAAACAACTCCTCTCGTTCTTCTCTTCCCTACAATGTAAATCAAATTTGTGCCTTTTTTTTTATCCGATTAATCGATTAGGCTAATCGAAGAAATAATCGACAGATTAATCGATTATCAAAATAATCGTTAGTTGCAGCCCTAATAAGCTATTATTTTGCACAGTTGTTGGATTGACCTTATGGGGCTGCTTCATTCAAGAATATTGAGCAACCCTAGTCCATTAAGAAAGCATAGTCATACTAGTAGGTTAATTAACTTTAATTGTCGGTGCATGTTGTTATGAGATCCTGAGGGAAGAGAAACACGAGCTGCTCAGGTAACGGTAGATACAGTAGTCCCCTGTCTCTCATCAAACTCATCAAATATACAATCCAACAACTCCAAAACACTCTTGTGGACAAGTTGTGACCTGCACATTCACTACACTATGACATAATCATGTAACATTACGAGATAAAGTTGTTTTCGAGGCAAATGCGTAGCCGGAACTACATTCCAGACACAGCTGCTGGGCGGAGTGATTTCAAAAGCAAGTAATTCTGAGTACTACAAGAGTGTTGGATTGTGTATTTTATGAGTTTGATGAGGGACAGGGGACTACTGTTTCTACCGTTACCTGAGCAGCTCGCTTCTCAAAACAACATGCACCAACAATTAAAGGTAATGAACCTAACTCTATGACTATAGGGATTATGGGAATGGGCGAATTTGCCAAAATGTTGAACTATCCCTTTAAATCAAACATAGCAGGCACCATCCTAAAACTCAGTAATAAAAGCACAATGAGCATATAGGTAACCACTCAATTGTTTTGTAATGAAGTGAAAAAGAAAAACCTTCTAAAAATATCCCCAGAGGTTTGACTATGACTTGTCACCAACTGTTTCTGTTGACCAGCGCGTAGCCAAGATGTTTGGTGAGTCATGCATTTGTTTGCACCACTCAAGCATGTGTTTTGTAGCCTTATTATAAAGTGTCTCTGAAAAACTCAATGCACCCCAATGAAAATAGCATATTATGCTTGAAATCCGTCTTTTCTTCCCCAACATTTAACCAAGACCACAATATTTTCCTGATGATAACAAAGTGCTGTGAGTTACATAAACATCACCATAAAACTTTTAATCATGCTGTGGTTGACAGGAGCGGATATTGAAGGAACTACTAATGAAATACAATGACGGTGAATGTTTTGCAGATGTTTGTTTCCTCATGTTGATAAAAAGCATAATCCAGGCACAATATAATGTTTCCCACGAATTGTATTTGCTAAATCAAATTAGTTGTACATGAAAGTGATTTTTAGGAGACAGGGCTGAACATTGTCATAATTAGAGACAACAAGCAATATGAACTTCACTCAGCACTGCTAAAAGCCTGCCCGCTCATGCATACATACAGTGATGTTAAGCTCATACGCTTTATCGTCTGTCAGGGAAAATGACCAGACAATGTGCAAAGCAGGAGACGCTGGAGAAGCCGCCTTCACATGGACATAAAATTAAACTGAATGAAAAGTGACAGAATGTGTTTTGCTTCACAGACAAAAGAGGAGAAAATCCATTACTAAATGGATCCTCTACATCACCAGAAAGGAAACGTGAGTGTCTTATCAAACAAAACTGATTCTCCTTCTCTTTCATTTTGGCAGTATCAAAGTGCTACATTTTTCCCTGAGTATTATTCTGGCATTTTAGTGCTATGGACGATAAGTTACTTTAGCATCACATCTAATGTCAAGGTTGTGTGTCTCTATATCATTTGCATATTGTGCACCAATAAGGTAACACCAGTGGATTACCATTCAAAAAGTTATGCTTTCTGCTTTCTGTAGAAAGCACTTGTGGTTAACTTATCTGTGGTATTTAAAGCACTTCATGTCAATTTTTTTTTCCCTTCTTCTTCTTTTTGGAATATTGTCCAAAATGTTTTAAAACTCTGTCCTTCCTCTTGGTTTCTCTTGGGAAACAAATAAGTTTGAATGTATTAATTAAGAGAAGAAGATCACTGGGCAAGGCTAATTCCACAGGGTCACAATTAAGGTGGAGGAGCAATAAACAAACACAGTTAGTTGTGTTAAAGTTATTTTAAATTAAAACTTTGCTGTGTTTCAGCATTCTGAACATTAAATACTAGACGCTTGAAGACCATAATGAATTAAAAAGTGGACAAACCAGACCTCTGTGGGCTGTTCCACATAATTGCATGTTTCAGACCCATAGCCTCCGCAGTCACGACTAAGCTATAGCAGTGCAACTAACCCTAACCCTAACTGTAACCCTGACCAACATTCTCATACCAAACTTTAACACATGCAAACCCCAGCCTTGTGATTTACCAATACCTACTAGTCCACCTCATCTTCATCCCTCTGACTAGTTACCAATACAGCACTTTATGCATGTAGGTTAAATCGAAAGCAACTGGACTTAGTTATTTGTCTAGGAAGCTGACCAGGCTGGGACTGGTCCAGTCCCAGCCTGGTCAGCTGCGTACATGAACTGATGAAGCCTCTTGGATGAGAGGTGAAACGTCTTCCTAGACAAATAACTAAGTCCAGTTGCTTTCGATTTAACCTCCTTTGAAATACTATGACCTGGACAAATGAGAATATGCACCGGCTTTATGCATGTAGTTACATTCAAGCACATATTATCCCTTGTTTCCCTACATCAAAGGAGCTGTGGCCAAAACTGTTGCTGCAGTCAAATTTAAAACACTGCAGCACGTTGTTTCCCCTCCCCTCGCCCCCAGACTCAAGGTTGACAAATAGCCACACGCTAACCTCTGCTCTGCTCCAGCTTTGTGGCTATGGTACCCCAAGACTCACTCAGTCTCCACAGTCTCAAAGTAAATAATATCATGCCTCTCTAAAACATGTTAGACTGCATACTACCTGCAGTCAGGGGGATGAAGCAGCAGTACATCTAAATCTGTTATCATAGTAAATATATCTCCTATGTATTTTGTGTTTCTGTAGTTTGAGCAGGTTGTTGATGAATATTTAGCTTTTTAAATGTGAATATCCTGGCTGTATTACTGTACTACTACTGTCAGTTAAATCAGTATTTCAAATGAATAGGATCTGGTGACATATTGAGTGATTTTATAATTACTTGCTGTACATTTCTTACATACAGTTTCTTTAACATTGAATTGTGATAAAATGTTATTTTAGGTGACATTCCCTCTGAGGCTGGATACACAGGAGAAGATTATGCAGTCAGTTAAGATCAGATCTGACCATCTTGACAATTCGGGGGCGAGTCCTGATTGTTGGCAAACCTTATCAGGTAGCGTGAAGGATTTTCAGCCTCAATCTTAACCACTCTGAGTTGCTCGGGGGCTAATATGAGCTTACACCTGATAATATCGAACATATTTACAACTCTAGATGAGTCCTCAAATTCTCCAAAGTGGAAACTGCCGATAGCCAAAGAAAAGCTTAATTTATAGTGACGTGAGAGCCAAATCTTATTCTGAGGGGATTTTTCCATTGGCATTAGATTTCCCAAACATTTGGACATCACTGACCTACTGAGAGGCAGACGTTTTACTCTGTTACTCTGTCTTTCAAGTGCTTTCCTTCTAACAAACATCATGTTTGTTTGGTATGAGTTTAGGATTTTATTCTCTCATATGTTTTGTCTTTATTCTCTCATATGTTTTGTCTTTAATTTTCCTTACAACTGTTGCGTCCCTAAAACGGCTACATTATTATTTCTCTGTGTTCACAGTTTAAAGCCCAAGATACATTTTAAGGACCAAGGTGCAGTGACACTTTCTTCTGTGAGGAGTGACTTACCAGACACAACGGCTCATCATCAATCATCATCCCACTTAGAGCTGTCACTGCCATTATGACTTTGTCTGCAGTTAAAAAAAAGAAAAGTATAACTTACAGTCTCTGCCATAGATGTGAAGTATAGCAAATCCATTTGGAATATGAATGCAGCCCAAAGGAAGGGATACTAGAGAAGAGAAGAGTTAATTAAAAGTCATTATGGTGTGTTGACTGTTCAGCCTGGTGAGGGCAAATCAAGAGCAGGTGAGGATAAACATCTGAAACTGCTGGAGTGTTTTGGTTTACCATCTATCAGTCAGAAAGTTGCACATAATGATGTGATGTGCATTCATGAAGGAGAAATGAACTGCACCTTGAGATGAAGAAGAGGATGGTATTCAATGTTTCATCTGACAAAACTGGGAAGGAGAAGTGCTTTAGATACAAGTGACAGAGAGAGAGAGGAATAGAGTGAGATGGTAGAAGTGAAGTATACTGTGTAGATTATATGATAACATTCCACTTTTAGCATCCTCTTGCACACTTTTGGTCTATTGTATTTTTAAGATGCCCCGCCTAGTCGAACAGCCCCAGTCCAACATTGTTGCCTTTCTCTCCCTGATTTTCTCTAATCTCTCCTCACATTTCCAGCTGCCCGTTGCAGTTTTGCACGAAATAGAAGAATTTATGAAAATTATTATTATTATTTTAATAGACAGGTTGGCAAAGCACAGTTGCACATGTTCTGTGTATCCATTGAGTTGTATCATGCAAAAAGAGCTGGGTTCTCTCCTCTTCCAATTAAATGTGACGACAGTTTTCCAGCAGTCTGCATCTCAGTTGGAACTGGTTCCCTGGGGCATGATACAGCAGGCGCTATGACATGAATGTGAAAAATTGTTTTCATTTCAATTTCATGAAGTATTGCTTTGTTGAATAGTGAGATTTTTTTTTTGCCAGATTTAAGTTTTTTCCTGAAGTGTTTCCATTATTCATCTTTTAGAAAGAAATTTTAAATTGCACTTCAACTGGGTTGATGGAAAAGGACACAGTGGCCTCTGTAGTAAGATACATGCACAAACAAAACCTTACTGCTAGATAAACCCAGTGGTATTTGAGCTTTATGCGAACCCATGGATAGAACCGCTCTTTTATCAGTGGCAACAGGTTAATTCTTCCTTTCTACAGTATCTGCTGGAGAAGATTATCACACAATCACACATCAGAAGAATCGTTCAGGCCTTAGTTTCTGTTTAGTTTCTCCTTAGTTTCTGGAAGTCATTAGTCTTATATTAAAGCAGAAGTGAGTGATATATTTGTGTTAATATAAGTCTTAAATAGTTATATCTTCCGACAGCAATCACTTACATAGAGTGTTTGGACTGAAACACGGGTCTCTCAGTCCCTCTGCTCTGCTCTGAGCCGAAGAGAAAACATTTATCGTATCCTACAGTTTTTATCCAATGAGGAGAGAGAACGGCATGCAGGGCTGTGTGTGCAGCCAAGGAACGCCGTGAATGTGGTGACGTAGCGACGAGGACTGTTATGGTGCGTTCAAGGAAACTCGTATTTTTCCGACCGTGAAGTGGTACCAGTTCGATCTGGTACGAGTTCACCGGTCGGAAGTTACGAGTGGCCGTTATAGTGACTTTCACCGGTAAAACAGGTCGGAAAAACACGAGTGGGTTGCCTGGAATGCTACAAAGTCGTAAGTTGTGACTTGAAGCTGTAATTTACGATTTCAAAAGCCTGCCTGGAACGCAGCATTAGCGAAAACGACCGTATCACTCACTTCTGCTTTAAAGGGACAACGAGGAGTTTTGGAAAAGCGAAGCGTTTTCCCACTACATTTATGAGCCTCCGCGCGCACCGTAAAATTCTTTTGACCGGCGCAAGACGGACTCATGTTTTCATTCATCAAGAATTAAAGTCAGAGGTTCAAAGAGGTTCAGTTACCGTCGTAGTTCCGACCATAAACGGCGATTCAGCTGCGTTATTCTCATGACTCGTTGCGAAACCGAAAGTAAAAAACGCTGGTCGGCTCGACCAGCATCTCCGCCACCACTAATAATAACAAAATAACGATAGAGACAGAACGATATTTATCGAAAATGGGCCCATTAACAAGTGTGGGTAGCGTAGATTCATCCACATTAACGTGAGACTTTTTTATAACCGAATAGAAACTCGTCGTTGTCCCTTAAAGATACACAGTGAAGCAGGCAGTAACTGAGGGAGTCATATCTGACACACTCCCACTATCGTTCACATTTATCCAAAATGCATGTAGTACTGTATACTGACTGCGATCAACCGGCATGAAAATGGATACACTGAGAAATACACACTCACCTGAAAACACACACAGGGTCTCATAAAATAGAAGTGCAGACACACTTAGAGGCAGGGAGGCATACACTTCCACAGCCCAGCTGTCAGTGTGAGGGATGGCTGGTGAGAGGTGGGTACACTCACTAAAGGGTCTAATCAGTCAGACACGGCTACTTCCACATACCGCCACGAACAGCATACACACAAACTCATCCTCGCTCACTCTGCTGGTCTTTCATGCACAGAACACACTCACACTATCTGACGCACACACACGCAAACACCTGCTCATTCATGCACACAAATACACCATCAACACACACAGACCTCCCTGCTATTATAAACAGTGAGTTCTTGGTGTTAACTGCACGCCACAACAGAAATACTACGATCAATAAACTCACTGACAGGGGGAGACGGATGACAGAGGACAGGGATGGAAGAGAGTGGGTGGGAGAGAAACAGAGTGAAGGAAAGTATAGAGTGTATAATGTTGCAAAGGAGGGAGGAGATGGGACGGAAGAAAAGCAAGATGTGCCGGAGAAAGAGACAGATGTGTGAAAGGATTGAGCACAAGTAAAAAAAAAAATGAAATGAACTGATATATGCCATGAAGCTTGAAAAAAGGCAAAGGAAAGACTTTCTAACTGTCAGCAGTGTCTGATGTTTGCTGTCTGAACAGACTCAAATACAGCAAGAGAATTTCAAACTAAGCAAGTTTGTCCAAACAGTTTATATTTTTCTTATATATTCCCAGACTAAAGCCTTTATTTTCATCAGCATCAGTCAAGTAAAATGAACATTATTATCCACTGTTTTCAAATATTTGTTTCCATGTTGTAGAAAGTGGACTTTTGACATCATCTTTTATTTCAAGGCCGACTAAATTCCATATTAATACTGTAAAAGTATCAAAGTGCCCCGTCCTTTAGATAGATGCACACAACATGTATTTAGAAAATGAGCCATTAGGACATTCACCACTCTCAGCCACCCCCCAAGCTCCTCCCACTTAAACCTATCTTGCAGAATTTTGTTTATCTGAGTGATAACCTGAGATTTGCTATATTTTAATAATCTACAGTATATTCAATCAGACAATCAGGGAAGAAGCTCAGATAATATAGTATAGCAATAGTTGTACTTCACTATCAGTTGTGGCTGTAATTGAATGAGTGATGAATCATGTGTTTGGATGTAAAATGAAGTAAAACCAAAGCAAAAGAAAATTCACATTGCGTGAAGGAAGAAGCAGAAATAAAGAGCGAGGGCTGGACTACATCTGGGAGACTGTCCAGCTGCAAACAGTTTCACTAATTCATTCTCCACCTACCAGCAGGGAAACTTGCAACCAGACAAGGTCCCATGAGACAAAACCGACAACACGGCTAAAAGAGGTAGTCAGTGTCTGCTGTCTCACTCTTTGCTGGTACTGCTGTACACAAAAGACTGGCACCAGTGCCAATCTAAATACATCTAGATGCAAACTTTGGGGTCTTTTGTCAAGTCTGACTCCTATAGACATTGCCGCTGTCAAGGAGTCCCATTTAAAGTTTAAGGTATTTATCAGATGTCCTTCCTCAGTGAACCTGACAAGGAAGCAGCAGGTGCGATTACCAGTACCTCACCTCTCCTCTAACATCGCTCTGGGGAATGCAGATTTCTTTCTAATACTGATTATTGCAGTTCTGAATAGACTTTGAGATAAGGCAAAGCGCCATTATCTGCATCACAGGTCAACAAGCTCCACATATTTATATTTCCTGCTACAGAAATCTCACAGTTTGGGCCTCTTGCAGTCTTTAATAGGATTTATACACTAATAAGGAAAAACTGACAGGTTATCTTCTTAAACCTGCAATGTTGCTTAGCCACTGAAGGAAAAACTGAGAGGAGTAGGCATTTCTCAAAAAGTATTTCTTTGTTATTTATTTATCCAGCCAAGCTTCTGATATTTTGCCAAGTCTATTCTTTTCAAAATGTCATTGCTTACTTCGGTGTAGATCCTTTTTGTAATTTTAGTTCAGAGTCAGGGCTCTTAACAAAAGAAAAGAAAGAAAGAAAAAGACGAACATAGCGTAAAACAAATTAATCCAGAAATTAATTAAGTAGAACTTAACGCCACAACAATGCTAACACTGCATTGAGTCCCATCTTGTCTTTAATTTGGTATGAAGATATTTGTTTTTGGACTAGCAGGGTGTATCTGCATGACTTTACAGAGCCACAGTCATGGGACCTTTATTAGCCCAAACTGCTGTATGACTTGACGGTATTGAATGTTATTATTGTGTCTTTGTGTATCTGGCAGTTGTTGAGGCCAGGCTTTTTGTCTGACAGTCAGATGAGTTATGTTTTGCTTATGCTGCATATATCGCATTATGGAGTGGGCCGGACCACCGAGCCCTTGTGTAGCTGTGGTTTCCATTGTTATGATGTTTACATCAGAGTGCTTCATAACTGCTTATGCTGCCTGTTTACTGACAATAGGCTTTTGTAAAATCAAGCAAGTGTTGGTAGTTTGAATGTATGCTGTGTCATACTTTTTACTTCCACATGCCCACAGCCGTCTTTGTTTGCGTGTTTCGTACCTTACATGCGGTGGCATCTCCATTATTCAACCACAAATAAAAAGACCATGAATTGAAACTACATTCATGAATATAAATGGTTTGGGATGCAGGGTCCCTGTTGATTAAAATAAGTTTTCATGGTGAAGCCCAGACATGCAACTCTCACTCCTTCTAAGCGAGACAGAAAATCAGCAGCATTTGAAGCAAGAAAAGGAAGGAAGGGAAAATGTGTCTGATTGGCATGTATTGATGTAACACTTGTGCTGATCCTTTGCGGTGAAACCAAGGAAACCATGACCATAATCAATAGACACAATACCAAAATCTTGCAAGGCCTCTAATGTTTAATGGCTTTGAGCACTTACTGTGAGGAGACGCCATAGATATGTGTGAGCCACATGTAGAGCATTTGAAAGTATTATGTCTCCTTCTCCAACTGAGTTAAGCACCTGACCCACTCCTCAATAGCTTATTATATCATACATCTATTCTGTGTTTTTTAAAAGTGATGTCATAGATGGCTTGTTCCCGATGCCTTTCTTGTTCTTTTATTTTTAATTAATGACTACACAAGTTCTGGGAATGCAGTGAAATAGTGTTTGGATTTGCTGATCAGTGCCAGATGCTACGCTTTTGCTTCACTACTTCACTTGTTGAGATGCTTGGGTAACAATGGACTACTAAAGTCAAGTCTTGCTCATGCAGGTGTAAAGCAGCACCGTTAAAATCTGACACTTGTGCCAATGCTGACGCCGCTGCAGCCTCTTCCACCCCACCTTCCTGCTGTGAGTGGTGAAGAAACATTCCCCACATTAGCCGTGTTTCCACTGCAGGAGTTCCTGGTAAAGGGAGGGGGTAGGAACTTCTACAGGAACCGTCCTCTCACTCGGCCCTCTCAGTGGCCGTGTTTCCACTGCAGAGTCGGACCCCGCGGCGACGTCATGAGTTTCGAAAGCCGCTTAATCGCTGTGCGACAGTTTCGTCCGTGACGTCACCCAGGCAGGTCACAAGCACATGCACAAAAATCATAACAACGAAGACGGAGAAGGATGGAAGGAGCTGAGCATAATACATCCATGGAGCTGAGGCGGTAGGCGCGTTTCTGGTTTGTGTGTTTGTGCACATGGCGGTTGATTGTAATCCTGCTTGAGTTTAAAAAAAACAAACTTTTCACTGCATTGTTTTGCAGCGTGATGGATCCCCAGTGTGTCGAGGTGCGCTGATATTTTCATTTCGCTGCAATGACTCAAACCCCCCCTGAATCTCCTCGGTGCCGTAGACTGCAATCAATGTGTGCACCTCATCGTCGGCCCATTTGACGTACATCTTCCTGCTGTTTTCTTGTTGTTTACAGCGGTGTCTGCTAGGCTAATGCTCCCCTTCTGCTCCCCCTTTTAAAAATGCCGGTTGTTTTGGTGCTTTCTGGTAGCGTCAGAGCCTGCTCTAGCTTTAGCCAATCAGTGCCGGGTTAACCTCGAGCCCCACCCAGGAGCTTTTCAGGGCCAAACGGAGTACCTACCCTGGAGTAGGTACTCCGTTGGCCCCCATAAAAGTTCCTGTAAATGGCCCTGTGGAAACACTGTGGCCCAGTGGAAACACGCACGAACGGGGCTGGCCCCGTAAAATTACCCCGAAGTTCCTGCAGTGGAAACGCGCCTATTGTGAAATCCCCAATTAACTTGATGCATGTATGTGTGTGGATGTCTATGTCTACTTCCCTTGACCTGAGAGACACCATGTTTGTTAAGATGCCACTTGTTTTCTGCACAGTGCACTGCACACACATCAAAATTTAAAGGGGCATGTTGTGCTCACTTACAGATTGAATTTTTTTTTTTATTCTGGGACTCCACTGGAGTATCTTTGCATGATTCACAGGTCAAAAAATCATTTTCTCATACAGCCTGTTATGCAACACCTCAGCTGAGCCTCTGCCTGAAAAAAGCATTTAGCTGTGGGTGCTTCAATGCCCTCTTCCTAAAAGCCCACTTCCCTATGATTGTCCAACTTCCGGAAGCTGAAATGAAGCTGCAGCCACATGCTCATAGTGTTTTTAAAGTTCTGAGAGCAAACTAGTCAACTAATTATAACATAGGTCATACAATATTTTAACTTCTCAGGTACATCTGTACATTTTTTAAACCCAAATTGGACCTTCAAATGACAGTGGACAGCATAAACATACAAATCAAACATATTCTCTTAATCACAAATGTTTCAGTGTATGCCCTTGTTAATAGGTCGTATCGGAAATAGCTTTAATGTCAACTGAAATGGAAAACTTCTGTTGTCAGGAAATATCAAAGTTAATGTTGGCTATAAAATGTTTTTCTGCTGTTGCTAAACTACTGGATACTAAACCTGCACTGGTTATTTGTATGCTGCAGTACATTCAGTGCTGATACTACTACTACTAAGAGAAGAGGACTGTAGAAAGAAATTTGTTGCAAGCTGTCACCAGCAGAAAGCAGAAAAGAGCCTATTAGAGACTTCAGAGTTAAGTTCTTCTGTCTCACTACTTTTACAAATGTTTACCGTATGATTTGAAACTGTGGTCATGTCTGTTAGGGTCATCATGTAACATTGTATCCTTGCCAGAGAACATGGAAAAGCATGATAGGTCCCTACTTGATCCCTCCAAACACAATGTTCATCCTTTATTTCTTCTGTTTCCCCCTCCCCAACAATTCAACACTCCTCAATTTGCCCGCTCAATAATGTGTGCATAAATGGTCAATAAAAATAAATAAATGAAATAAATAACAAAACAGGTTACACACAAAAGCCTATAATCCAACCCAGAGAATTGCATGTTACTGTAAAATCTGTTTTAAATTGGGTCGTTAATATAGTTGTTAACTAATTATTAGTGGAAACAATGGACTGTGATAAACTGCTCAGTCAGATTTCCCTTCTTAATCTTATGTACTATTCCATCTATTTTTTTTTTTTTTTTTTACAACCATCCTTTACTACACTGTACCATATGGGAAAAACATGTACATGATCATACTATACATGTACCATATAGAACAACCCTCATATGAATAACCCTGAAACCCCATGGTGCCCATGTTTTAATTGCATTCTGTTTTTTTCCCCCATCTCTCTCCCCTGCTCTACCTGCCTGCCTCTGAAGGCACACTCCTCGCCTGTCCTCCTTCCTGCTGCCTCATCAGTTCTGCGGCTGCAGTTCTTAGGATGCTGTCAACAGTGCTTTGGTGCTAGAACTGATGGGAGCGCCGTGCTCTCTGCCGTTCTGAGCATTAGTCTTCTGAACACTTCGCCTCAGGAAGGAAATCGATCTCCTGCCAAGTTCGGGAGAGAGCAAGAAGAGCCAGAGAGATAGGGAGAAAGAGAGGGAAACACTTCGCCACACCTGCAGCTCTTCGCAGGTAGAAAACTGTGATAGATCTTCTGTCAAAGCAAAGAGAGTGTCAGTTGAACATTATAACAGATGGGGTCCTAAAAGCTGCAAACAGACAGTGTTTCATGAAGCCTAATCAGCTAAAAGCCTAAGAGGAAGTACCTGATTATGCACAACTGTTTACAGTTCCAGCCCTAATTGAAGCTGCATTTCGTTTCTGCACTTTTGCAGTTTGACTACGGTAGCTTCATCAAAACAGCAAACTGCAGCAGATAAATAATAACCTCTGGAAAATAAGAGCCTTTCAAAGCTGATATATAACAGGTTGAGGCATACTACATGAATGCAACAAAATCTTTCACAGATAGAAATATAGTATAATGTTGGGGCAGTCAATGACTTACAGGAAGGCCTTTTTACTTAAAGCAATCCTTGCCAGGGGTTCTAAACAGTAAAACAATAAAATAAATAATTTAGTCACTTGGATGTATTATGGTGGTAATAATTCTGTCATCCACAAAGAGCAAACAGACATTACAGGAATGTCAATATCAAACAAAAATCTAGTTTCCTGCTTTCCTATGCCCTTCTCCTCTTCGCGACCCCTGAGATTTGTTTAGCAAATTCCTCCATGCAACTATCAGAACATGTTTTTCACCAGCAACGTTCATATCCTCCATCCTGACAGCAGCAGGCATCATACAGTACTGTAGCTATTTACTTAATGCTGCACATCTGCCCAAGTATAAAGACTACAAAGACACTGTGTAACATTTTATATCATTTTCTACTTACTGTAGACCTCATATTTTGTTTCAGTTCCTCTTGAAGGCAATTAAAAGGTATCAGTCCAAAGTACCATATATTTGCTGCAAAACTCCTTTGATGTTGAATCTTTATGAGATTATGAGACTCTGGATGAAGCAACATCTAAAGCCCACTCTCCCATTGCTTTTGCCTTTAACCGTGTCGCCGATCTGGCCACCAACAAAATCCTTTACGCCATGGTCCAAACAGAGCCGATATTTGGCCTACTTTCTGTTTGTCATTTGCATTTTTTCTTTCTGTTTGCATCAAAAACTGGTCTCCAAAATTCAAGTCAAAGAAATATAAATCCTATGCTTATGCCTTTTTCTCTTGATGAGTTTGATGGTTGTAAATGTATTCCAAACTCAAAGCTGTCTCTCTCTGTGTCAAGTAGTGTATATGTGTGTGTGTGTGAGAGAGAGAGAGAAAGAGAAAGAGAGAGAGCAAGGGGGGCAAAAGAGAGCAGGTTTATGGGAAGCAGGAATTTTGAAAGCTGAAATGAAATAATAAATATGCAAATGGATCGACATCACTCGCTGCGTTTCCACAGCGATATGCTGGCTGCCATCCAACCGTGCCTCTATTCCAGAATTCATACGACACAGCGTGTGTTTCAAGTGTGTTTTTGCAAGACATGTCTGTGCACATGCTCAATCCAGTGTTGTGTGAATATTTTGAGTTTTTATTTTTTTTTTGTACAAATGTGAAAGTGCATGTCTGTTTTGAGTGAGTGTGATTACTAAGAAGACAGTGGGAGAAAGACTTTGTGTCTATGTGTGTGAGAGAGTGAGGGAGAGAGAGGGAGCATGGAGAGAGATACACACTGTAACCTCCATTGTCAATTTATGCAACCTAAGATCTGCATGTTAAGTGGAGCAGAAAAGGCATCTCTGTGTGTGACAGTAATAGTGCTTCTCTGCCTTTTATTACTCAGCTGGAAATGCATACACAGACACTACAAATGATTTGACAAAAAACCTACAGTCTGCCATCCAGCTACAGGTAACAAAAGAGAAATATCTACATCCGGAGACGTTTCTCGAATTCTGAAACATGCAGGGGACTCGTAGAACCAGTACCAGTGTCGACAGGGACTGAAAGACATTCTCTTTGTATGCGCAGAAGCTGACGATCCACAAAGACTAGAGTGAAAAATATAGTCTGATCACTGAATGAATGAACATAAAACAGTTTTCTGTATGCACACACTGGGAGCTTCAGGACAAACAAAAGGATACATTTTATTCAGTACAACTTTATACATGCTAAAATGATAATTTGATAAATATTCCTCGGTTACCAATCATCAATGAAAGATTAGTGAAAAGTATCCCCTTTAAGGCTGATGTGACCATCTATCAACCAAACATTGTTTCCAGGCAACCAAGAGCCTTCTGAGGTACACAAGGTCCACAAGATTGTTGAACTAAGTTGCATCTCTTTCATGATCAAAGCCTTCTCTTGTCTGTTTTCTAGATACTTTGATATTGTTTGCAGGATTGGCTTCTGACACCACTGGTTAATTCACAGTACAGATGAAGTGTGAGGGTGAAGTGCACAGTGAGAGAAGAATCCATTTGTTCATAAACATAGGAAATTATTATTTTTTATTTTTTGCAAAGAAAATCCTACATGCAGATGAACTGAAGCTTGGGGGAGCTTGCTGTGTCAATCAACAATAGTCTACTACTTCTAATAACCATTCTTCAAAAGAGCGTCCTTTTTCCTTTTGAAGAATTGTTTTTCTTACAAACTTGTTTTGCGAGCCTGCTTGAAGGAACTTTTTTTCTTTTGAAATTACCAATAGTTGATCAAACTAGTGACCTTCACTTTCCAACATTTGATTTTTGATATCACTGTTGATATTTTCACATTTTTCACAAATGGAAATTCATAGCGTTGGCATTCTCTAACAGATAATGCTTTCACATACTGAAGGTCACAGGGTTTGTTGCTCTTCCTTAGTTGCAGAGTAACCATTCAAGACATGGCAGTTGCATCCATTGGTAAAAATGAGTAGCTGTGACAACACGAACAACAAAGCCCTTAACAACCACAAAGGTTGTTTGTTTCAGTTCCATGGTGTGAATGGGTGTCTCCTGAAACATTGCCCCTGTAGTAGCAGGTGTACTGGACCACAGCTAGTGTTGTAACCATAACAAACATGTGAAAACAAACAAAAGCAGTGTACCTACCTCCATCCCCATGGTTATTATAATGGTCATGGTTTAGTTGGGTTTAGGCACCAAATCACTCAGGTGAAGGGAAAGATTGTGATTTGGGTTAAAATATACATCATCAACATTATACAATCTTTGTTGTCATGGTTAAAGGGACAACGAGGAGTTTTGGAAAAGCGAAGCGTTTTCACACTACATTTATGAGCCTCCGCACGCACCGTGAAATTCTTTGACCGGAGCAAGACAGACTCATGTTTTCATTCATCAAGAATTAAAATCAGAGGTTCGAAGACGATCACATACCGTCGTAGTTCTGACCTTAAACGGCGATTCGGCGGCGTTATCCTCATGACTCGCCACGAAACTGAAAGTAAAGAAATGCTGGTCCGCTCGACCAGCATTTCCGCCACCACTAATAATAACAAAATAACGATAGAGACAAAACGATATATTTATCGAAAATGAGCCCATTAACAAGTGTGGGTAGCGTAGATTCATCCAAATCTATCCATGATAGTCAGATTCATCTTACATTGGAATCTATCAGATAATCACAAAGAAACTCGGAGGAAATGGGTGAAATAATCTTCTGGTAAAAAAGTTCATTGTGTGGCGCAGTTAATATTTGAGAACTGTCAGAAGCAGTGAGAGAAGATGATATTGGAAATATGAGATTGCATGCTGGAAATTTGATGAAATAGGCTCCAGCTGCGTTCCTACATGGCCAGCCTGGGCTTCAAAAAATGAATTATTCTGGCAAGACAAGGCATTTTGTCACAAAACACTTGTCCTCTCAAAACTATTGCAGCAACATGGCACTGATTTTAATTTATTCCAATGGCCCACACAGTCTCCCCATAGTGGAACACCTTTGGGATCAAGTGGAACAGGATTTGTAAAACACAAAGGCAGAACTGATAAATCTCCAGTAGCTGCATGATGCTAAAGAGAATCTCCTCAGGCAAAGGAGGACCTAACCAGGTAGTGAAAAGTTACTGCTAATGAAGTGGGAAACGAGAGCAAGGCTCAAGCAATTGCCCACTACATGTGCAACAACCTAATTATGTTTATGTATCATGCGCAGAACTGGTATTATATCTGATTACTTTATTAAAATAATGTTAATGACATAGGGCTGCTATTATTTGATCATACTGTATAATGTAAATGATCCAATCCTGGAGTCTTTCTTCAACATTTTGTGAGCTCCCAATTTTTCATCTGTCTGTCACGATTCAAATTAAAGCTAAAAAATGCACAGAGACTGTGCTTGTTAGGAAACAGTTTTCCATGAGTTACATGCCAGCTTATTTCAGAATCCCTGGTTTCACTAGTATGGAAACTTTGACTGCAACGCTGCTTACTTTTATTCAAAGGGCCTGAATATTTATATTTTTGTAAGTCAAATCTTCTTTCAGTCCATAACAATCTGGGCCCGGTGATCTATTTTAACTGCCAAAAATGAAAAATGTATTTTAAACAATGTAAATATAGATTAAAGGTTTGTTTAAACCTCTCCTTGTTTTCTTCATGAAAGGGCATTACAGTATGCACAGCTATTTCATTTTTGCTTTTATACATCCAAACGCTTTAGTTCATGCATTTTCCATTCTCAAAGAAAGGCCAGTATAGTTGTCTTTGTGTATATGATTCTGTGTAGGCAATGTCTCTTAAGGGATTTATAATACATATGCAATACAGAGGCTGACTCACTGGGTCGCAGTTCTTTATGACAAACAGTGGTTGGGGTGGCTGTGTATTGTTTAAGAGCACCTGCAGCCTTAACCCTCATTGTAAAATACAAGAGGATAATACACATGAAGGGAAACTACATCTGGTGTGAAAGGGCAGGTTTGCCATTTAACTGTTTTGCCAGTTGCTTCTTTGAGTGGCTGATTCTTTACAGATGATTACATCGGCTTTGCCCTGGTGCATCACTTTGTTACAGGATTTGTGCAGTAAGTGCTTCAGACTTTGTGGGAACAGGGGCACTGGACTGCTTAACCAGCATCTCATTTCTAGCCAACCATTTCCATTTTTAGTTCCATGCCATTTGTGCTGTCAAGAGTAACTGTGCGTTCCACCATCATATGCATGAAAGCTGCTGCCTTTAGACCTAGAGGTTGATAGTGGACTGAAAACTGTTAAGGTTTTAGCAACCAGACAAGAGCCTTGCTTTTGGACACCACTCTGGGTGGTGTCACCACATCTAGATAGAGCTCAGTGGCATGATTTTAATTTAGCTAACTGTAACTAATGACTCCCTTAATCAATACAATATGGTATTCAAAGTAAATGAATTTGGCCTAAATGATCACTGAGATTACTATGTATTTGTCAATTGAGTTTATTTGGATTGAGGTTGTGTGTGTTGATGTTTGTGAAGCACTGACTCCGCTATGCCTCCATGATGTGACCCATAGGTTTCTTTAGAGCGGTTTTCTCAGAATAGACCGTTCTGTCATCATATTCTTGCCAGCACCTGACTCCGCCAAATGGGCAATGTGAGGAAGACATGTGTCAGGCCAAGTTTTATGTGCATGCTGGCTCGTGGCAGGCATAGGCTCGTCCAACTGTCACTCAAAGGGGCACATCCTAAACAATGCAGAACAAAATAACATTTAAACAAGTGAGTTATATGAAGAAGAAAAAAATCACCCATCCAGTTAAATTGTCATGAAGGAAGGAATTAGTTATAGAGATCAAAACCAGGTTGTAAACATGTTAAGTTTTGCTGTTGAACATTTAGAAATCAATGGGCATTGACTCACTTTCAGAGCTGTCATCTCCTCGGTGTGTGTGCTCCTTTTTGAGTTTTCCTGTTTTATTTTGGAAATCATTTGACGTGTCTTGTTCCTGCCCTGTTGTGTTTAGCTTTGTCTGTGTCTCTCACACCTGTGTATTGTTTGGTAATTAACCTCTGTCTCGTTAGTCTGGCTGTTTCCACCTGTGTTTGCCAGTTCATCTCATCATCACTTTGTTTGTTTTTTTATATCAGGGTTTCCTGTCTCTTTTTTCTGTTGGACTGCTGGAGAGCATTTAGTGTTTTTGTTCTTTTGTTTTCCTTTTCTTAATAAATTACATTACTATTATACCTACAAGTGGCCATTCAAAAGAATGTAGTTTTTGGTGTTGGCGTCATTTCTCTGTCCTTGGCATGAATGCACCCTTTTTAATTGGTTTTAATTAATGCATCAACCAGGAGTAGCACTACTAATTTCATTGTGATTTGTGCGGTATACAGATTTTTTTTTGTCTGTATTTAGAATGACACTGATCACATCCACCCAGTTAGCAACTAGACCAGGGACAGCCAATACATGGGATTTTCTTTAGGGTTAGGGTTAGAGTTGAGATATTACTAAGGTAAGGCCAGGCACAACAACATGTAAGGAATGTTGAAGTATAGCTAACTTAAACATTAGGATACATTTAGGGAAATAGGCTCATTATAGCTTCATTTTCAAATTGCCTGAGGAAAAAAAAGACAATGCAGTGTAAACAATGTTGGATTTAAAAAGGCATTCGCAAATGTTTCAAGGAAGGAAATGTTTTCAACATTTGCAGTATGTCAAAAATACACAGTACTACAATGTGGTGAGTAACTTCTGTAAAAAATAACATTGGTGTGTTCACAGAAAAAAAAGTCCTTGGGGGCACCTTTAATGTTTGGTCAGGTTCAGGTCCAAAAATGACTCTTGGGAAAGATGATCAAAAAGGAAAACTAACAGTGATTGGATGTTGGAAGCACAAAGCAAGTTTGATGTTTTGTTGACCCATCCATGTGGACCTGTTGCTCTATAATAACATCTTCCTGTTTTGCTGGTGTTGTAATAACGGGGGATGCTAGAAAGCTTTGACACTTGAACATAAACACATTTCACCATGGCTAAAATTACTAGTTTTATTTTTCTTGCGTGCACAGTCTCATAAGCAAACACTAACTGGAAATGTGTGGAAAATACGGACAATGTAATGTACTAGTCCAATCCAAGTCCAATGTAAATAATATAGAATTATAATTGGCTGGAGTTTGAGGAAGTGGCAGCTCCTATATACGATGGTGGTTATTTGCAGCTTTCAGCCATGAACTGAACTCTAAACTAAGGTGTGTGATCTTTACATTTGCTCTTCTGTTTTGTCCTGATTTATTCACACAGGAAGAAGAAGAATAGAGGCTTTAATAATGTCTCTGCATGTTTACAGTTTCCAATTGGATAATATTAAATTCCCATCATAGTGAATGATAAACTAGAGGCTCATTCAATCTTTCACTACCTTGCAGTCTTCTGGACTCTGTAATTATTTTCTTGAATCGCATTTCAATTATTCCTACAGTACCTTCATGCGTTTTTGTGTTTCACATTACTCTGTGTCTGTTGTTGCCTTGTCTGTTTCTCTCGCTCACTGAGTGCGTGAGGTATTGTTAATAAACACCACCAGAGCTCTACAGTTCTCCTGAGCTTGACAGATTGACCCAGCGAGAGGCATTACAGTGATTTAGATTCTACATCATTGGGACATAATATTCACAAGAATGTTGTATTGCACATTTAGTGGAAATGACTTAAACCTAACTGAACTGCAGTAATGATTATCACTGACAGAAAGTTGAAGGATTGCAGCTTGGCTTTTTTTTTCTGTTTCATGAAGCACTGTCACTCCATCAGTCAGTCACTCTGCAACAAAAAAAACCTTTTGAATTTCACTTGACAGATTAGCTCGAAGGGACTTCTCTTTGACAATTGATAGTTGGGGTCATGATTTACACGTACCCCAAACACCTGTAAGTTATTAGCCTCATTTAACAAATTCAACTTTAATTTTGATGAAATTGCACAAGGTTAGAAAACAAGGGAGGGTGTTGTGTGCTGCTTCGCTGCAGCTGCTCTGAGATTTGTAGAGTTTGGGTTACTGTATATACTCTGTTGGAGTTACCCAGGGATACATAAAATATACACATGTTTACAAGTGCAATTGAACACCATCTGGTTTCTCTCCCTCATCCAGGGTGGACATCCTCACAGATGACCAGATGTACCCACACGACCAGCATGGATCAAGACGGAATCCTGCTTTGATGGAGTCACCCCATGCAGAACACCTGCAGAAATATACAGAAGGCAAGATTTAACTGTATTCAACCACATCCTTCTCTTTATAGACTCCATGCTTGTGTGATTGAGTGAGCAGGTCTGTGTGATATCATCCAAACTGTAAAACTGGATCATAAAGTAGGCTCCATGAGTTAGCAGGCCGTTGCCATGCCACTATCACTGTATATCAGTACATGATGGATATGTATAATGACACGCCATGGGTGCTTTGGCATTGTCAGGGGACATTGCGCATGTCCAACTGTGAGTGTCAGCAATGGGTGTGAGCATTTGTGCCCATCCACTAGTGTAAGATGTGAATTTTCTGCACGGAACAATGCACCCACAGTATTTCCTATAAATCTGAGACGAGGGCTACACATTTGGTGTAAATCTGCACATTTATGCATCTAGCCTCAGGTCTCAGTGTGACATCTGTTATGCTCCAGTGTTAGTTATCTGTTCATGGTGTCAGTCCCTGATCTTGCTTGCCAGAAAGGATTCAACCCTGCCTACCTGATATGTCTCCTTCCTGTCACTTCAATGTGTGAGCTGCTTCAACCCCCCCCCCCCGATACACTACAGTATTAAACTCTTTTAAGATGACGAAAGGCAATATCTTTGGCGCTAGGCAACATCATGGTTTGTAGCTCAAAACAGCCAAGAGGGGTAAGTGTTTGAAATCATATGACATATCAGCTGCCCACATCATGTTGATATTTAACAACTTGGCTCCACTCTCTGATTGCTTTTGAGAGATAAGGAGGGGACAAGTGGCACAGCACTAAAATATCAGTTGCTTTCGTCCAGATGCATCATGTTTTTTTTTTTTTTTGTTTTTTTACATTTTATAGTAATCAGAAGACACTATTCTGAACAGTTTGGGTATTTCACCCCCATTTTTCTGAATTATTACATTATTCTCAAGTGTGAGCAAAGCATTTTATAATTTGGTTGTGAGATGGTTGGGAGACAGAAAAGTTTAAAAGGCTTGTTCCTGTTGATCAGTTTTGTTCAGGTGCATCATAGATGTTGATGCACAAAGCCTATAGAAGATAAAACATGAAAACACATCACCCCCAAGGTACTGATACTCACTTTAACAAAAAAAGCAGAAATTATTCTTGTTAAAACTGGTAGTTAATTGATAGGTTGACTGGGGGTCATCAATGTGTTTAAGATCAATCTTTAAAGAAAAGAGATAAATCACTATAGACACTGCAACAGTCAAGTGGGACCTAATTGTGCCCAGCTTCCCACCTGCGAACACTTTGAGTTGTGTGTCTTGGATCATGCATCCAAGCTGCTGATCCAATACTTGATTGATTCTCACTTTCAGCTTTCATTTTGGTAATATGCACATAATACAGTAAGTTCATGCTTCATTTACAAGCATCCTGCTCTGTGTTTGGGAGAGAGGTATTTTACACACAAAGTTGGAGAAACAGGAGCCAGGCTCAGACATTTTGTTCTGTGAACAGGAGATTTCAGTATAATTAATGCAAGCTAGGGATGTAAACAATTAATCGACTATTGATTAATTGTCGATAAGAATTTAATCGATTAAATTAAATTACTTGCAATTAATCGTTCCTTTTCAATGGGAGTTTTACTGTGAACTGTAAACAAGCAAAGCCGACATAATGTAGCGGATCTCTGTGTAAACGTGTGCAGCGCTGCGCACTGCAGCACACAAGGGAGAGAGGGAGAGGAGGTGAAAAGAGACAACAACACCTGTTGTAGCTATACGGGACTCAGGCTGTACCATCGCTAACACACAGACGACCAGTGAGTAACAAGTCGAAAAGCCACCGACACGGAGCTGCCTGAGGAGTTGTAATGCAGCCTGAACGCAGCTCAAACGGACTCCACTCCCTCCTGCGCCGAAATGTCACCTTAAGTCACATAAACCAGTACGGGTGTGTGGACACAACCACCTACTGTATATTGTTGTCAGCGCCTCATCACCGCTGGTGTTTAAAAGGCTCCGTTCTTTCTGCAGTCAGGTTAAAGCGCACATCCCCCGTGTTGGTAAACAAATAATCCCTCATATCAACGGAGGCAACCGTGCTTGGTCACGCTTGGGTTGGAGGTGGTGTGAGTGCGGGCCAGTGGGGACAGGGGAGGGGGCATTAGAGCTTCAGCACGGTATAGAACAACTTGCCCTAGTGTGAGTGCGCCCTTATTTGTGGCCGCTGCCAGAGCCACACGGGCTTTGCCTTTCAGCAATCAAGCGCTGTTTTCGTCAAAGTTAAAAACAATAACAGCAACAGCTGTCGGCAGCTGAGATCGCTGTGCCTTCACCATAGAAACGCAAGACGCATTACGGCTCATTCGCAAAATACCTTTCAATGGAAACACCCGCAAATAGCAATTGCACTTTTTCGAAGTTTCAGAAATATCGCTTTTATTTTGCGGAAATCTGTAATGGAAACGCAGCTCTCTCATCTCATCTCATTATGATAGGACTTCAACCTCAGAGCTCTCTGTCTTCAGACTGTCCTGAGTTCAACAAATCAGTTTATGCTACTGTGATTTAAGTAGCCTAGTTAAATACAGTAATCATAGTGTAGTGGCAGGAAAGACCATTTAATCTGTAGATATTGTGTTGGCCAAGAACAAGTTCAACTTAAAGTCAGAGGAAAAATGTTTAGGGTGTTTTTACTGTTCCTAAATGTAAAAATGGGTCACATAATTTGATCCTCAACATTACTTAAAGGTTAAATAACGTGTTACTTAAACATTTTCATTGTGCTGTGCTCTTAAAATAAACTAACAAATACTAGTGTATGTCCATAAGGAATGTTGAGCTTAAATTTTCCCCTTAAATTTAGGTTCTCAGGAAAATCGCCGCTTATCAATTAATCGATCATCGATCAATAAGGTCTATCAACTATCGATTAATGAATTACTCGATAATTTGCATCCCTAATGCAAGCTTTAACAAACAAACACAAACAGGTTTTTTGCAACAGTTAGTCAGCTCAAATGGCGAACAATGCCCCCCACCCCACGCCCCTGGTCTGGAACCTTCTCATCTCAGCTTGTGTGGTAGAAAAGCAAGGACACAAGCGCGACGTCTGACATGAGAATCAAGCCCACTAATTTAAAAAACAGACCGACAGCAGCGACCACTGATCTGTGCTGAGCAGTGTTTCCCATTAATTGACGGGCCTGCCACAGTCTCTCACAGAAATAATAAATAAATAGATAAATAAATTAAACAGCATTTCACCATCTCTCATCTCTGCCAGTCAGCCCCTCCACCTGCCGTCTCTCTCACATGCACACGTACACACACACGTACGTACACACACAGACACGTATACATACACACAGATGCGCTACATCGTGCTAATTGTACAGTGTTGAACCTCCCACCCCGTCGGTTAGTCCGGCCACCGCCATTTGACTGTCTAACTGTCTTAACAACAGATCCTGGGTCGGTCAAAATCGCAGCTTTTGTGATCACATGATTGCGTTGTTTAAAATCGCAATTTTGATCAGAAAATGATATTGTTCAGCCCTAACATCCATGCACACAAAACATCACCATATCTCTTCTATATTTTGTAAAAAAAAAAACACTCGTGTAAAATGTCACCTCTGTAGCAGGTATTTGAATGGTCTTTGAGGTGCCAAGCTGCTGTGGCTGTGTATGGATTTTCCACATGCTACTGAGGTCCCTGACAGTGTAAAATGAATAAGCTGCGGAAAAATGTGTGTTTTTTAAACAAGAGTGAATACCAACAGGGGTATATTGTAGGGGATTTTGGCACATTTTTTAGGGGGGTTCTACCCACACGTTTAGGTGTGTTGCTGATCCACAAATGCACAATCCTTAGTTGTAAAGGTGACTAATCAGGCTTTCCAATGACATTAAATACCACACCAATTAGTATTATTAAAGGGAAGAAATTATAAACTGAAAAAAATGTTTCTGAACTTTTTTTGACAAGTGTATATTATCATTTATTGGATGTAGAGAATCTATAATTGACCATGAGGCTGCTGATGAGCTTGAATACTTTAGGTGTGTAAGATGTGGTCCAGAAACTGAATGAGCTGACATCACGTGTATTTTGAAAGCGCCTCTGTGTTTTGTCCTAGAAGGGTACAGACAGGTACAGACTGGTAAATCAGTAAAGGATATAGTTAAAATGCAGAGACAGACACACTTAGCAGACAAGTAAAGAGCACAGACTGAATGTGACCAATTAGAATGAGGGGTATAATCAATGACAGACAGGCAGACTGACTAGAATGAGAAACACTGATTCATTGGATCATTGGAGAGATGGCTGTCTTATATTAATCTGCACTTCTGAAGCCTGGATATTATCCTGACAAAATTACGTATGTGTACTGTACACTCTCTTTTTAAAGGGGTTCTATTTAGCCTATTTCCAGCTCAATATTCTTATTCTGTGACTGTGTACTTTTGCATGATTCACAGTTCAAAAAAATGTGTATTATCTCTCACTAGCTGTTATGCAACCTCTCAGCTGAGCCTCTGACTGAAACAGGCAATATTAGTTGAGAGATCTTTGAAGCCATTCCCTGAAAGCCCACTTTCTTCTGTTTAGCCAACGTTTGTATCACATAATGATGTATTCAGTCTTTCAGTCATAATCTTTATATTACAATGTTTCCATATGCCCATGTTAAATAGTGAGATGAGTCGCTTCAGTCCCAATTATGTACACGTGTGTTGCAAGCACGGTAATGCACGTTAGACTGTAGAAATGTACAATTTTTTTTGAAACTACACAAAATTATAATGACAAAACTAAGTTACTATGTTAATTGGAAAACAAGCCAAATGTTTACTTGACATTTGCATTAGCAATGGCCGATGTTTCTGACGATCATTCATCACCAATATTATTGTCCATCGACACAACTTCACCGTATGGACATACGCCAGAAAAAAGGAAAAGCAGGAAGCAGTAGGTGCTGGTTTTCAAACTTTGTTGCATCAAGGACTCCTAAAGGGACCTAAATTAGACCCCCATTCAATAAGATTAATTCTTTTTAGATGTTTTATTATAGAAAGTGTTCATTGTGCTACGTACTGTATGATTGGACTCATACGGAAATTGAATTATTCCCCCTTTTACTGGGAACCCCCTTCAAGGACCCTGTTACAACCAAAAACGTAATAACGGCCAATAACGTAATAACAGCCAATAACGTAATAATTTTGGCCATTTTAAATGTAATAAAGCCAATAATGTAATAATGTGCCAATAATGTAATAATGTGCCAATAATGTAATAAAACTTTTGAGCCAATAACGTAATAACTTTTTGCCAATAATGTAATAAGTTATTACATTATTGGCTGGTAATAACTGGTGTCGATAATGTAATAATACATAAATATGACTGCAGTTCTTGGAAATAAAAGGTTTTTTTTGCAGTTTTTGTGCAGTTTACTAATCAAAAATAGGTAAGTGGATGACATAGTCGTCATATTTATTCATCCAAGATATGTACTATCTTTCACCCCCCCCCCCTCTCTCTCTCTCTCACTCTCTCTCTCTCTCTCTCTCTCTCTCTCTCTCTCTCTCTCTCTCTCTCTCTCATCATGCTTAATGATATGTTTGCAAACGGAAGAAGTAAGCATTGTAGGCTATCAACAACCTCCAAAACATAACCAAACTTGTGTATTGAATGGTGTCTGCCAGCCAGTTTATGTTTCAGTCATGTATAACTTCCTGCCTCAGACAAACCATTGGGAATAGGTTATGTTAAATGTGATAATCCCAGCATGGCTCGAAGGAGCAATGGAGTTGATTTGGTTTTAACATTCTCTTTCTATTTGAAAATTTTTTTTCAACACGTAGACTTTAAAGGTTCCATGTTGGATAAAGTGACATTCTGATGTTTTTTTTGTTTTTTACAGTGAGAATAAAGCAACATAGGTTCTATATTTATACTGTGAAAGTATAAAGGTAGTTTTTTCATTCACAAATGTAAAAAAAAAAAAAAAAAAAAAAAAAACTACCTTTATACTGTATGGAGCAATACAAACATCTACATTTAGACTTTCACAGTATTAATATAGAACCTAAAGCTGCTTTATCATCACTGTAGAAAAAACAAAAAACATTGAAATGCCACTTTATCCAAATGGGACCTTTAAGCTCAACGTTTTGATGTAGTTTTTAATTTTCAAACATGAAAATCAAAGTTAGATGTATGAAACCTGCAAAGATTTCATTTTAGATCTCCAACAGCTGGTTTCAGTAGTGAGCTATTTGTTGATTGGTGCTGCAAAAGAAAACATTTCTTTGAGAAAGAGATTTCTGAATGTGTACAATTGTACTGCCACTTCATTTGGAACTTCATTTGGGTGTTCTGGAGATAACGCTAACCATCAAGTTGGACAAATGATGGCTAAATATGTTAATTTAAAAAAAATCAATGGTAAAATCAAATCAATGCCATTGCTCCTCCGAGCCATGCTGGGATTATCACATTTAACATTACCTATTGCAATGGTTTGTCTGAGGCAGGAAGTTATACATGACTGAAACATAAACTGGCTGGCAGACACCATTCAATACACAAGTTTGGTTATGTTTTGGAGGTTGTTGATAGCCTACAATGCTTACTTCTTCCGTTTGCAAACTAAGCATGGTAGAAGTGAGAGAGAGAGAGAGAGAGAGAGAGAGAGAGAGAGAGAGGTGAAAGGTAGTACATCTTGGATGAATAAATATGACGACTATGTCATCCACTATACCTATTTTTGATTAGCAAACTGCACAAAACTGCCTTTTATTTCCAAGAACTGCAGTCATATCTATGTATTATTACATTATCGGCACCAGTTATTACATTGTCAAAGGTTTTTTTAATACTAGGCCAATAACGTAATAACCAGCCAATAATGTAATAACTTATTACATTATTGGCAAAATGTTATTACGTTATTGGCTCAAAAGTTTTATTACATTATTGGCATGTTATTACATTATTGGCTTTATTACATTTAAAATGGCCAAAATTGTTACGTTATTGGCTGTTATTACGTTATTGGCCGTTATTACGTTTTTGGTTGTAACAGACCCCAATGAGTCCCCAGACACCACTTTGAGAACCTCTGCTTAAAATCTTGACTCTTGAGTTGTAAAATGTCACATAACAGACCCTGACAGGCACACACCAGCATATACCACGCACGTGCGCACACACACACACACACACACCTGTTTCCAAGCAGATGACAATCGAGGACCAACCACACTGGCAGGTTGCCGAGATAATCAGTGAATACTGGAAAGGCAGCAGCTAATTAACAGGCACTGTGATTTGATAGTTTGAGCGGATTAGCAGCTTTCTGGAGAGTTGTGAGGACAGAGATATGCCTGTCAGACTCTATCCATTTGAGTAATTATGTGTGTGTGTGTCTGTGTGTCTCTCTGTGTGTGTGTGTGTGTGTGTGTGTGTGTGTGTACACCCTCTTTTTTACAGTCTTTTCAAAATAACCACGGTTATAAAAAAAAAATTAGGACACAGGAGTTTGGAGTGAGTTTGAGTTCAAATGTCACTGTTGCCCTGGAACTTAATGTGTCTCCTGGAGCAAGCACAGCTTATACTTATGGTAATATACAATACAAATGGGGAGGGAATCGCAAATGAGATGCATTACTTTTGTCATTAAATTATTATACCAGTGCATTGTGCAACAAATAGTTTTCTGATTTAAAATTTCACCTAATTATTGATATTTTAATAACAAATACATTAAATAATTACCACTGTTGACATCTAGATGAGAGCTGAACATTTTATACTAGATATAGCCAGTGTCTCTTTCTACTAGCGGTTCCTGTGCTTTTACCTCTCCATCACAGGGATTGTATAATAAAAGCTTGATGAAAGAAGAGCTACAGTGAATAGATGATTCTATTGCTTCACTCTGTGCTGCATGTGGAGCCTTCAGTATCCTGCCAAATCGTTTTGGCCTGTGCTGCTTAACATGTACAAGGATTTTCCAATGGAGCAGGAGGAAAAGGTAAAAAGCAATATAAAAGCCAAAGATGAAAAGAAAGAAGCTATGTAAGTTTTTTTCATGATTACAAAAGAAAATAATTGTTGCTTTGTACAAAACTGTGAACATGAATAATGCTGAAACACAATTGGTAAAGTATGGTGAAAAAAACAGATAAGCAATCTGAATTCCAACACAAATGTGGAATAAAAAACAAACCTTTTCTCAGAAACATGTAACACACTGAGCACAAGACACAAGAAAAAAAGTTGTCAAATGAATTAAAAGAGACAGCGACAGATCTTCACAAACATCCTGGTCGAAGGAAAAAAAGAAGCAAACAGAGGGGGAAATAAATGACATGACTGAATAGAGGAAGCAACAACACAATAAGACAGTGTCAGAGAGCCGCCAAAGACACAGACAGAGCAATGATACCCTGAGCAATCTTTTTAGCAATTGACATGATAGAAAAATGTAACAGGGGATGTCAGTGAGGACACCAAAACAAAGCATTTCCCTCTTCCCCCTACACTCCAAAGCAAACTTAAAGCAGAAGTAAGTGATATATTTGTGTTAATATAAATCTTAAATAGTTATATCTTCCGACAGCAATCACTTACATAGAGTGTTTGGACCGAAACACGGGTCTGTCAGTCACTCTGCTCTGCTCTGAGTCGAGGAGAAAACATTTATCGTATCCTACAGTTTTTATCCAATGAGGAGAGAGAACGGCATGCAGGGCTGTGTGTGCAGCCAAGGGACGCCGTGAATGTGGCGACGTAGGGACGAGGCCTGTAATGGTGCGTTCAAGGAAACTCGTAGACTCGTGTTTTTCCGTCCTGTGAAGTTGTATCAGTTTGATCTGGTACGAGTTCACGGGTCGGAAGTTACGAGCGGCCGTTATAGTGACTTTCACAGGTAAAACAGGTCGGAAAAACACGAGTGGGTTGCCTGGAACGCTACAAAGTCGTAAGTTGTGACTTGAAGCTGTAATTTACGATTTCAAAAGCCTGCCTGGAACGCAGCATTAGCGAAAACGACCGGATCACTCACTTCTGCTTTAAAATGTTGACAGTGAGTCAGCTCAAACTGTGTGATAATGATTATGACTTAATTATAGTTATTCCTAAGTGCTTGACACATCTGTCACTTTTCTGCACTGAAACATTGGGCCCTAGTTTCGGCCGGCACAGTGCAAGTTTCGACCAGCGCAGCATGGCACACGGTCGTTTTGGCATTTTGGTAGACCGCGGTGCGCCGAGATGGGTGTGGCGGCGCAGCGGGGTGAGGCGTCACAGATTCAGCTTGGCGCAGTGGAAGTTTTGTGTCAAAAAGCCGCGCTGAAAGCCCGCCAGCTTCAACCTGGTCTACTCTCGGCGCAAGGCGAAGCGCAGCCGGCACAGTGGTAGTTTGGCTGACCGGCGTGCAGTGCGCACACGTCACCAAGACCTCACAGGCAGGTTTCCACAGTTCCAGGCACATTTAAATCAATGCAATAAATAATCACAATAACCACCATTTAATGTAACTAATGGAAATGGCTGTGTTAATGCCACTCCACGCCTTCTCTCCTCCCTCTTTCCCACTTGCGCCGGTAGGAGGGACGGTAGGCTGCGCCGGGCTGCGCCATACACAAAACTTGCAAAGTGTGGCTGGACACACCCCGTTGGCTAGACTGCGCCTGGTCTAAAAACTAGAGCCCATTGTGTTACTTATCAGCCAACGTATTGATCATGTTACATCTGTAAAAAGCAGATAGTGGCCAACGGAATGACACAGGTGATTGATCGCTCGAATTTAGTCTGTAGTCTACAGCAAAATCAATAAACAAATTGCTGTCTTGTCTGTTGTCATTCTCTAAGTCAGCCTTTCTCAAAGTGGGTGCCGCGGCACACTGGGGTGCCGTCTGACTGCGTCAGGGGTGCCGTGAAAAAATTCTGACATTTCATAGAATACATTCTTTTTACATATATGCAAAGGTGCTGTGTCCACCGGACGCCCTTTTAGCGCTCTGGGTGTCTACTTTCCATTCAGATCCTATGGAGCTCGGCGCTCACACCGCTCAGCACCCTCAGCGGGAAAAAAAGCTCTCGGCGCTTCCTTTTTTTGTCTCGGCGCTCAGAGCGCGTTGAAATATGTTTAACTTTTGGAACAGCGCAGCGCTTGTCAAGCGGCTCGAAAGTGAGACGGCTCGTTTTGTAACCTGGTAACGGCAGCATTCTGAGTGAGTGATGGTGAGTCACACCCCCTCCTCTCTCCAGTGGATCTGTGTCCGCTCTGTTCCCAGTCAGGTGCGTTTGATGTATAAAAACACACTGCAGTGCTCACGTTGGAAATTCTCTGATTGTTCACAACGGAGTCAGAACGGAGCGGAGACGCCGGTGGATATTAATTTGAGCGCGTGCTCTCAAATTGCGGATTATTTTGTGCGTGTGTGTGTGCATATGTAGGCTACAGAGGCACCTATGCACCCTGCATTTACAGTTTGCTCTGTTAAATAATAGGCTACTGTCCCGTCTTAATAAACAGGACATTTATATTTAGGCTATGCAGTGTAATTTTGAATTATATTTCACACAGGGGTGCCCTGAGATTTTATGTACTTTTGAAAGGTGCCGTGACTGAAAAAAGTTTGAGAAACGCTGCTCTAAGTGAAGACAGAAGGACTTAACTGTTAGCATGTTAGCGTTACTTCATCATATTATTGCATGTATTCATTTGAGTTTGACTTTTATATATCTGCATATTAGCTTTATATTGTGTGGTGATGTATTTCACATTGGTTTTCAGCTGTGGATCACATTATATTAAAGGAGACATATTCTGCCGCTTTCCCACAAATTAAAATAGTTCCCAGGAAGGAGCACAGTGGTTGATGTTGGTAACCAGAAAGGGATCAGCATGGACAGTGGTGGCCTGGGAAGGGTTTGTTTGTTGGAGGGTGTGTGTGTGTGTGTGTGTGTGTGTGTGGGGGGGGGGGGGGGGTTACTGTTACTGTTGTATTGTTGAAATAATGAAAATAAGAATGTTAATCACAAAAAAAAATAGTTCCCAGGTGTCTTAAAGACATGTCTGTGACATGCTTCAGTCAAAATACCCCATGGATCAAACATCACAGCTCTCTATTCATCCACTCAAAACAGCCCTGTTCAGAACAGCTGGTTTACGTGCCTGTCCCTTTAAATACAAATGAGCCACTGCTTGCCCCGCCCCGCTATCGGTACAGGTAGCGGTGGTATTATGCAAATCCGAAAACAAATTGCATCATTGTCAGACAACCGAGGGAACAGCTCGTAAAACCACATGGATTTTAACCTAAGGAGCCTGCACATTTAGAATTTTTTTTTGTCAATTCTCACATTTTGGGGGCCGGAAGGCAAAACAAACACAACACAATATATGTTAAAGAGCCTTCAAAAAGTGATATTTCTATAATATATCCCCTTTAAAAAGTATGAGATAGACTTGGGAAAAGCTGCTTGGGCTAATAGTAGTAGTTTGGATGATTTCCACATGTACTTTTAGAGTGTAGAGTTTAGCAGCTCCACTATAGACATTTGATGCAAGGACACAGGTGGTGCTGGTGGTTTTAGAGGTTTATAAATTGTTCAACCTGTCCTTGGTTCTACTCCATTTTTAACAGTGGTACCACAGTGCTGGTATAAGATCCTCACACTACTGTGAGACATCCTCGCCAAGAGCTGTCTCCAGAAGTGGAAATTAACACTAATGTTAAAGGGGACCTATTATGCTCCATTTTGCACAAAGTAAAATAGTTCCTGGGTGTCTTAAAGACATGTCTGTGATGTGCTTCAGTCAAAATACCCCAAAGATCAAACATCACAGCACTCTCAAAAACAGGGCTGTGCAAAACGGTCTGTTTCAGTGGCCCCTCCCTTTAAATGCAAATGAACCACTCCCTCAGCATTGCGTTACCATGACGATGTCTACTACTAGTACCTATACTGATTTGGCCAAAATGTAGTATGCAAACAAAAGCTAAATCTGCAGTAGGCAAATTGCCAGTATCTCCAGTATGCATCTGACCAGTCTACATTGTGTAATGAAATGTGCCCATGACCTATAGTCTCACCTTAACCAAAGATGGTATAGAGTCAGTCCGGCGAACAACGTCGCCCCGGCGGTACGTCGCTGCTCACACAGGTACAGCTTCACTTACATGAAACGTCGGCGTAAACTTCTAAATAAAACTCAGTAAAGTGGCGCGACAGCGCTACAACAAGCAGGGAAAAAGCAGGAAGTAGTCCGCTCCGCTGTGACACCAGCCACAACAGAGCAGCATGGGAGGAGGCGGGTCCGGCTGGAGCAGAGACCTCGGCATGACCATGTAGGGGAGTCCGGCACGCTATGACGTCAACGCGACCTCATGTCAAAAAAAAGTCAGTGCAACCGAGTGTAACAAGGTGTGCAGAGAAATCCCAATCATCTAGCAGGGTTTACCTCCAAATGCATTAACCTCATGATATGACACTTCCACGGCCTCTAGAACCATTATCCAACTTTCTGAACATATATAAAAGTCTGAAAAGCTGGAAAAGCATAATATGTCCCCTTTAACTCTTGTCCCTATCTCATGTCTTTGTTTCCACTAAATTTAGCATGTTAACTATAGCCAGCCCCAACCTGATGTTCAATTTCTAATAGAGAAATATTGTAATTGATAGCCGGATTTATCTGAAGCCAGCACAAGTCATCCAGGAATTATCCTTTTCCTTTAAACTGCACCTCTGGATCCAGCTGCGACCTATATCTAATGACAATTTCACTGCTAGACAGAACCTGACCTGAGATTTCTCACTGATCAATTATTGGTGATAACAGATTATAAATTTAAAAGTCATTTTGCAAACGACAGTTCTTAGATTGTGATGTAGTGTTTTATTCTTCTGTGTTTTATTCTGTTAAACCCATTCAGCTTTTACACTTAGGGAAACATATGGATTTTTGTTCCTAGCTTTGCCGTTCCCCATTAAGAGACGGCATCTTTTCCATCCTCGTAACAAAATCAATTCAACCTCAATGATGATGAAGAACATATAACAGCATCACATAAAACGGTTTCCCTCACCCTCCTCCACTTTTACTACCCTCATACCAGCTCCTTTTTATACGCTCAGATTTATTAACTTAAAATCAACTCAAGGGCCAGTCGTTCCCTTGAGGACAGGAAGAATGTGATGGGGGATTTGTTTTTTGTTTTTTTTGCAGAAATAGAGAGTGTACCAGAAAAGAGAGAGTGGAGACTGAAGATATATTCAGATTACAAATCCACTCCTGGCCAAACTCTGGAGCTTTTATTATCAGAGGTGACCTTAATGTTTCCCTCTCAGCTCCTGATTCGTTGTTGGAGGACACAAAAATAGCAAAAAATGTAATCAGTAATGGTCAATCGGTGTGCATTTGTGAGAAAAGGCTGAGGACACAATTTGTCATGACGTGTCTTGAGGATGGATGGATTTTAGGGAATGATATATGATGCTTGAATACCACATTCAAGCATCATTTCAGTCAAGGTCATTGTGCTCTTCATTTTAGGAAGGTGGCAAACGAGAGCTGGAAATCTTGTGATGGTTCTCTTGGAAACTTAGAAACATTTTCCATACTCAAATGAACAGCAGTGCAGGTCACTCTTCTCTTTGGTTGTCACACTCCACTGCCTCTGTATTTTGTTGGTGAGTGAGAACACAAGACTTTGCACCACACTGGAACCAGAACACGAAAACAAAGGAAGAGACCATAGAGGACACAACTTGGACCATCAGGGTTGAACTTGACATGACACTGCATTGTGTATTGCGACCTGCCAAGCATTAGATGAGCCAGATGTATTTAGATCAAGGGGTTTTAAACTTTTATGACTACCGTAGGTTTTTTACCCAGAGACGACTAATGGAGAATTCAAACTAAATATTAATTCCATTTGTACATATGAGGATTTTCGGTGTGTGTATATAACATACTAGTGTATAAATACACAACTTTCCGTGCATACTAGAATTAACCACAAAAAGACAAATTAAAAAGATGCAAATTAAAACAGGTAAAACAGAAATAATGAAAAAGTAGATGGAAATAAAATATAGTGAGTCCCCAACAGTCTCCATAAATAGGCCAAGATCATTTAGAGGAGACGCAAACAAAACAAAACAACAACAAAAAAAAACTCTACTTGGCCACCAGAGATAATGGCTTCAGGTGGCCCCATTCCTGGGTCTGCCCCATCAGTCCCTCCAACCATTATATCATCCAAATGAAAGATGAAAAGGGAAGATGGAAACAACACAACCAAAAGAAACAAATAGCAATGGAAAAACAATCCATTATAAACCAGACAGCTATAATTTAGTTTGTCTAGATATTATTTCAAAATACAGTTTTCATTATATGAATTGTCTTGGATAATACTAGATATTGGATATGTTAATGCTATCCATTTCTGCAGGTGATAATTTGATGTGTAAAATATTCAGACAGACATTTACCCTATCGTTCAGAACTATTACTATCTGCAATTGACTTGAGTTTGCTGACTAACCAAATAGGATTAAAACACCTCTGGAGAAAAGGACAGTAGCTCATATATCCTCAGTTGAA
Organism: Trachurus trachurus; assembly: GCF_905171665.1. Taxonomy (NCBI): domain Eukaryota; kingdom Metazoa; phylum Chordata; class Actinopteri; order Carangiformes; family Carangidae; genus Trachurus; species Trachurus trachurus. Next base: position 20,003,837 of record NC_139908.1, on the reverse strand, counting down.
GCATCTTGCTAGAAGGTGCTTTAATACGAAAGATATTCATCTTTATATTTATGTTTTTACAACTGCAACCTGCAGGTAGAGTTTCTAATCTCCACAGGAGTATTTTAATATCGTACAGGCTTGACCTGAGACCAGTGACTGCCTGGCAGACTGAAAAAACGACCTCATGAAACTCTAAAAGACTGTGGAATGCTCTGGAAAATGTTGAGTCATAATGTGAAGTATGGGTGACTTGGAGTAAATGGACTAAAACATGCAAAACATTGGCATGATCCTTTTGAAGTACGGTGCTCATCAGGCAACGTCTTACCACACTGCTTGTTGTCTACATCCCGCAGCCTGACCTCAACGTGCTGTCATGAGTATGTATGGGTGAATGCATATGTTTGTGTGTGTGTGTGTGTGTGTATTTGTGTGTGAGGGAGATTACACTTCCTTTTTGTATATTTTTTACGTCTTAGTGCTGGATGCCAGATGCCAACTCCCCACACACACTCGCAGTCTGCAGCCAGAGCCTTTAAGTGAGTTTATTACCTCCAGTCTTTTGGATAGTAAAGAACAGGAAATGTTTTTCCTCCTCCTCTCACCTTCATGCACAAACACACACGCGCACACACACAGACACATACACTGCCTCTGTCATTCCCTAGCCCTCTCTGCCTCCCTCTTTCTCTTTTTTCCTCCCTCATTTGTGGCCTCCCACATCCTCTCTGTGTACCAAAAAAGGCTTAAGGAATTTATAAGAGTTTATTTTATTTTGGTTCTTAATATATTTTCTGGACCACTGCATTATTGCTTTTGTGTGAAAGCGTGGGAGTTGAAGCATGAGACATACAAGAACCTGGTTTTATTTTTTATTTTTTCCAGCATACAGTACAGTGCTGTCTCTTTAATCTAATATTATTCAGCATGTTACTTTGGGCTTCATTGCTCTGGGTTTGAGGCTATCCCCTGTCGATGCTGGCACATCCTGCTGCAGGGCGGACTCATACAAATCATCTTCATATACTGTACGATGGTTCTGCATTTGAGATTTGGAGCCATTGCGGGAAGTATAGTGATGCTCAGAAATTAGTAAAGTTTGGGGATGTAGAGAACATGTAGTCTGCTATATGGCCACCACAATTGCAATATATTTTTATAGTGTTAATTACCCAGACATCTGATGCTTCATTCGTGGTTGTGTGTTTAAGGGTTTTCCAGACATATGCCAGCAACGTAACACAATTACATTAGAACACACATGTGCCACTGCTGGTGTATAAAAAAAAAAAAGAACAACAGCGTAAACGCAGTTGCCACAGCGAGTGTAATTAAAGCAGGGCACTACCTGATCATCAGTGTCTGTTGAGCTGATCTGAGGATCTTATCCTCTGCTGTAGATAAGGACTCCCACTAAGCCCCTACATCAAGCATAAATCTGCCATGACCTTTATTACGCCTGTTCATTTAAAAGTCATAATGCTGATACCACTTTATGTGTCATATAAGCCCACAAGCACAGATTTTCTATCATTCACAGGTTCAGAGTAACTGTTACTCCCTTCCACAGATACACAGATTGTTAGTTTTCCTACACTATGTTAGATTTAATGGGTGTTATGAAGGGGTGGACAGTAACAAGTTACATTTACTCTCTTTACTGTAATTGAGTAGTTTTTTGTGTACTTGCACTTTTTTTTGAGTAATTTTACTTTTACTTAGTAGTACATATTGTTCGAAGTAATTTACATTAGCTTCTGTTACAAAGTAAAAAAATAAAAAATAGATGAACTCGCACTGCTTCTGCGTGGGTTGTCAAAAGTATGCCGCCTCTCTCTCTCTCTCTCTCTCTCTCTCTCTCTCTCTCTCTCTCTCTCTCTCTCTCTCTCTCTCTCTCTCTCTCTCTCTCTCTCTCTCTCCCTCCCTTTCTCCCTTCACGCACGCACACAGCAAAAGGCAGGTACACACCCTCCCCCTCACCGCAACATTAGTTAGTTGTAGTGCATAACAATATCAGGGTCTTATCCCCGCTGTTGCCAGTCGATGGACTCTCTCTACTTATCTGGACTCTCCTCTACCTCTTTTTACTAAACTTAGCCAACTCCTTTCTTCATTTCCTAAACCCAACCAATGGGACAATTCCACTTCTCACTCAAAGTCACAACTCCACTTCCAGGTATTGGACCAAAAATGGCATGTTCCCGGGTCCTTTTGGGGAAAAGCGGGAAACATAGAACCCTTTTTCTGAAAAAGGGTTCTATGTTCCCCGGTCACATACAAAGCAGGAAACCTAGGGATCACCCTCTTTTCACGTCCAGTTTTTAATGAAATCATGAATATGTCCAGACGCGGTCCAACACACGGGGGCTGAAGCCCGGACCCGGCGCGGCCCGACTTAATTCTCAGTCCTACCGGCCAGTTGAGAAGTTAAATGTAGGAGACCATTCTGTCATCTAGGAGCTCAGAGGAACAGGCAAGCACCCCCCCACCCACACACACATTATCTTTTCCACCAAGAATTTAACACATTTCATTGTAATTTTCTTCTAATACATTCACTTTGCCCACACCTTGAAACTTCCACGATTGGCTTCGGGAAACACCTTCGCTAAGTTCAGGCTTCAAGCGACAGTGACTAAAAAGACACTTCCAAACAAAGACTAATGCTCTCTACCTTCCACCTCTCCTTCTGTGTTAAGTTTCATTCCTGTTTCTTCTATGAGCTACTATTGGCTGCCGGCCTGACCATAAACAGACCATTATCACAGAATGTGGGGAGTCTCTTTGATGTCTCTGACATCTCAGTAAGTAATGAGGAAATTTGCAGCTTTGATCAAGGCATGCTGATTTTCAAGCCGTCACAGAGACAGGGTTATTTCATGACATAGTTCATCTGTAACCACTACCTCCCAGCTGAGTGTTAAGTGGATTGGACACGAGATACCACCATTTGCATTCAAATGGTGTGTGTCCCCCCCTTGCAAGAGGCCACACCACAACAGAGCACAACCCTTGTGTTACTGGGAGTTTAATTGGTTACATAATAAATAGTTGTTAAATGGATGGAAGATTAAGGAAAATGAAAGCAATGCATAATAATTCCCTCTGGCAGTGCAACAGATAGAGTGAGACGCCGACACTGCCAGGGTGAGAGGATCCAATCATGCAGGAGACGTGTGCTGGATAAACATTCAAGTGGAGTGCATAGGCTTTAAACTCTATTCTGGCCCAGACTGAGGGGTTGCAGACCCCATCACACAAGAGGCGAGGGGTTAAATTCCTACCTCAGAGTGAGGTCTGAGTACAGTGTGGCTGTAGACAGCCTGTATATTCCGGGTAGCACAATGGTGAGGAACCAAATAAGTCTCTGGTAGTGGTCTGATTTGGACTTTATTCTTCAGCATTAATCAGGCTGGAGAATTCAGTCTTGTGGTTGCAAAAGGCAAACATGCATTGGATTGCCTTTGCTGTTGAGGTGAAGCAGCCTCATCACCTTTAAAGGCCCCATGGCATGAAAAATGTGATTTTGGTTATTTTTTCGTGCATGGGGAGGTCTCTGGGCCACGTATATACTGCCCCATGCATCAAACTGGTCATAAACGGAGAAACGCACACCGCCCATTTGTAGGAACATTCTCTTTCAGACGAGCAGATAGCACTTCCTCCTTTCTGTGATGTCACACACAAGGTAACTCCGCCCACCGTGACCAGTTGTTTTCTTTCAATTTTTATGAATGCAGCTTAGGTTTCAGTTACTTGCCTGTGATTGGCCCGACCACACACCACTCAAAAACAGTGAGCCAATCAGAGGAGAGGTTCTCATTCTCTCTTCTGATTGGCCAAATGACCTGTGCCTGCTAGAGCTCCAGAAAGAGGCAACAGAAAGGGGCAGTATTAACGATATTAAGCAGATCACAGGTACTCAAAACCAATGATACATCTTGTTAGGGATATCAGCAGGTAAATAAACCCAGAGAAAAGTGCACAGCATGGGGCCTTTAAGGGTAAGGGAAAGAAATGCATTCATCTTAACCATTCACAAAGATCAAAAAAAAAGTTTGCTTTATTCACCATACTTAACAACTTTTTCAACAGTATACCATCATGTTGAGCTCAATTCTGAGCTATTTGAATGGTCAGACCTTGTGGCCACATTAATCTTGATGCAGCTCTTCTCATATGCAAAAGTTAACCACTCTCCTCTGCTCTTAGAGATATGTTTTTAAGTGTGTTCTTAAGTTCTTTCTTAAGTTGTTCTTAATTCTACGTCAGATTCATAAACGCGTTCTTCCGCTCGCGGATGAAAACGGCAAAATATTTAATCGGATGTGCCTTTTGTTTAGACGGCGACGGCGTTTTGGGGGCTTGAAAACGCAAAACGATTTCCACTCCTCCAGAGTGTGGAGGGCACGGAGGGCAGCATTATGATGGGCGGCTTACAGCCTGCCGGAAATCAAGGAGAAAAAGAAGAAGAGGAAAACACACATGCGGACTTGGTGGTGTTGTGTGTTGAGTGGCACACTGCCACCTAGGCGCCTGGCGAGCATGAATTCCACAGACTTTTGCGTCACTGCATGCACGCAGATTTCCACCCCAAAAACGCTCGTCTAAATGCGGAATAAAAAGTGAAGACGCGACACCACTTTTGCGTTTTCTGTTCAGATCGTTTCTGTATAAATGTAGCCTTAGACCACAGAATTGTTTGCACCTGTGTTCTTAAATAGATGAATGCCATTTCCTTGTAAATTGAGAGTGCATGCCAGGTGATCCTAATTAACATTAGATTAGAATAGGTCAATGCCCCATCAGTATTTCTTTGCCCAGTTTAATGCATGTTGCTGACTGGTTTTCATGTTTCTTGGTGTGTGACTTTGTGACTCAGCCTCTGATTGTTTAACCAACACTAAAGTAGAAAAAACATCTTTGTTTGTTTTTTTTATCCAGGCTGTGATCCACAAAGTGCAGAGGATAGCCTACACAGCTCCACTCAACAACTAACAACAACTAAAGACAAAGACTAAAGAGCCCAGCGGAAATTCAACTCCCAAGGTAAGTGAAAAATGGTTAAATAGACTTTGGCAACAAAGACAATAATGTGGAATGAAACATTACATTTTCATTTCATCAAAGTCAAAAGCAAAATCACCACGACTGCATCAGAGGGAGTTGCAGTGTTGCCAACTTAGTACATTTTGCCACCAGATTAAGAGAACAGCCGCGCATTGCTTTTATTTACCTCAACTTCTTTATTTCTAACTCTCTCTGAATGGTTGCATGTTAATATAAACTCAACACCTCATGTAACTGTTTCAAAGTAAGACCTCTGGTGTTTCAGTGGACAATCTAATGTTTAGTTATTGCTCTGCCTCCCTCAGCGTAAAGCACACAAGATATACATGCAGTTTATTTACCATTATAGAAGCAGAGCTAGGTGAACTCTGCTTACCTGCAGCTCCTGAGTAGCCAAGGTTGGATGGGTGACTGCCCAACTGCCTGCAGTTCACATCCCTACATGGTTCAGCCATGAGCTTGGTTTTTTCCTATCCTTGGATATGTATTTGCAGCAGAAGTATCATCATAGATAACACAAGGCTGGACAGTTTTTAGAGGTTGATATCTACCACAACAAAGATTCTTAGCACAAATGGTGACTTTTGTGTTTGTGTATGTCCTTACCTGTCATTGAGCTATTGTATTTTTGGCACAGCCAGTGATTTTTCTGTGATTCAATTCTGCACAGACTCTATGCAAATAGCTTGTGCTCAAAATCACAGTCGCAATCAACTAAAAATTCCTCTTGCAATGCGGCATTGAGATGATAATTATAAGCTGGAAACTGACAGAGAAAAGATTAAGTTGCAGAGAGAAAGGGGAAGATGAAGGGAAAACAGAGAATGCCTGTGAGAAAAAGCAGAGGCGATCAGGCTTGCCAACTAGTTTGATGCAGATCTGGGTTTAAATTGGCCGAGCTCTCTTCTCCCCCATTGAGAATCAAATGACTGTCATCACTAATGACACACACACACACACACCTTAACTATTCACATTGGTCATACATTTTACATGGTCAATTTAGATGGAGCAGATTGCTTGCAGATGACTCAGTAATGACTGAATATCTAGTGTGCATGGTGTAGCTGAGGATTTTCCTCCTTATTTTCTATGTGAAAGTAGCCCGGGGCTAACACGATATCTCTTGACACTATCACCATTTGAAACATAGATTCTGTCCCTTCTGTGTGCTTTTGCCTGTTTATAAACCAGTGCACTGTATCTTACAGCAAAAGGCTTTGTCCAATCATGATTTGGTGCCAGAGACACGTACAAGCCTTAGGCAGAGAGGAAGCATGAGCTGGCTGCAGTCTGAAAAACGGGCTTGTAGGGAAACATTACAGGGACTGACAACTAATGCTAACCATATCAAAACAGTTGGAAGCCATGCAAAACAAACCGACGCGTGTTACTAAAAAAAAAGAGAAAGGAATTTTTCCTCAGGTGTCTCTATGACTACTGTGTTGTAAAATACTCATGTCATGATCCATTATGTAAATAACAGCAATGAAACAAGCACAAAAGGATCCTTGTGCTGCTATTTGAAGTTCTGTTCTTTCTGCTGCCCCTGACTGAAAATAGAAATAGGGCTGAATCATTGGAGAGTCTTATTCTTTAAAGAGGATACATGTCAGAAGTTTAAGGCATCAATTAAACTCCCTCAAGGATGCACACACATACAGCTCCAGACACCACGGACTTGCAGTTGTTCTTATTATCCTTTTTTCCCCCTTCTCATCCACTTGCACAGTCTGTTCCCCTTGCAGCGCTGCATGTCTGCAGACTGGCACAATAACTTTGCACAGCCACAACATTAAGGGGGCACGCACAACTACTGATGACAGAATTTACCTCATGGCATTCTTACAAATGCAGACAGTATACCTCCAGCTTAAAGGAGCTATTTTCAAGTTGAACTATTGCTCGATAGTGAATATTTGAATTAGGGGTAAGGGCTGTTCTCTTACCAGTCTAGAGGAAATGTTGTGAATTCAGTATCAAAATTCAGTCCTATACTCATCAGGAGTTGTCTCCATGGAAAAAAATAGCAGAGTATATCTTAAGAGCTGTGGGAGCTGCACTTTAAAAATACATTTAATCAGGAGAAACTCATTTTTGTTAAAGGGATAGTTCACCCAAAATTCAAATTTCACTCATTATCTACTCACCCTCATGTCAACTAAGAGCTGTGAGAATTTTCAGAGTCCTCCGTTCCTTCTCTGAGTTACGGGGGGGTCTGCGCAGCAGTATTTGTCCATATAATGGTTGTGAATGGACACCAGAGCTCTTCGTCCAAAAAGACACACCAAAAAACATCCAAATACCTCCATACTGCTCGTCTGTAATGTCCCTCTTGTATTGAAGCCCCGACATGAGAAATTGTTCCGAAAAAAATTAAATAAGTCTATATTTTAAGCTTGTTTGTAGCGGAAGCTCCCAGTGTCTCAGTTCACTGCTCTGCCTGTGTAAGTGCAAATCTCACGTGATTTGCACTGACCGGCGGAACAATTTCTCATGTCGGGGCTTCAATACAAGAGGGACATTACAGACGAGCAGTATGGAGGTATTTGGATGTTTTTTGGTGTGTCTTTTTGGACGAAGAGCTCTGGTGTCCATTCACAACCATTATATGGACAAATACTGCTGCGCAGACCCCCCCGTAACTCAGAGAAGGAACGGAGGACTCTGAAAATTCTCACAGCTCTTAGTTGACATGAGGGTGAGTAGATAATGAGTGAAATTTGAATTTTGGGTGAACTATCCCTTTAACACATTAAGTTACCATATGCAACACGAGTGGAGAAGTGAGAGATGTTAGTCTTTTGAAATCAGATCCTACCATGATGTCATCATGTGTGGAAAGGGGGTGGGGCTGTGTGAAGGTTAGGAAACCCCCCTGGTACTAGATACTAGTGGGGGTCTGAGGCTGGAGATCTGGCCATGATGAGCTGGTGATTAAGGATCACAAGGATGACTTGATTGGCTCATTGAGACTGTAGCAAGATCTGATTGGTTGCTGATTCCAAAGAGTGGAGTGGAGGAATTGTGAACACAAGTTGAATTGAATCTTGATTGAACTTACGCTAAGTTTCATTGTAAAACTTTTTACAGAAGGTCCAAATTTCAATGTCTGACTTTTTTGTGGACAGACCTTATGTGAAAGAGAGAACAGGAATGATGTTCATAGCTTGATTTGCTGTCATTTTCTTTAACAGAGCCTTGTCATATGCATTATGTTACTCCTGCAGTCCACAAAGTAATTAAACAAAGGCACATCAGTAGATGTCTTGCAGTATTATGGACCAATAACTTGTCTGCTCTGTTGCTCACCAGCATCATTGCAGCTGGTTGGAAAAGTTTAACACTGGCATCCTTAATCACTTCAGCACTGTTCTTCTCAACTGCCTTTGCCATATCGCATCTCCCATGAAGTCTCCAATGCATACTAAAGCAAAAGTGTCAAAAATAATTCTCCCAAACAATGGTGTGTTGGAAGGAGTGAAGCGGCGGAAGGAGCAGCCCAAAAGAAAGTCTGACAAACTGACAAATGTTCAGAGCACAGTGACAACAAGAATTGTTATGGGCAGACTGTGACGCAGACAATCTCTCACACACCAGCCAGTTTAATATTCATTCAAGTGGCACCAGATCATAAACCTGCTGTCATCTTCTCCTTTCACATCGCATATGGCTGCGGAACATAGCCTACATGTGTCGTGGTCTTTGTAGGTGGAATCAAAGTCTTTGTCTTGTGTTGTTCCTCAATTGGCTCTGTGAGATATTCATGTAAAAGAGGGGGACAAAAGATACAATCAACTGATTTTAAGTGCTGCAGCAGGATAAATTAATGTGGAAAATTATATATGGCAGACTGACTTTCTTCATGGAGCTGCAACAGCCAAGCTGTTTCAATTTGAGTTTCTGCTCTAAGTTGCTTTTTTTCCTCTCCACAGTGCATTGTTCACTGAAGCAGAAATAATTCAATGCTGTAATATAAAAGCCTGATCGCCCAAAATTAAAATTCAGCTTGCCAAACTGACAAATGCTCATGTCCTGTAATGTCTCGGCCAAACTTGATATTGGATTTTGCAGCAATCTAAATGTACGCTCATTTGCATCAAGTGGCAGGGCTGTTTCTCCATTCAACTCATCAACTTGCTGAAATTGTCTTTCAAGGAAGATCCTGTGGTTATTCTGGAATTTCAGTTTGTCAGTGTTAGCAGAGGCTGTTGGCCACACAGGTCTTTGTTTATCCACTTCTGTATCCGGGTCTCCCACTTTGGTCCATACTTAAATATCTCAACAACTATTGAAAGAATTGTTGTGAAATGTTGTTTAGATATTCATGGAGCCTAGATGATAGAACAATTTGACTTTGATATGAGCTACTTTATGGATTACCGTGATATTTGGTGCACATATTAAAGGTTGAATAGAGCCATCTATTGATCAAGATAGGAATTGCAAAAACAGAAAAATAATTCCAGCAGTTGCCAGACCGTTGCTAAGTATAACACACCGTTGCTAGAGATGCCGCTCTGACTCTGATCAGAGTAGCACAGAGGAGAAGAACTATGCACGATATTTACCTTATAATTCATTCTTACCTTCGGGTCGACCCGCTAACAATCAGCATTTGGCTCCTTTCCCATTGACCAAAATGAGCCGGGTCTGACTCCCCGCTGGGGGATCAGACAGAGCATAAAGTCGCGGTACGAGAAACACCGTGTCATGCCACAGCCGCCCGCCGTGGAGTGTGAGGTCCATCCGCTGAGGCAGATGAGGCGGCTGGCTGACCTGAGCACCAGGACCACGGAGGACAGCGAGTATGCCACGGCCGCCTGGCCATCCGCGGCACAACACAGACTGTCGCTTCTTTTTTTTGTTCTTTGATCTTTTGATCAAATCCCAGTCTCGAATGAGAGCAGAGCTTTGTTTTGGTATGTGATATGAAACGCAAACGGTGCAATGACGTGGCGTCATGTAACGCTCAACGTCATCATGTAAATTAGCGGGTTGACCCGGGTCTGGCGTTCCCACTGCAAGCCGATCGGAGCCGAGCCGATTGAAGCCTATTTCCTAAATATAATAATGATTTAAAAAATGGCACAGCATCTAATTTCCCCTTCGCAACTGTGTGATTAAATAAAGTTCTTAACCAGTAACTTTAGTCACTACAAAACTCATGTAATGTCTGGAGAGGACCGAGTGGCCATGGGAACTTGAAAAGAAAAGAAAAGAAAAACTGAAGAAATGAGAAGACACCCAATCTCAGGATCCTAGCGTCGTTATTAGGATTCTCAGGGTAACCATCCAATATAATACAAGGCTTCATCTCATCAAGCAAATGTCAGTTTCTCCTCCGAGAAGAATCATGTGCAAATGGATGCATAGTAAAAGTGATAACAAAGAATGTAGATGTTTTTTTTTTTTAGCTAATAAAATGCTGACAATACGTCAAACAAAACCCTTTTTTTTGTTGTAAAATGCTCATCTGAGAGCCACAAACAAATAAGCAATAAGACCAGGATGCAAAAAATATTGTTTTTTTAATGGTACAGCTTTTACTTTCCTGAATCTCTTGTGAAGTGAATTTAAATTAGGGAAAATGTTTGGCTTCAGCAGTGCACAGAGGAAAATGGACTGACTCATCCATTTACGTCATCTGCCTTTATCTTTTTTGTTTGACTCATGTGTCTATTCATCCATCCTTTAATCCCACCGTTTGCTGACTGATGGACGAATGGACAGAGCACAGACTCTTCTGTTCATGTTTTCACTCAAACTCTACCATTTCTTCCAAGTTGTCTCCGTGGTATCTATCCTTAACAATACCACATGTTGAATCTCAGGTGCTGTCTCCATCTACAGAGAATATATATATACTGTATATAACCACCCTTCATCTGCTACATTCATGTCCTCTGACTCTAAGGACCCTCAAGCCCCTCAGGATCTGCGGCCATTCTTGAAAAGCAGCACTGATTTCTTTTTCCTTCCTGCTTTGAGAGTGACTGTGCAGCAAGTGAATACAGCCCAATCAAAGTGCATCGCCTGGGCCACTTGTACATCAGCACTCCAAAAGCAACACTTTCCATCATCAGCTTGATTCATAGCCAGGAAATGTCTTCTGGTTGCTCACTCAATCAATTTCTTGTTCTTTGGTGTTTAAAAAAACATGCAAGTGTGAGTGTGTTTCAGCAAGAGAAAATGCGAAGAAGAGAAAGTAACATGGCTAATCGTCTTGTTTTACACTGTCCTTTCACAGACTGTGGCTCTTGCTCCACTGTGGCTGGATATCACTCGCTTCCATATGCGTGCACACACACAGATACACACACTTAAAGGATATTACTCACAGGTGCAGAATCCCTCGGAGAGAAGAGCCTTCGTAAATCAGGCACGATTGAGATATAAAACCGATGTTCCCCTTCTTTTACAACCCCGAGTCATTGAAATGCAACACGGCTGAGTTTGTATGTTTTTCTAAGAGACTCAGGAAGTGTAAAAAAGAAGCCTCATGTGGAGAATCAGTAAATCCTTTCTTGAATTTACTCAGTTTTTCCTGATCACCCATGTGCCGAGGAAGTTTTATTTCAGCTCAGATGATGTACAGCTGACGAGGACAATGAAACACTGGTTTAGTTTTACACTGAGGATAAACTCATCTGAAATGTGCTTGCTGCGAGTTCATTATCTCACAAAAGCTAAGGTCATGCTGTGTGCTCTCACATTTTATCCCTTCTTAAACACGTTTTTATATTTTCTATTAACACATTTTAACATTATTCTGGTTCACACCTACACAGTTTGCCCACATGCAGTCTATTCCAGCGTTTACAGGTTAAATGATATCAGGTGCTCCAGTTGTGTCTGTGGAGAGATTTCCTCACAAAGAGCTCAGTTTGTGGTACTCTCTTTGCCTGAAGCTATTCTTATAAAAATGAACCTCATCTTCACAATTATTTTAGTGCCTGAATGTTAAAGCAGATATCAGTGGAATGTTTTTGTTAATATAAGTCCTAAATAGTCCTATTTTCCGTCAGCAATCACTTACATGAAGTATTTCAGCCTAAACACGAGTCTCTCCGTCACTCTGCTCTGCTGTAACCCGAGGAGAAAATTTTCCTTGTGGGATACAAGTGTTATCCAATGAGGAGAGAGAACGGCATGAAAGGCTGTGTGTGCAGCCAAGGGATGCGCGTGAATGTGGTGACGTAGCACGAGGACCAATTGATGCCTGACAAGGGCGGGGGCTGCTAACTCATGGTGCGTTCAAAGAAACTCGTACTTTGTGTTTTTCCTTCCTGTGAAGTCATACCAGTTCGATCTGGTACGAGTTCACGGGTCGGAAGTTACGAGTGGCCGTTATAGGGAACTTTCACAGACAACAGGATGGTAAAAACACGAGCTACGGGTTACCTGGAACGCTACCAAGTCGTAGTTGTGACTTGAAGCTGTAACTTACGGTTTCAAAAGCCTGCCTTGAACGCAGCATTAGCCGAAACGGCCGTGAAGCTGATATCTGCTTTAAATAAAAAAAAAAAAAATAATTAATAAATAAATAATTAATACAAAAATAGGCTAGATATTATCAGAGGGCTTTTGTGTGTCCGTGTATCATTACAAAAAGGAGAGAGTTAGTCGAGATGAGGGAATACCATGCTGGTGAAAACATCCTTACATCAAATGTGAGACATGAGTGGGAACACCACAGTGTGTGTGTGTGTGCGTTTGTGTGTGTATTGGCTTGTATTGCTATTTTTGTGCACAATAATTCAGTTTTAAACCATTGCTGTGTTGTGAGGACAGCTTGGCCAGGCCAAATCAAATCAAATCACTGTTTGAAGGTTCAGGTTAGGGTTAGCCATTTAGGTTATGTTTAGAGAAGTCACATCCTCAGTAGCGGTCCTCACATTCATAGCCAACAGTTGTGTTTCTTAGTTTATGCACCAGCATTGTGGGGACTCTGCAGTCCCGAACCACAAGCCACTTAATGATTGTCCTGCTATTAAAAGATGACAATTTCAGTGCATAGTTTTAATCTCAAAAACCTAATTAGTATTTTTTGGAAGTTGTATCATGACAAATGTACAGGTACTCACAATACAATTTGGTACTGGCACACGTCTGTATGTTGAGTCAATGGTGACAATGTTGTCCTTGCAGTTAACTGAATGTACACATGTTATGTGTTTGCTTGCATGTCTTGCACGTGTGCATGTGACGGAGCTCACATCCATGTGCTGCTTATCTGCAGGTGTGTTTGTGTACATAAATCATGGCAGCACAGGAGGTACGGGTCGCTGCTTTCCGTCCTCTCAGGCCCAGACTCTAACCCTCACTCACGTTACAGATCTTTACTCTCTGACCTGTCTCAGTCATCCCTCTTTCTCAACACATACATACAGTATAATGTAAGTTGTTGGATTGTTTTTCCATTGTAAGTGCTCTTGAGCAGATACAGTAAGTAGGTTTTAGTTGACTTGCGTTAATTAAAGGACTAGTGTCAGATTTTTACTGCTCACTTTTACTGCTCGTCTGTCCTGAGTAGGTTTGTCAGTTTAAAGTTTATGGTGCTTAAAACATTCCTTGGAATTCTACAAAACCGCTCCCCTCTCTTCCCTTGATCTCTGTCATCCCACTCCCTTCTCTTCCACATCCCGCTCGTATCCTCCCATTCCTACCCCCCTCCCTTCTCTTAGCGTCCGTTCTTCCTCTGTTTTCTCCTCTTGTGTGATCTGTTGCTCCTCAGGGTGAAGTTTTGGGGTAGATTGATGGTGTTTGAGCCTGACTCTGGTCAGAAAGGCACAACTCCTTCCCACATTTTCCCCTTCTTTCCCTCGCTTCCTCTTTGCATGAATTCCAGCTCCATACCTCCTTTCCTCCATCCATCATTCTCTTCTACTGTCCTGCACTCCATCAGCTCCACTCACCTCCTCCTCCTCTTCATGAGGGGACTGCCCATCTCCTCTTAAGTCTTGTCCCTGCATTCCTCTTGTTTCTCCCTCCTTCCCTCTGTTCAGCCGTCTTTCCCTCCTCCCGTGCTCTGCCTGGACAGATTAATAGTTTTCCTGTCCTACAGACAAACCTACAAAGACCTGTCCCTCCCTTGACAACACTAAACAAAGCCTCTCTCACTCTCTTTCTCACTTTCTTTTTCCATCTCACTTGTCTTTCACTCACACCCAGTGACCTGTGCTTCCTCTGGGTACACTAAACCAGACCTCTGTACCTTTCACTCTTGTTTCCTTCTGTTAAAATACTCACTGTTTCCACTCTCCTCTTTTCTTCCTTTCCCTTTCTCTCAAATATAAAAAAGTGATGAAACGTGGCCCATCAGATTGACAAAATCATTTTGTGTCCATTTGCAGTGCTTTTCCATGTCCTCACATTTCTAAAAAAAAAAAAAAAAATATTTGAATTACAACTTCCTATTTTCTTACTCACACGATGACACTTTTACAACAAAAATGTAACATTTTGGACAAATGCTTTTGCTTCTGGTGATGACAAAAACAATGATCCTCTTAAGACGGATGTACAGTAGACTTAAAATATTGTTGGTATTTGTATTGGCAAAATAAACGGATTGGCTAAACATAAAGGGTTGGATATGCAAATCCATTAAAAACTATGACAGCTTTTTACCACTACTGGTATGGTTTAAACCATTAAATAATATTTTTTGTTCCCTGTCTTAAGCTTTACCTAGATTAGGAAAAAAAGAAAGAAACAGCTCACTGTTCTTTAAAGGTTGTGTCTTGTTTACAACCCTAACATTTGAGGTGAAGCTCTATCTGAGCCTGGAGGGTAACACTGTGAAGGTGCAGTGACCTTCTCTTTGTAAGATGGTCCCATCCAGTGTGAGGGCTTTTTCAGAACAAAGGAAATTTTAGTTGCATTGCAAAAAGTAGACACATTTGTGTGTGTTTCTGCTGATCCTGGGGCTTTATGAATCCATCTCACTTAGAAGACTGGTGGGAAAAAGCTGTAAAACTCTTCTTCCTGGTCAGTTCAGCGAGACACAGCCACTCCACATTTACACAGACAGTCACTAGGCTCTGTATTGATCAAATACAGACTTCAGTACAATGATCAATGTAAAATAGCTTCATATGAGGTGAAGACATACAGTATACAGTACTTGTTGGATGTTACATGTTGGATTACCCCAGACACACTCCTCAGGGTACTAAGAAGCCAAAACATAATAAACAGGACACAACAACTCAGTGACATGTAGTCTAGTGTCGTAACATGCGTTAAGTTACGTAATTCATATCCATAAGTTTACATGTCTAAATATAATGACTGAGCCCTGCAGACTTCATTACACGTGCCATGATATGTTCACTGTTATGTCAAGTCTGTGAGGATGCTGGGTAATGAAGTGATACAGTGCATATTGAAATAGGACTCATATTTCATAGAATCGTTTGAGTCTAAATGTAGCCATGAACACTAATCATATTATCAACCCCACTGTCTGCCAGAGTAATAAATAATAGTAATAATAATGGCTTACATTTATATAGCTTTTTTTTTTATAGATACCCGGTACCCAAAGCACGTTACAGAAACCATTATTCATTCATACACATTCACACCGGTGGTGGTAAGTTGCGTCTGTAGCCACAGCTGCCCTGGGGCAGACTGATGGAAGCGGGATATATAGTATTTATACTATTAATATTATTAACATCATTCAGATTCCTATCATTTGTTATAATACACATTTGGAGATATCCTAAAACACTGTTGTATTGGACTTTTCAATTCCAAACTGAGTTCCCAAAAATATTAAAGGGGGAGATGAACAAACAGTCAGAGAGCAAGATATACAGTAGTAGTAATGTGCCATAAAGTTGAGGCATAAGGAATGTAGGAGGAACAAAGAAAGATGGAGAATGGGTAAAGTTAAATAAGAAAAACGTTTTGATTTAAAGTCTTTTGAATGAAAAGTTGAACAAGGAAGTGACTGCAGAGAGTGCAATGGGAGGGCAAGGTTGAAACTAATACTACATGTCGAGAGGAGACAAAGTGATAAAGAGAAATTGAAGGGACGGTTGGTGGAAGAGAGATGGGACAGAGGAGAAAGAAGAGGGTTGTAGCTGGGTCAAGTCCGTCTTCTGTCCCCCTGGGCTTACGTGACTTACCCACAGTGCAAGTTCAGCAAAGTTCAAGGTTGGATTGACTTGTATTTGGAGAAAGAGAAAATCAGACTCAGCCCACTCAGTGCAAAGGTTCTCCTATAGGCAAGATGTGGATTTACTAAATGAACATGAAATAAATAGACTATAATGACTGTCATAATAGCATAATGAAAATCCATATGGCATTCCTGTATCCAGTGTCCATTGTGTTGTAAAATACAAAATCTCTTAAATTGTGAAATTATTCTGCTTTCAATGTTGAAAAATGTTGAACAGTTTTCCCTCTCCATTTCAAGTACTGTATGTTCTAACCTCTGAAATTCAGACCTCTGCACAGCAGCTGCTGGCAAAGACAACAAGGTCAGTAACGCTTGTAATTAGTTATTCATGTCTGATGACTGATAGGATCCAGTCTGCGAGTGGATGTTTCTTTCTATGTCATCATTTCCATAGGTCTCTGTTTTTGCACGTCCAGACCATAACTCATCTCCAAACCTTTCAAACTAAAATGGATCCAGCAAGGGTCCACTTTATGTGCTCCAGAACTCTGGGTTTGAGTGGATGCCAAACAAAAACATAGCAAAAAATAGATGCATTTTTAAATTCCTAGTGTGGAGCTAGCCCAATATTTACAGTTCAAGGCCAAGATAAACAGTGATTTTTGGATAATGTTGTGTTTTCTTGTTGTAGAAACGATGGAAGTACTTTAAAGGTACTTTAACTATGAACAATTGATAATTGAGAAGTTTGATGAATTTGTTGTCACAGGAACTCGTTGTTGCAACATGTTACAGCAGAGCTCTTTTTTTCCATATTGGACTTTGATGATGTTAACTTAAGAAATGATGTGACTGAGGCCAGTGATGATTAAGAATCAGATCACTCAAAAGCAGAACTAGGGCATGAGAACGATCAGTCACGATACCCTTCAAATAGTAGTCCCAAGGGAAGATGGAATTTATGAGGGAATCTGAAATTACTTCAAATGCCATCAGGCACCTTTTTATTTTTTATTTTTTTTACTTATTGGGAAACTACAAGATCTCACAAGATTGTATTCTCCTGCAAAACCATGGCATCACAAGCTTCAGCTGTCATGACCATGTCTGGACGAAAAAGCAGATCCGTGCGACAACCACGTTACTGTGATTCATCATTAGTGTGTGGACTAACTTGGTAGGTGCCAGTCTGAGACATTACAGTCAAGGTTTGTTCCCCCCATAGACTTGCATGTACGCCAAGGGAGGCAGAGGCTACGCTGCCTCCCCTGGCGTAACTCTACGCTCTCTAGTGTGAGCGGCACGTACGTTCACGTTGCTTTCGTGAATTGTAAACACACAGACGCCCCCTCGGTTTTAGCGTACAGCAGTTTAGCGGCTAATTCAACTGCTGTGATGGATAACTGTACCGGAGAGGCTCAACAACTTCATGAGCTTCATTTGAGGAATAAACTGAAGTTTTTACCTGACGGGAGACCGACACCTGAGCTACGGTAGCTAACAGTTCGCTGGTCTTACCTATTTTCTCTCTCTCTCTCCCTCTCTTTCTTACACACACACACAGCCCAGGTTGTCTGCCATATCTGTTGTAAAGCTTGTAATATTAGCTAGTACAGTGAACATTATTGTTGCTTCGGTTTGAGTGTGGATTAATTGTTAATGGTTTGTTGTGTAATGTTAGTGGTGGTCCAATGTCACGATCCTGTTATTGATGAGTTGCGTTTTAATAACAGCTGATCTGTGTACTGTAACATTAGATGGCCTGGATTGTGATGAGAAGGTGTTGCAATGCACACATTTTAAGACTTCTGTGCAGCCATTGTGCAGAACCTGTTTGCTGTGACTTTCTTGCGTGATAAGCTGATTACAGTAATGTGTACTGTACATACAGTGTGTGTAAGACAGGGCAGTATTAAATACAGGTAATGGTAAGGAATAGTTGTACATCTTAAGGAAAATAAATATAAATAAATAAAAATATATAATTATTATTATAATATAAATTAATAATAAATAAATAAATGAATACTGTACTGTTGGGGTATGTTTGGTAAAAACCAAAATTCCAAATGTTCCTAAAATGAATGCTTGTTTGACTCTTGCATTGCACAAAAACGATTTCTCTCTGCTCAGTGTCAAATGTTAGAAGTGCCGCATAAAACAAAATTAATTGGACTGAAACCCCATGTTGTAAAGGTCAGCAAGCACACTGTCTACCACGAGAATATGACAGTAATAGTAATAGTACATCCTTACTTTAGTTAAAATAAACATGGCAGCCAGTAGTTAACTCTTTGGACAGAGTCCCACTGATGCATTTACTGTACAGTATGTACCTGTGGAAGTAAAGGTAGACAATGAATATTAATAGAAAAGTACATTTGTGTTTAGTGTGTAACGGCTGAATAAGAAAGCAGATGACTGTGTTTACTTCAAACAGGTGTAAAGTGTAAACACATTGTCAACCATTTTATGAATACAGCAAATAGATAATAGAGCCTACAAGGTCATCAGAATGAAACACATACAGTAAGTTGTGTCATTTATGAAATGAATTTGTTTGCATGAGTGTGTATGAGCAAGTGTGTACTTGTGTATGAGCAGCAGCTGTGAACTGGTCATCGTGTTAACACAAAATACCAGAATCCAAAACAAAAGGGAAAATGATGTTGGCATAATTTAGTATTCAGATTTTCACATTTTCATAATTAGCAGGCTGCCTGTGACAACAAAGATTAATAATAAAAGTTAATTTGCTTGGCAGGCGCTCTGAGCCAGAGCAGCCTTATTGCATTCAAGTGCTGAGGATGGTCACTGTGAACTGGTAACTGGTAACAAGACAACAGAAACAACTCACTGCATTGCAGCACACTGAAGAGCTCTGTGAGGTACATTTCCTGGTTCAACTAAAGAGAATGAAATTTGTGATAACATGAAAGTGTTTGTTCTCAAGCTCTTCACTCTTTCCTCCCTTCTCCCAAATTGCAATTTCTCACCACTGAACTACACATAAATATCTGGGCCGCAGTCACTTGCTGTCCTTAGTAAGTGTCCTCAAGCACAATACTGTATTTCCAGCAGCTCCAGGATTACTGCAGAGGATCTTGACCTCCCTGAAGAAGGGCAATGCAAAAGGGTTCTTAAAGACCCAAAGAGGGATTAGTCCAGTTTCTTTGAAAGCCAAGAACTGTCCCATAGACTCAACATTGTCTCCTCAAATCATGTTAATATGACTAAGCTGCTTTGTCATTGTGGCAACATGGCCGCCTGCTGGCTTATCTTTAGAGGTTTTTTGAAAAAACAAAGAGCTACACAGCACTGCATTTTAACGAAAGAAGTCATTTAGATGTTGTATCATATGTACATATAAATGAAGGCAATAGGATATATTATACAGGTACCATATCAGCCCTTTACAGACGCAAAAAAAAACACCCATCAACTTGACGTCGCCCGAGTGATAAGCTTGCTAGCTAACAAAACGTAGCATGCAAGCACAATTATTTTTTTTGCTGCTGTAAGGCTCAAGGTTGTGTCTAATATATCCACAGCTATCTCTGTGTGTTCAGTAGAGACAATATCTGGATGTAGCCAAGTTAATTTAACACAGAGATAAAGCCATGAGCAAGGAAGCATATTTGCATGCAGCCAGAGTCACACTGCTCAGGATGTGTGTAGGGCAACTTGACTATCATTCAAGTAATATACAATATATGGTAGTATATGCAAGTATTACTTGACTGATGAGTCAGATTGCCTTACACATACTGGACAGTGTGAGTCTGGCTGCATGTTTGGGTTGTTGTAAGTTGTCTTGTTCCTCCTTCATTATATTATATAGCCTAATTATATAAAAAAACGTAATATCTAAAGCCTATAAGAGTAATCCCCAGCACTACCTAAACTAAACCTCTGTAACGTTAATGTTATGGCACAAAGCCAAGAAAACAAATCATAAAATTGTTATGAAATCTGATACTTCATATTAGACAATTTAGACCATCTTTTTTTTTCAAATGTGACATCCAAAATACTGAGAGGTGTTGTAGTTGTTTACTTTAGCTCTGAGCAGTGCCTGCAGTTTTCCCCTTAGGCTCCATATAGTCACAACAACCTCCAGCAGCAAGGTAAGGCAGACTGTATGTAGCCTGAGAGGCAAATCCCAGGGCTACAAAGAAGTCAGGAAAGTACAACGGCACCACTCGCTGACTTGTTCATACTCCTTTAGGTAACTGCTATATCAGTATTGATTGTCTTTACTCTCAGTTGGCTTTTCAGAGGGCATGGTTTGATCATAGTTTAAAAAAAGAAATCAACCCAAGTATAAAAGTGAGAAGGACAAAACAGAATTGTGAAATATGAGGACGACATGTCATTGGTGGCTGGTTACAAGACCAAGGAATTTCCAGAGAAACACAAGGAAGACTTTACTGGTTTTACATCAACAGATTCAGAATAGAACAGCTTTGATCAGCCATGCAGAATCAATGCAGGGCTGACAGATGATAGGAGACACCAACAATGTTTTACCTGTGTACAATACCAGGAAGTGTGTTAGGGCCTCTGAGGAACAGTGTGCATTTTTACAGGTGTTCCTTTTTTTGTATTTAATGTGGATTCATTGTTTGATTTCCAATCATGACACAGCCTCAGTGGAACAGCTGCTGACCCATCTGCTTCACCGCACCTCACTCACACTCACATATTCAAATATTCCAGATGTACACTGCGCAAACTACCATTATTGTGCTTATAGTCATAGGCACTTTTGTACACACACCACCCTCCATACAGTACTGACTCGAATGATCCACAGACTTTGACTTCAATCAAATTTAATTTTGGTCTGAAGGCCTTGCTCACGCACACACAGACACACACGCACGCACACACGGCAAATACACAGGCTCTCTCTCTAATATACAACCTCAAGCTCCACTGAGCTTTAGAGGTTTTGGCTGCCTCTGCAAGGCTACTGATACATTAAAAATTCAATTAAATCCAACCATAACTATATATTATCTTTTTTTTTTTTTTTTTGACTTACATCTCTTAGTGCTTTATTGGCATGACAGCAAAATAACTTAATGAGTGTCGGACCTCCAGTAAAAACAAATGCTGAAATATCATTTCACCCTTTTTTTTCTCTTCTATCTACGTCTCCCTGGGAATTGTCCTCCATCTTTTCATCTTTAATTTTCACACTCTGTCCTTTTCTTCTCTCTCTCCTCCATTTACCCTCTGTTTCTCTCACCATACGTACTGATCCATCCTGTGACCCCTTTTCTCATACCTTCCTTCTCTCCTGATCCAATTTCAGCACTGCCAGCATGATGATAGCTTTGTTTACAACATGATTGGGGAGCAGTCAGGTGGTATGCTGGTGTTTGTGTCCATGTGTGAGTTTGTGTGAGCCATTGTGAGAAGGGACTTGCCATGTATTATAGTGTAATTAGAATGGCCCTGTGGTCAGTGCTTTTTAAAAAAGATAGATACCATGCACGATCTGCTGTTTCTTCACATCTTTGTATTTTGATTTGATATTTCTTCTCTATTTTTGCAGTCCCTCTTTTTGCCTCATCTCTTTAAGGGAGCTAAATAGGTTTTGTTGTTGCTTTATAGCCAACATTAGCTTCAGCAGTTGTTTTTATGCCAGTCTCAATGAAATGTTGCAACTTCAGCATCAAATGTCATTCCTTTACTCTCTAAGGTGAAGAGCAACGTTAACTCCTTTACTGTTCCTCTCATCTATTCTTCTACTGAAGTTGCCATGGTAACCAGCTAACCTGTCTTGTCACTTTCCGTTAGCCTAAAGACTTAGTGCTGTTCAACCTCTTGTCTTGGCCGGAGCTCTCGTGAAGGGACAATGGGCACCACCTGCACTCAGCAAGACACCACATTCAGTGGTAGAGAAACTTCAAAGTCTCACTTCAACATTTTCTCTTAGTCTGTGTCTCTTTATTCATTCATCAAAAGCGTTCTCTCTCTGGGGAGGGAGAGAGATTTTTTCCCCCTTTTGTTTCTATTTCACTTGGCTCTTTTCTTACAGCAACATGTTTGCCAAAGCCCAACAGCTTACTGCCTCTCCTACAGTATCTTCATGTCCCTGAACAGGCCATTTTCATGTTCAACAACAGAGCTGTTGTTGTTGCTGTTGTTGTTGTTGTTGTTGTTGTTGTTGTGAAACGGAATGGACTGATGCTAATCCTATTTCACCGCAATATACAAGCTTAAATCAGAGATGTTGTGGAGGATGTAAAATTGAATGAACATTCTTATGACAACAATCAAAAACATTATGAACCTCCTTTTTTAGAAGATTTATATTGTTTCATTTTCTAAGATCTCATCAATATGATTATTTGTAATAAATATATTGATCCTTAGTTACTCAGTGCATACCATCGTGGGACTAATTATAAAGGAGTATTCAAACAAACACTGCTGATTAGACTTCAGTTTGACACCACTTCCATGCACATGCAATGTGTTGTCCTCAACCGGAACAGAATGACCCACTTTTCATGGACAATTGGCTGAAAAGACATTTGTAATGTGCTGCATGACATTGTAATGAAATTTGACAACATAAAATACAATGATTAAATGAGTCATGATCGTGAAAGGCAAATTAATTCAAAAGGTATAATTCCCTCTCTACTTTTTCAGCCTTGTGGCTGTTTTATGAATTTAATCACCTCTCACATAACTAACTACTGTTCTAATTCCTTGATTTAAAATTTTAATGTGAATATTTCAGCTCATACACACACACACACACCATACATGGACATAGACAGAACAAATAAACAAAATGCTCCCTCGCTCCCTATCTGTCTCTCTCAAGCATATAAACAGACACACAAATGCATACCCAAACATCAATTTGCATACTCCTTGATATGTGCATACTGAAAAGCAAACATATCAGGTTATGTAATCCAGGCCTCCTCTGCACTTGTATTAAATACTGTGTATGGACACACACATACTTCCTCGCACTTGGGCAGGAGAAATAGTTTACTCTTCGGGCTGGATCTCGGGCTGCTTGGCTCTAGGACAGATGTTCCCAATGAGCCATCTCGCTGCCCAGGGTTATGCGTCCCCTGTGTCATATTCAATGTCTTTGTCCTCTGTCTCCCTCTGAAGCCTCGTTGCCCTAAGCAGTCAGTGCTGCCACTGGGTGTTACAGTCAACAGTTGTGTCTTCAAAGTCTTCAGATGTGATTCTGCATTTTCCTTTCCTTCAGCCTTTGAAAGGTTTCCTCTGCACTCACAATGACCGCTGACATTATGCAAATGGATGACAGGATCCAGAAAGGCAGCTGATCCTGAGGCATGCTGATGGCATGCCCGGATTAGTGCAGCTGGTGCTGAGTGATTGGCCTCTGAAGTTACTGTACTTCCACCACTTCTCACCAGAAACTAAGCAGTTGTGTTTTTTTTCTTTCTTTTTTCAAGACTTATTTGACACCAAATCCATGCAAGTAGTCCCCAAAGGCACAGTTTGGACATCTCAAGTTTTGTGTTGGTAGTTACAGGAGACATTTTGGCTACACTGGACTTTATCCCAGTTTAAATGAGTGTACTGATGCGGAGAAGTTTGTGAAGAAGTAATGCCTCTTAATTTTGTATCTGTGTTTCATATAAAACTGATCAGTGCCTAATGAAAAAAGAAACAGATCAATGAGGGAGCATAGTTAACAAAAGTAAAAACATTCATTTTGCACAACACAGTGTATTAATATGTAACACAGTTCTGCTGTCTATTCTGCTGGTTAGAGCAGGAACACACTGGAGTCTTGGTCCTGGTTTTTCAATCAGTGTTAAGATGTTACGAGCAGATACATTGCTTACGAGAGATATGTGTCTTATGACTTGCAGCTGCATCATGTGAGAAGTAACATGCCCCTAATAGTCACAACTGACTTGCAGCAGTTCAGCAATGCAACAGTTTAGTAACACAGCCACCACACACATATAATGCAGTGTGTTCAGTCTAAATAAAAGGAGAGATAAATATCATGTGCTGGTGTCCAAAAAGTTTTTATTTTATTTTTATAACTTTGAAGTATATCTAAATGAGCACACTGATAAAAGGGGTTTTAATGTCACTGTGTGGTAAGACCCAAATTTTCCAACCAATAAGGAACAATTCTGATTATTGTTGAGTGTTTAAACGAGGCTGTAATTAATGTTAATTATTTTTTCCAGTGGATGTTATAGCATTTGCAAACCACTTCTTCCATGACATAAACTGAGAGTCGTTTGCGTAATGGGCCAGTCATCCAGACTGTCTCAGAGAGTTTGGCAGATTGTAATGTGTGCGTAATCACAGTGGTTCAATAAACAGTCCTTACTGATAAATATCCCATCCCCATGGATATTTAGCAAAACACTTAACACCCTTACTCGGTTTTTGGTGCTGTCCTTGTTGACGCTGTAACACTTTTACTCAGTGTGATGTCCTTTGTGGTGATGCTGCAGTTCTCATCGTCCTTGGCAAACGTATTGATCCTTAGCTGCATGTTGTACATCAAAGCAGAAACCTTCTGCGTCTGTTTCTCTGTCCTTTGGCTTATCCCCTCATCAAAGACATGTTTTTGAAACATTAGTGTGATAATTATGTTTGAAATATGTATGGGAAAATAGGGATTATATTTAATGAGTCTCAGCCATAAATAAAGAGTTCATTGCATTAGCTGCAGAACAGGGATGTTAGAGTATTTATCTCCCCAACAACAACCAGACTGGACAGAAATTTTCTTTCAAAATAAGACACTGATTTACTTTCTCTACAGATTCCCTCTTTTGTTGGTTTCGATCTCCTTCCACTTCTCCTTTCTCCAGTTTCTTGCCTTGCTGTCTTTCTCCTGATCTCACCGTGTCCATCTGCCTCTCTATTCCTCCTTCACTCTTTTTCCCACCCTCTCACTTTACTACAAAAGTGTTTCATTCTCTCTACCCTGCTGTTTTTGTTATTTTTCTGTTTATAGCTTTTTTCTTTTTCCTTTTCAACTATATTTTATATTTTTTTGGTCTCGAGCTGACACCTCACGACTCCTCTTGCTGTTACATCTTGAGAGTGTTAAACAAAGTTTGATAACACCAGGAATCACATGCGCTCTCGGGTTTTGATAGAAGTCCAACAGATGGTTTCCAGGCCTCCTTCAAAGCAAGAGAACACAAAGCAGTGAAACTTCTTACTCTGGATTTAGGGGATCAAAACAACAGGAGATGCATGAAATATGCACAATATCACGCATGAACAAATCTTGATTTACTGTTCATCAGAATCCACATGTTAAATGCATTTGTCTACCTTAACGTCTCTACGTTCATATACATTTATCTTGCCATGTCTTGTCTCGTAGAACCGCCTGTTTATCAGTCCTGACTTCCAGATTTAAAGGTTCTCACAACACTGGTCTAGCAAAATCATTTTAAGAATAAAATAAAAATAAATCCTCAACAACGGACCACATCTGTCTTGAATATGTTATTCATCCTTGACTTAACAAGGCTAAAATATGGGCTGAATTACCATAAGACAACTGGCTCTCATCTATTGCTGGTGTTTTCTTTTTGCTGCATGTACGTGTTTCCCTCTGCGTGTTTCTTTGTTTACACGCTTGTTAGTGTTCCGCGTGTGTCCGCTCCTGATTTCATCCACACACGGCTCTATGTTCTACCGCAGCACAACGTCCACGCGTGCACATTCTGACATGTACAGGTTGCCAGGTCAGTCCGGCCATGTTAACGAGGTCAAAGTTCAGCTGCTCTAAGCCCCTCTCAGGAACCCCGACAACACATTTCTTCAAGGGAATTCTCTCCTCCATGAAAGCAGCCAGGACCGAGACGTGTGACTGTCATCTCAGCGATGTATCACTCTGTTCTCTCCATCTATCATACATCTCCATCTGTCTCTCATCACCCCTGTAATTTCCATGCCCCCTTCCTTTCCCTTCCTTGTTCAGTTTCCCTTCTCACCCTCCATCTGTCTCTCATTATCTGCTACCTTTTGTCACTCTTGTCCTCTCAATCCTACACTTCCCCTCATTCTCTCAAAACTTTCCCTGCCCCTGGAGTTTTTTTTCCTCTATTTTCGCACCTCTAATTTCTGTTCCTTTTATGTCCTTATCCAATCTTTCACCTCCACACCTTCTCTCTCCTCCTAACTCCCTGCCATTCTCCCCATCACTCATCTCCAGTCTGTTTTTTCTCTCCAATCTTTTTCTTCTTTTATTCTCCACCTTTGCTCCTGTGTCCTTCACTCCCCGTGTACCCTCCTGTCTCATCACTAATTTTTCACCCTTCCCATCCCCTTTCCATGACTCTTCTCTCTCCTATTCGCCACCCCTGCTGTTTGTCTCCTCTGTTGTCTTGATGTCCCTGGCCCTCCTGTCAATTGACCTTTTTGACATGTCTCCCTGAGTCCTCCAACTGCAGTGCTTTTGCAGAGCACAGTAAACCTGACCACTTTCACACCTAACAACAGGAATTTAAGTCCACTAACATGCCTTCTCTCTCTGCAGATGTTTATACTTAATGTATCTAGAAATAATGGACTCACTCAGGAGAGCTGGAGGACTTATATGTCTTGCCAGTAGAAACATGGTTGGTGTGGATGGTTAAGTTACAGGACCGGCTAATGGTTTTTCTGTCTTTATGTTGGATTTCCACCATAGTATGATATACACTGCATGACAACATAAGGGACCACACCAGTAGTTCAAGACCATCATTTCACATTGAGTACATCATTTGTGCTAACCAAGACACACTAAAGGTGTTTAGATGATTGGCATTAACTCATTTTGTCATGTTTTAGAGGCAAGTTCCCTGACTTGAATAATCCATCATGATGAATATTTGTTCATGATTTGTATTTAAATCTGTCACCATTTTTGGTGTAAGACCATTGAAGTGTCAGATTTCTGGACACAACTCAACATTGCTACACAGCTGACCAATCTAGCTGAACTAGATCTATAACTCTTGGGGTAAAATGTGAGAACACGATCAGTATGCCTTTTCCTTTATGATATTTATATGACCTTTTTATTTATTGACCATTTTTACATAATGCAAATATATTACACTAAGGCTACATTGCAACTTACTTTAGACCTGTGTGAAAACAAACAAACAAACAAAAAAGCCTTTCTAATTCATTTGAAGGAGCCAACAGGGATGCTGGTGCTGGAGCCTCTGGCAAGAAAGTCTGACCAGGCTCAACTATCACTAAAGCATCTCATGGCGAGGGACCGCCTTGGCCAGATACTTGTGAGCACATTCCTGGTAAATTCACTTGCTACGTGAACATCAGTGCTCATAACCATTACGACAAAATGGCTGACATTCGAGATATGTCAAACCATGTGCACTGTTTTGGTGTCTGATAAACCTTTAAACACAGTAAATTGCTAACTGTTGTGGACATGTTTAACCAGGCTCTGATGCCAATGCAGTCCTCTTTGTTGTTTTCACTCTAAGGGCCCACGGCATCCTCACTAATGGAGAACTGAGAGACACCTGGATATGTTCTCGTCTGTATATAAAGTGTTTTGGCTTCAGCTCTTGTGTAACAATCGTATTACAAGCCATCAATTTAGCCAGCTTCCCAACCACGTATTTGTATTTAAAACAATATTAAGTTGTTGGGGAAAAAATAGGGTTAGGGTTTCCATGGACTTGAGTAATTCAGTACAACAGGTGCAGAGAGTATTTCCAAACGCTGTCTGCTGCAGATGAATTAAAGTGGTCATAAAAAGTCAGATAGAGGGAAAAGTATGACATGGGTAAGACATAAATGACGAGGTTTGAAAATATGAAACAGAAGGGGAGACAAATTACTGCAGGGAGGTTTGAGAGGAGGACAGAAAAATGAGCAGAGAGGGTGTAAAAGAAAAGAAAATGGTGAGAAAGAGTTGAGAGAATCAGGGCACCATGTGCACATAGAGCAGAGGAGACAGCTATTTTTCTCCACACTGTATTACTCCCTGAGATCTCCTTAACATAAATCAGGGTGGTTTATCTTGCCAACAATGCACTTACTGCACCGTTCATAAACAATGCTTTTATGGCTTCTCACCAGATTAACTTACTTAGCCGGAGAACCCGATGGAGTGAAATGTGTAGTAGTAGTAGTAGTAGTAGTAGTAGTAGTAGTAGTAGTAGGGGTATGGATGGAGGGAGAGAAAGAGATGGGAGGAAGAGAGATGAAGACACTGAATGGTTTGGACAGACAAGCAGATTATGCCACTGAATGAATGTATACTTGTAACAGGCATGATAGGTGTTGTCTATTTACCTTTTCTTTTTTTTAATATAATTTTGAATCAGGTTTTCAAACTTTTCATGACTCAATAGGCTTTTTATCACAGCTCCTCATGCTCCTGCTCCTTCACGCATGACCTCATGCTGTTTTCTTACGGTTGAAAGCTTCAGTGACAAACATTTAATTTGGAAGACTTTTCAAAGCAGAAATGTCATTTGTTTATTTATTGTAAATGAAGTGAAACAACCAAAGCCAAACTTGATTTAAAAAGAAAATAAACATTATAAATGTCACAGTTTTCTGCCTCCATGACACTGGACCTCTTGGATAAATTCATGAAATAATTTAATGTTTGACATTCATTTCTTTCAGTTCTCTAATGCAGTGGGACAGAACTAAAGCATAGTTTGTTTGTTCTCTTTTTTTTCATTTCTCACTTTACAGCTTGCAATTCATGAAAGAATATTATTGTAATTATTAAACTCAACATATTACTTTATTTTTATTCATGCTGCTCATACTGCAGCTATTTTACCACTTGGCTCTTGAAGATCCACCTGGCTGATTTCTCCCAGACTAAGGAGACTCATTAAAATATCAAGTGCAGCAACCATACAACAACATGGCATTTATGTTTGAGTTGAAAAACCAAACGTGCCTCCTGCATGAGTCACAAGTTTAGGTAGCCCCATACATAACCGCTTCATTGCCTGTCAAAAGCCAAGGAAGGGAGGAACTGATGCAGAAGAGAAAATGTCTTTTAACCAGAAACACATTTTCCATAAAATCTAGTTTTCACCTTGGCCAGACAGCCCCAGTCATATCCCCGACTCCTACACTGAAACTGGGTCTCTCTCCGCTCCTCCTGCACAAGCTCACTGTAAAACTTGAGGGGCTGCATGTGAGGTTGCAGTGCAGAGAAATGGTGGGAAACATGTGACTTTTGACCCCTCTGGTCAGGGTCACCGCCAGGCCAACAGAGACCTCAGAGGAAAGGAACATCATGAGGATGATCAGATCTGACAGCCCACTTCCTAGACTTCCTTCTCAGACAGGAAGTCAGGTGGGTAACTGCTCCAAACTACCTACAACTTGAAGCAACATTATCACCTGCCCTTAAACACACAGCAGGAGCTGGATGACATTAGGGCTTCACAGGAGTTACTAAAGGATCAGTTTCCACATTAAAAGGAAACCTCATGTTTTAGATGGAACTGCTCACTATGCCTGTGCTCTTTATCCAGAGCTTTACTGCAGTCTGGTTTTATTTTTACTTTCAGTGATCGAATGAATCATTTTTTAATTCTGTGTGCATATATTTGTGTTCACAGTATTTTAAGATGCAACAGGGCCTGCGAGGCATTTACTCATCTTTGTAAATTGTTTTTCAGGGTTGATTGGCCATCTCAGTCATTGATATACATGATGTACATTTTAATGAATGCGCCTTTATTACACCCACAAGTGTAGGGGAGGACTGTTAATGGCTTTTTGATGATAAATATATTTATGTATTTTATTATTTAACACAAATGGTTTAAGACAAATGCTGTGAAATATGGTCCTGGTGTGTAGGCATCAGGGCTGTTTTGAAATGCATGTATACAGGAAATGGTGACATCAAAACAGCATATAAATAAACACTGATATAGTATTAATGATTCACATATGATACTAGTTGATGGCAGATGTTATGTCTCTAGATCTTTACATACAGTATGGTGGCCTTTTCACTTTCAACTCAGTGTAATTGTTGTTTTTGTACACTTATTTGCAGTTATGACCACAGGCCTTCTTCACCTCAGACCAGTGATATATTAGTTTAATTCACCAAATCAAGATGTTGCAGAATTAAGTTGAGTTAGTCTTATTGATGAACAGTGGTAGAGTTGTGCAGCACATATAGCTTTCCTTTCAGTGTAACAAACGCCTAAACCTATTTTTCTTCTCAGTTGTTGCACTATATTTGCTTAACTAGTTACACCGAGGACGTCAGCAACCTTTAAGTCCATTAAGCCCTACTGTAGCAATGCCAATAATAATGGATGTATTTCTAGCCTGAGGCTAAATCGACTTTGCCAATATAGTGGTATCTGCTGTAGCAGACTGTTTAGAAAGTCTGCAGTACATATTAGTGATTTACTAGGCTATTTACAATGCTCCCACAGCCCCTATCCCTCACATTGTAACTCAAAACTACATTACAGGTTCAGCCACCTGCTTATCTGAAGTCATAATGAAAGTTTGGCTTCCTTCTATTTAGATGGACTATCATTTCTCTCCAGGAAAAACAACTTTATTTTGCTGTAAGGGATGCTTTTTAAATGAATGATGTTAGATATGGAGTTAAGTTGTGTGATGAATGAGACAGCTTGCCGCCCACTTCCTGTCAGCCAGACAAGACACCTAAATGTGTCCAAAGACACACACATATGGAATCATAAAGTCAGGAAAAGATAATTAATGGTTTTTGCTCACTTTTTTTTTAACACATTATCAAAATGATTATGAAATGCGTTTTGCTCTGTTACACCGTCATTTAACAACTCAAGCAGGACAGAAGCCAAGGCGAGTTAATTTTTTACAAACAGCCTCAAAGGGCTTGTCACAGCAAGCATCACAGCATCCTCTGCCTTAAGACACTCACATCAACTGAGGAAAAACTCCCAAGGAAACCCTTAACAGGAAAAACCTCAGGATGAGCAACAGAGGAGGGATCCCTTGCCCAGGACGGGCTCACATGCAATAGATGTTGCATACAGACAAGACAGTATACAGTACAACATAGAATATAGAATAACATAGAAAACTGGATAGTTCAGTCAGGAAGATCTGATGAAGGCAGCTTCTGCTGGGCAGGCTGGGTCATAAGACCAGGGTGGCTTAGGAGCAGTGGAAAGGAGGTGATGCAGACAGTGGCATGGAGCAAGCAGGAGGACTTTCGTGAGAGTTGTGGAAAACTATGAAAATTTTGAACGATTGACTTAAACCCAGCATATTGATTACATGTGTGTTACAAATGCTCTAGCACATATAATCTACATAAACCAACCCAGCTACAGGCCCTTTTTCTTCATTATTTTCCTCCTCAGCAGCTGTTCAGACATTTTCCAGCTTCCATTTCACAGACATTTCAAAATAAAAGTGAAAATACTCATTCCCTCAATGTTTCCTGTACAACAGCGTGCTGCGCCTGGCGTCGTTGTTATTGTTTTTTTGCGCATTTGGGTCAGTTCGGAACCGTACACCGTTCACGCTGGAATCTGATATAGGCCACATTTTTAGATGGTAACGTGAACAGCCAAACAAAAAGTCAGATCTTTGCAAAAAAATCCGAATTGAGCATTAAGTCTTAAAGTGTGAACGTAGCCTAAATCATGCAGTGACCAAACTGTCCTCACTGTGTCAATTCAATTCAATTCACCTTTATTTAAAGTGTAAAATCACCAAAACATGGTCTCAGAACACTTTACAGGACAACACACACAGAAGAGAGAATTAGAGATGACAATTAGGCCAACAGAACAGCAACAGCAACAACAACGACAACGACAACAACGACGATAGTGACACGAAACAAAGAACAAAAATGAAGCAAAAACAAACAACAGAACAGAAATAAAACGTGCTATCAGGGTATACCGTATGTTTGTCTAGTCTGGATTTGAAAATGGTTATGGAATCTGCATCTCTAACTGATTGCAGGAGCCTGTTCCAGAGGAGTGGGGCACGGTGGGAAAATGCTCTTCCGCCTGCTGATTTTTTGTTGACTTTGGGGACCATTAGGTAGTTACCATTCTGTGAGCGGAGGGCACGTGTGGGAGTGTATGGGATGAGTAGGTGTGACAGGTATGGAGGTGCAAGTCCATGTTATTATTGTCGAAAATAATAAAAAATATTCTAATATTCACACACACCTGTTTAGCTGGGAGCCCATCAATCACATAATACATTCTCCAGCCCTATACCCTGACTGTACTCATCATGTCTAACCCTAACTATAACTAAGTCCTAACCATACAACATCATTTAAACTCATGGGGTGCAGCATTTTAGTCCTCACAAAACCTTTGGACCCCACAAGTATAGCAGGCTGCCAGTTCTCAGATACCACAAGTATAGTAAAGCACACACACAGGGAGACAGACAGAGAGCACACAGACTGTATTTCCAGACAGGTTAGGAGACTCTCATCCTACTGTGTGTTTATCTCCTCTCAGACACCAGTCAGGGTTTACTTCAGCCTCAGGGGAGTTGAGTTTGGAAGCAGAACACATTATTACAGACACACTGGGCCACATACACAAATGCATGCACATATGTGTGCACAGCTGCATATTACCACTCAGCCATGTACACAAATTCACAAAGAAAAGGTGAATACACAGAGAAACACAAAACCACACAGCTGTTTACCCTTTAGAAGAAAACACTTCTGAACATGCATGCACGTGTGCTTTCACACTGATACACACACACACACACAATCAGGAACAGTCAAAACAGCCCAAAGAGAAAACCTCTCACAATAGCTTCCAGGTGGATAGATGCACTGTGCCAAATGGTTTCCTTGATAAGGTTTGACAGTGTGGAATAAAATGTGACATACACTCAATTTAACTTTTCGCTAAACTTGAAAAAGTTCAGAACCAACAATTCAAGCAATGGCAAGGTGAGTCAAGCAGGCCTTGGTGTCACCTGTGAGTTAAATTAAGAGGAAGATAGTCTTAATATCCAGTTGTCTCCTGTCTGAGGGATTTTAATTTTTTTCTGTCATTCCCATCATTGTCAGCAGTGGGGATTTTACAGAACCCATCAGAGTGACTTTACGAGTTTGTAGCCATGAAGGGGACAAAGGGGGAGTAAGTAGATTTGCACAACTGAGTTTACCGATGCAGACACAGGTGTGTGTCTGTGTCGGTTTCAGTATAAAGTGTTCCCGCCAGAAGGCACACACCTCCTCATACACGTGCATGTGATTATAGCGGGATGCAACCAAAAGTGGGCATGCAAGAAAGGTGAATGTGCAAATATACTTACAGGTGCAGGCACGCACACAGGCAAGACATACCAAGATGCATTCGTAGGGACCATCACGCGCACACACACACAGCCACACACACACACACACACACACACACACACACACACACACACACACACACACACACACACACACACACACACACACACACACACACACACATACACATATGCACAATGTTTCCACTGCAGACATGCATGCCAAACAGACAGCTCATTCCCTTGTGCCTCTAAAAGAGTCCAAGAGAGTAAAAAACGAGTCTGAGATCTGTATCAGGGCATTTAAATCAGAAACAGGTGCAGGCCTGCCGTCTGTCCTCTCTCTCTTTCTCTCTCGCTCTCTGTAACACACACATTTACACACATGCACAAATATACATCTTAATTTTCTGCGTGACATTATCTTGCAAATCTGTTAATTGTATTTCAGGCAAATTGGATTATCTCTGAACTCTGACCTCTGTGTGAATGTCCTTGTTTGGCAGACAGGAAATTGCTCTATAACCATTACATGGCCTTCAAGTCAGACCAGGGCTAAGTGAGATACAGTGTTTTAAATTAGTTTTACTTTTTCTTCAACCTTGTACAGGGCTCTGCTCAAAATGTCCCATATCTTTACAGGAATGTAAAATGCCTTGGACTGATTATGAATTATACTGAGATAATAAATTTAGAGATAATGGACTTCATACCAAACATGTCAGTCATTTTTTAGAGCAGAGGAGGATGGAGAGAGAGAGAGAGAGGGAGAGAGAGAGGAGGGATAGAGGGGACAGGCAAAGGGGAAGTTAAAGAGAAAAAGAAGGGAATGAGTTACTACATGTGTTATGGGAAGCACCCAGTCAGGTTGGGACTTTAACTGAGAGCAGACATCGGCAAGAGATGAGTTACAGCAACAGGCTGAGCTCCATCCCAGAGGGAGATGCTCACATCTGAAACAAACATACCCGGGGACCTGAGAGAGCCATGAAGCTGGCTGAAAGAAAATAATTACTGTATATCCTTTCCATTGCTCTTCTCTTCCTTTTTCCCTTCTCTTCTTTTCCACATTTTGTCGGAGCAGGAAAACTCGCGAAGCATTTACCCAATTTACTTCATTATAGTTAGGCTAGTTAGTGTTGCATCTGATTAATTAGAGTACCATTAATGTAGAACTACAGAAAGGAAAAACTACAGAGCAGATACAGTAATATGCTTATTTCAGGAACAAGGAAATTATTTTTAATTTACAAAAGAGGGAAAAAAAAGGATTTAAATTATGTACAAAAATGAAATTAAGACACAGATAAAGAGACTACACTGTGTTAGCTTTGTGAAGGAGAGGAAAGTCACAAGACTTAGCGTCCACCACAGACACCATGACCACTTTCAGTCACCAATATGATTATCCTGTCAGTGCATCCAGAGAGCAACCAGCATTTAAACAAAAGCTCTGCCTCTCAAATGTGAATATTTCCAGCTGTATAATCATAAATGTTGGTAACTGACTCACTGTATGATTCATCACTGGTTTCCCCCTTTGCTGTTGCTCTTTGGGAGCCTGTTACGTTGCCAACAAAGAGGACTTTTTTTTTCTTTTCATAGCAGTACCTCACCATGACTGTAGCAACTCTTTGGACAAACCTTCGCTACTTCCGAGAGTCACCAGTAATGCCCTCTCCCTGTGAGGATGCTCTGTTCATTGAGAGGCAGCGAGTCGAAGCAGCAGTGTGTTACCCAGATAGAGTGCATGCATTGTGTGTGAGAGACAAAATAAAGAAGATATTCTGTCACTTTTACCTTGCTCTCTCTGTGATCATCATACAAGGAACTTTCGTCAAACATTTTGGGAACTGGCTGAGAAGTTAATACGTCTTAATGGGCCATATTTCAGTTACTTTTTCAAAGAGAAAACCATGTAATTATGAACAATTTTATTGGATTCAAAGCCTGTGTACTGTATGTGAGCACAGAGAATAGCAGAGAAGCAACAAGATGAAATACACCAGGCAGAATGCAATTAGGGTACACAATGAAGCATGATGTCAGTTTCACTACATTTTTAATCATACACATTAACCAAACATAGTCCAGCCATATTTAGGTTTTGACTTAGGGTGATTTCACACATACTGGTGCAGACCATTGCACACCAGAAGTGGAAATGATGCATTGTTATATAAATTTTTGCAGCTAGTACCGTCAGCGTTCACGTGTTTGTTTTCACTCTTGTCCAAACGCCGCACCACTCACAGTGTCATGTTTCGACGATTGACTGGAAAAAGACGCGTAATAGTAGGTCATGTTTTCATGACACCCGATTGTAAAAATGAAACTCTGAGAAGTAACTTTAACAACGGAGACACATGTATCGCAGTACACATGTAACACAGTACACAAGTATGCGGGCTATTTGTGCACTGCTTTTTTTCCCCCATTTCATATAGTTTGTATATATACACCACTCTCTACAAATAATACATTTTGAAAATGACACACGGCTGTGGGAGCAAAACTACAAGAGTCTTTTTGGCTCAAACTTGTGGTGTACGGTACACTATAGGCAGTAGTGTGAGAGCAGCCTTAGTCTTGTTCACCTAGTATGGGAGTGAATTGAATGTCTCTGTGTTTGGGATTGTTGGCTGTTCAAAATATAAGGTTTCAATATGTTAATTTGTCCTGGTCAGATTTGACAAATATGGTATTAAAACTACATGAACCCCATTTTCTATAATGTATGTGCCCAAGTTCTTTGGGCCGTTGTCTGTTTTTCCCGGTCCAGCCCTGAGTGCCACTACATGTGTGTGATCCCTCACCAGTGTTTGATGCGGTGCCCAGACAAGCAGGAATCAGCGGCTGGATGCCGAGTTATGGATGATACCCTTACTGCTGTCGCTCCCAATTTGCTTGTTTCAAAAAACAACATGTTACCAAACAGCACTGAATCTTCTAGCATTCAGCTTTCGCGTAACAATCTCCCATCCGTCTTCCTGCTTCATCTAATTTCTTTTTTGGATAGGATGAGAGTTGAGAAGATGAAATGTCTTTCTCTCCATCTACATCTACCTTACTCCCCTATCACAATTTCTTTTTCACTCATCCATTCACATCTCTCTCCTTGAGTCCCACTTACGCACTCTCATTTTTCAAATTGCTTTCTTCCTCCCTCCCAACACCTACTGTTAGAGTTTGCTCAGAAAACAAGTTTTGCCACAGCTTTATCTTCTCCTCTCCTGCCATCTCTCTCTCTTTTCATATCGCTGTTCCTGCCATGTCCCTCTGCACTGCTTTTCCACTCACACTGCTTCCCCTTTAGTGTGTGAAAATCTTTCTGCCTCATACCCAATCCTCAAACCAGTTCAAATCTAAATGCTAATGACGGCTGAAGTCCTTGACCCTTCCCTTCCATGATCTTCCTCACTGCTGAATTTTGTATGATGGAAGAAAAGGGGAAGTTGGAGAATAGAACGGAGTTTATTGTGGAGGGGTTAAAGGCTACTGGCTCTCATTATTAAGATCTTAAAGGGAGAGGAACGGAGAAGGAGACAGAGTGACAGGAAAATGGAAAAAAGGCAATCTTTGAGATTAAAAATGCATACATAGTGCTTAAAATCAGAGGCCTGGGGTCATGCAGGCAGAAGAGTTTGGGTGTGTATGCTTAAAAGTATGGTCCATCACTTTGTTTGTGGGCCTTTTTCATATCACCTGCCAAACCCTGCATGCGTGATTGGACAGCAGTTTGGATGAACTTCCATCACATTTAAGTTTGCAGATATTAGAATTATATTAAGGGCTAAAGATAGAAAGCACTATGGGCAGGAAGGTGACTGACAGCAGACATTTAGAGTTATTGTGTTTGTGTCTGTGTGTTTACGTGGAAGTGTGTGCTGCGATGTCTGCTGCAAAGTGTGTGTCTAGTGTGTGTGAGTGTATTTGTGACAGGTATTGAGCTGAACACTCTTTAAGCTGCTGACCTTCAGAAGCAGCTAAATGACAGGTAGGATCACAGCCCTTTGGTTTAATAATGAACCAGCTGACATTTGAAGATCAGATCAGCAGCTGCATTACCATCAGGACTGAAGAGTAACAGATTAGATTCACATTTATGGTTTAGATACATGGCTGTCACTTTCATCCTGGACCATCTACAATGGCTCAGAGGGTCTCAGACAAGTCAGATCTCCTCATGCTTTAGGGATGACATAACGCATCATAGTGTCCCGCTAATGGATGCTGCAATGCATTGCTGTATTGATTTGTAGATGTGACATTTTTAAATAAATGTATTAGTCTAGAAACAGCCATTACTTTTTGTATAATGAGCAGCGCATGGTGCTGAAGACCCCAGGTTTAGGTGGTTAGATTTTTAAAGGAGCCATTTGGAGCTCCTAATGAAATCACCCAGCAAAAAGTTAAATGTTAGTCAATTTAATCTAATGCATTAGTTACCACAGTAAAACGATTATAGATCCAAGCCAGCAGCTTTGTCAAAGAAATGGTGTTGTGATCAAATTTCATCCTCAGCTGTGATTTCAGAGAAACTCACATCAGCAGAAAGTCACTGAGAAAACCCAGACCTTTGTTATTTAAACCCCTCTTTCATCATAAGTTTTAAAACAACCTCATCCTTCACCGCCCTTGCACATGAAAGAAGTAATGTATGAATGACTTTGTTGTCATAGTTCATTACTACATGCAAGAGGAATTAACAGTCAAATCTGGTGTGTTTTCAGTTGAAAAACAAGATGAGATCTGCTGTTAATTTGGCTGCTTGTGGCGTTGCTTTCTTTTGATTGAGAAAATCTCTCAGTTGGAGTCTTGAGGTGATTTGACCACAGAGGAAAGACTGCAGCCGGATAACTAGCCCCACCTGTATCAAAGTTCTTCCCACTGATTTAAAAGATAAATAAATAAGATATTTTTTTTTCAGATTCCTGTGTAACTTGAGATTCTTAGGACATACTTCCTTTTTCTAGCTGAAATTATTTATGCATTTATATTTTTTCTTGATAATCAAAAATCACTATGAGGAAATGAGGAGGAAATGAGGATGAACGAGGGCCCCTTTTATAAATCAGGTCTCTTTATTTTGGCTATAAGTGGTCTCTCTGACAAAGATCCTCCATAAATAGCAGCATTGAGAAATCCACCATCTCCCTTGGTGTGTTTTGTATTTCATGTTTTGTTTCAACTGTTCAAATCACATCTGTATTACTCAGCCTAGATTCTAAAAGAGTTTTGTTTCTCCATAAGTATTCATTGGTACACAAAACAGACACATAATAGACACTAATTGACACATATTGGCGCCGACAGCAATCAATAAACCATTCAATGAGTCACTGTGGAACAAATTAATTAAATAATACCAAAAATATAGAATATAATAACAACAACAATATACATTTAAACATAACCATAGTTCATACTGTGTGAATGCACACAGCTGAATGTATGTGGTAGTATTTTGTATCTCCATACATCATTATTGTACATAGTTGAAAAGCTTGTTTTGCCATCATGATGAATTCCCTCCAGTGAACTGTGTGAATTAAATTATTGTAGTTCATTGGGTACATTACTGAATCAGCCAGAGTGCTTTTACATGTTGTGCCACTTGACTAATTTGCTCTTCTATAAATTACATGCTTGAACATTCATTCACTGTACACACAGTGGCTTTTGTACATTGTACTCATGTCTGGTAGACAAGCTGTCTGCAACATGTACATTACAATGATGCAATGGTCGGGCCTCTTTTCAGCTCTTTATTTGTCATTATAGCACAAGATAATCCAATACACAACCAGAAAATAAATCATTTTAATCTAATCTCTTATTTTTTGAATGGTAGAAAATCAGTCTCACTAATTGTTGAACACTCTACGTTCATGTCTGCAATAATTATGAGCAATTTCAGCTGCCAGGGCATGAAGTGGTTCCATAATAACATTTGCATTTCTAAAAGATGGCCAACTCATCTTACATTTAATAAGATGTCTATCATATAGGGTAATAAATTGTATTGAGGAAATGAACAATATTACCTATTACCTACCTATTAAGGTACAATAACAACCTTTCCAATGACTCACAGACTCCACTCTGAATTCCTGTTACATAAGACGATCGCACCCCATGTGTCTGCAATATTAATAACTGGTTTTATTAAGCAAATGTTCTGAGTCCATGATGTTTAATGAATGTTATTGATTGATATTGTAATCAATTCAACTAACTGCTTCTTGGCACTTACAGCATGCCATTGGCTACGCTTCTATCTCCACATTATGTAATCAAGTAAAAATTATGCAAATTGTTATGGTAATCAGAAAGCCAGAGGGATGTGATAGCAAAAATCTTGAGATGCTAACCTAATTATCTGGCTGTTGTTTTGTCAACAAAGTGTTTGCAAATGGATGGGCTGCAAGATGACGAATGAACAGCTGACCAAAATCAAAATTGTGGATGTTGATGTCATTTCTGTAATGTGTGTGTTGCATATCTAGGAATGTATAGTTCTGAGCTGGCTTAGAGAAGCACAAT
This sequence comes from Trachurus trachurus, assembly GCF_905171665.1. Lineage (NCBI taxonomy): Eukaryota > Metazoa > Chordata > Actinopteri > Carangiformes > Carangidae > Trachurus > Trachurus trachurus. Next base: position 19,963,801 of record NC_139908.1, on the reverse strand, counting down.
TGATTAATTTGTGTGTAAGTGTGTGTGTGTGTGTGTGGTCTAGAAATTACTGATATTGTGGGGACCTAAATGTGTTTATACATTCAGATTATGGGGACTTCCTTATGGGAACAGAAAGCAAGCCAAAGTCGGGGTTAATCTGTTTGGCAAATGGCAAATGTGGTTAAGGTTAAAGTAACTCCAGGAAATTAATGTAACTCGATGTAAGGAACTTAGGGGGGCATGACATGATTGTGTGTGTGCGTGTGTGCGCGTGTGCGCATGTGCGTGTTGTTGCACTAAGATGCAATTTTGATAATAACAGTGTGTCCGGGTGTAGGGGGAGGGCTAGCAAAATCCTATGAGACAGCAAAATGACTCGAGGAGGAAATGTGAGCTGCTATTAATCTTGATTTATTTTCCTTGTTGGCTTTAATGAGAGTTCACTGCAAATTATGTAATAGTGTAATTGCATTTACCAGCCACTCACCAAACAAAATGTTAATATTGGACAGTCTTGCAGTAGAGCTCAGTCATGATATTGCATGAACAATACCAAACCTTTTAGTATGGATGGATGTAAATGACATAAGTCCTGGAAAGATGGCTTATTTACTGTGGCCATGTGTGACTCTGCATTCATTGTGGATTGTGTTTACTATGCGAGTGTAAATCTGTTTGCTTGATCACACATTTTGTTAATCTGTTTTTATTTGTATAACAATGAATACAAATCTTCCTGGTAACAATCAAATCATGTCCCGCAAGGACATTGGGATTCACTGACCATTCAAGGATAATGCCGGGCTCCATGAGGTAAACCTACAGCGACCTGAAATCTCAATGCACTGCAGCTTAAAGGGATATGTCAACATTTTTTTTTCCTCTCCTCACTCCCGAGTCCATGACAGGCAGACACCATCCTTTCGACTGTGCGTGTAGTAACAAGGGAGAGCCCGCATTGCCCGTAATTAGCTTAGCTCAAACGCTGGCAGTGTATAGGTAGTGTTAGCCTGCCTTCACCTAAAGTCATCAGAGACACTCTTCAGCAACTCTAAACAGAAACCGGCGGGCCGATCTTCGTCTCAGAGCTGACAAAACTCTCCGGTAAGGCATCTTGAGCGGTCAAATGCCGATAACGGTCAAAACGGAGGGTTCAAGCAAAGACGGTTTATTTTGGTTCAAGCTAGCTACAGCGAGGGTAGGTTAGCTTCCTATTTCAAAGTAAAAGCACAAATTCTATCGTCATGGTTTTCTGTATGTAAAGGGCAACGGGTGTTTTATTTTGTGAAAGTAACTGGAAGTGCGTTGGTCACAACGGCTAGCTTGAGTAGTGCCAAATTCATCCGAACAAAATTGTAAACAGCTGGTATTTAGACAATTTAACGACACACTGCTGATCTAAACGGCTACTTTCTCGCCTAAAAATGTTTGAAATGTCATTACAGAGTTTAGAGCTAAAATGAAATCAGCTTCTGACTGCTGATTTCGGCTTGGGTAGGAGGCAGGCTAACACTAACTATGCACTTACAGCGTTTGAGCTAAGCTAATTATGGGCGATACGGGCTCTGTCTCCCTTGTTACTGCACGCACAGTCGAAAGGATGGTGTCTATCTGCTTGTCATGGACTCAGGAGTGAGGCAAGACACGGAAAAAAATGTTGGCGTATCCCTTTAAGAAAACACACACAAATACTGACATGGCCACCTGGTGGGCCTTGAAGGTACTGCAGGTTAAACAAAAAATATCTATGGACTTGAAAGATTAAACCCCTTTTGGGGAGGGAAATGCCTCAGATACTACATTTAAACACCCCAGCTGCTTAAAGCCCCACTATGTAGGATTCATGGTACTGGCACTCTGGTTGAGAAGAGCAACTGTTTGCTACCTTGTTCCCAGAGGCTACGTGAATTTGTTGCCGGTGCCATCGTCGATACCGGTACCATTACCACCGCCATTGCCGATACCGGAGCTGAGTAAAGTAGCTCACCTCCAGAGCTCAGGCTGTAGTGCCGGCACCATTCATCCTAATAACCATTTTTCTACCACTTAAATGAGTTTAGAAACATTATTTTAAGGTCGAAAAACTTCATAGTGTTGCTTTAATGGATAATTTTGTTGAAATATGCAAGTTTTTGTGCATGTAGATCATTCTTGCCCCTACCATTGTGTCCCCCCTACCAGGCCAACAACAGGCCAAAAAATATTTTTTTTTTTATCTTTAACAGTGTTGTTTCCTTTCATTTATTCAGTGGCACAACACCACTGCTACATCATGATCAATGCTGCTGAAAGTCCACAAGCTCATTAATGTCAATGGGCTACTAATAATTTCACTCACACACTGTGTGGGCGACAACATCAGACGGTGCCTTGGAATTGTTTTGAGCCGCTGACAAGTGGATTGAAAGTTTGGGTGGGCCCCAGAAGATCTTCAGATTTTTAAGTGGGCTGCAGCATTCTTAGTTTGGGAATGGCTGTCCTGTATTACATAAACCGCCACATTGTAATTTAGACACTATCTACACTCACGCCTCAAATCCGACTTGTGCCACTTGCTGTTGCATGCTCTGTCCACACTCTCAGTGTGATCCCATGTCTTCAGAAAATGACTTCAATGTCCTCCTAACCATTCATACTCTCTTTCCGTAGTGCCGTTTCCGCAACTGCCTGGTTTGATATTCTCAGAGTTTATGATTAGAAACTGTAAAACCATAAGAAAATTGAATAATTAAAGTTAAACCTCACTTAATTTCCGGGTTTACCAGTCTTAAGAATGCTGCCTTTTCATTTTGTTAGTGGATTTGTAAATCAAATTTCCTCTTGTGATGTGTGTGCCAACAAGAACAGAAATGTGTTTGCATCACACTGCAGGCAGGGAGCTAACCCAAAGCCTCTGACTTCCATGTGTTCCTTATACACTCAAACATTTGGATATCATAAATCCTCTTTTCATGGGTTTTAACCAACCACTAATTTACACTGAGATCTACAGTGGCTGCGGATGGGTTTAACAGTTTTTTTGGTGGATGATAAATATTTTGCTTGGGGGGGAGAAAAAAAAAACATGAGCCAAACCCTTTAGTTCCGTCAGTTTCTCTCTTTCCTTCTAACTCTTTCTCAACATATTTGCACACACCAGTTGTAAATTACACGAACAATTATCTGCTAAGAGGAAACTCCCTCATAGAGTTTAGACCATGGTGTTTGTGAGTGTATCCATCTGTTTTTTTTGTGGTTACTTGAGTGTGTGTGATGCTCTGTCAGGCAGAACTCCCCAGTATAATCCCAGCTGTCAGATTAAAGATCGATTGAGGTAAACCAGAAATAGTCTGGTGTTACATGGTGATGACATCATGGGGGTGACTTAAGTGCCAAGGAGGAGAGGAGGTAAGAGGAGAAGAGGAACAAAGCAGGAAGGAGATAAGAAGAGAAATAAAAGTGAAGCATCTGCACTAAATTCTTGCAGTGTTAGTGTTCTCCTGTGACATGGCTGTTTAAAACAAACAAACAAACAAAAACAACATGAGATATATAATTTGACAGAAAGAAAATCAATAACTTCACACCTCAGAGTCTCATGTCATCTCTGGCACGGCTACAAAGGCAACGATGTCTGTTTTGGGGTGGATTTTCCTCTAAGTTTTAGATTGTGTTTTAACTTGAAGTACAGCTTTAACTTTGCTTGGTCCATGTGTTCCATTGGTATGTGACTCATTACCAGAAATGAGGTTTGCGGTTGTGTCCAGCCATAATGGGTTCCATTTGCAATTTTAACAGATTTTCTAATCGGCTTTCTAAAAGAGTGGCGTGATGGATGAGAGTTGAACACACACAGAGACGGTTGCCAAGATAGTTTTAGTGCTGCCACCAGACTGCAGCCGTATATACAAATGAAGTATATTTCACACTGTCAGGTCAAACATATTTAGACTGAGTGAATGTATACACAGTGATACAGCAAGTTATTTTATATTTAAATGGAGCCCCAATAGTGTTGTGCCGATTGGCGATCCGATCGTCTATCGGCGATTGGAAGGACGATCGGCGATGTTTTGTTTTCTTGCCGATTTTACACACACACATACTTGCTACTTCTTTTATTGATCCAATGCGCAATCTGTTTGTTTTGTTTTAATGAAGCCGCTTCTCTGGCTGCTTCCAACAGATACTCTGTCAAATGACAGTGTTTCACCAATCAAATGCAGCCACTGGCGACGTCCAATCAGACGGACCCAGGTAGTCATATGACCGCACACAAAATCTCTGTGGTAAACAGGGTGGCCACTCCGCCTCAAATTTGAGGAAACACGTTTAGCTGGTGTTGTGGCTGTGACTATAGGCTGCCGACGCCAGCCCTGTTATGTCACAGCCCGATGAGGTGTTCACTGATATCCCACAAATAAATTACGTCCGCCACAAATAGATTTTTCGGCTTTTGACAACGCAATATCCTTCCGTTCATTGATCATAGTGCTCTTTCTCCATTATTAGCCCTCACACAGAGAGAGAGAGAGAGAGAGAGAGAGAGAGAAGCGCGCATGCATGACAGCATGACAGCAGGGCACGGTAAAAACGAAACTCATATTCAAAATTATAATTTCACCCGGAGGTCACCATTGTAATTGACAGTGACGTCAAATGGTTGCCTGCATATGCCACCGGTTCCCCTTTTTCTGACTTTACAGCAACAAACATGTCGTCTGTCCAACCTTTTCAATTCAAACCCAAACGCAATGTTTGCACACAAAATACAACTTAATCGCAACTAAATATTTTAATCGACTGACAGCACTAATATTTACATAGAAGAGAACAATCATGGTTTATTCAGGCCTATGGGTAAGGGTTCCTTTTAAAAATGAATAACACATAACTTTGGAAATGTTCATTAATTACTGTCTGGAAACAATTAAACCCATAGCTCAATATTGGTCTTCAGCACATTTCAGACTGGATTGAACTGTGTTTAGCATGATGTATTCAGATCATATACTGTATAACAAGAACTGTTTTGTTTACTGATTATATTTCTTGCCCCATTAGACGTCTTTTTTTAGCATCCCCCAGATTGCAGCAATTAACCCTGTCAGCAAAGTTTTAGTCCTACCAAGAGGAATGTTGTAAATGAAGTACTGAGTTGTCATGAAACAAACTGGAATCTGCCCTAATTTAAGTAATTAAACCAAAATTAGCTAAGTGAAAAAAGTGCCTCATGTTAATGTCACTCTTATTTTTTGTCCTCCCAAAAAAACTGCTTATAAGTTAGTGTGTATGTGTGTGTGTATCTGATGTCAGTAGCCTACAGATTGAGTGTAACTGTAAACAGAGCTTCTCTGGTTCATCTTGCATGATAACAGGGAGCAGAGGGAACAGGTTTTCATTTTTATTCAGTTACACACTTTACCTGATCTCCTTGCATGTATTACTTACGTAGAAATAGCATTTCCACCAAGGTCTCCTTCTGCACTGAAGGTTTTGTGATGTCCCTATAAGTTGCTCTGATAAAAGCTTCTGCCAGTTGAGTAAATGAAATGCAATGTAATCATCTTCACCATGTCAAGCTGAAAGTTCTCTGCAGTGCTGAGGCATTACTGTGTGCAGTAGAGCTTCATCTCACATCTTTAGAAGCCCCCCAAAATCTCTCTCTTCTCTTCCTTTAGCACCTCCATACCACCTGAAACATCCTAGTCTCCCATCTCCTCCCTCAGATTATCTTTATCCAGTCTGAGCTAAGGAAATGTGCTGCACAGACTTGACACTGTAAAAATTATCTCTAACACATCTAGGTTACATGGAAGCAGTGAATGAGCTCACTTAAAGGTAGAGTCTGGAGTTTTGTTCGTTGCAGTTTATAAACAAAACATTCAAACTGGGCCCCTCCTCTCGGGCTCAACTGTGTAGCCTCCTGTCCCTGACAGTTCAGTTGTCAGGACCACAAAGGAAAGGAAATTCAACGGGAGCCTCTGGTGTTATGTTGTTATGCCGTTGTGGTGAGCTGGGGCGCGGGTGTTAGCGGCGGATGCTAATCGCTACCGCTGGCCGAAGTTGGCATCGAGCTAGCTCAGCACAACGGTCCTCATACTTGTTACCATGTGAGGCTTTAGTTGTTAGTGACGGTCGAGAATCGGTCCTCGGCTCCAGCGCTTCACTCAGACTGTTTTTTTTTTCTTTGCGGTCCTGCCTGCTGCTGCTGAGAGAGAGAGACTCGGCAGCATCAGAGACATCTAGTGCGGCTAGCAGCCCTAAGCCTCCTACTCTGCTGCACGTAGCTTTACCTGAGCTCTGTCATTGGCTGGAGATAAAACACTGACTCCCTCACTCTCCACCCAGAAACGTCCACATGCACAACAAAACAAAGCAAAAGACCAAAATACGGGCAGGGGGAGGGGGTGCTGCAGACACAGCCCCCACCACACAAGACTAGAAGCCCATACAGTAGATGATGATTAAGACGGATTTCATTTGTATAACGTTTATTTTTGGGCACAAAACTCCAGACTCAACCTTTAAAATAGTATGACTCAATATAAACCATCAAGTGCTGTGATTGGTTATTGCAGATTCATCTTTAAATGGTGATCTCAAATGGCTTTGTACTCTTGATTTGCCAGATAAGATGAGGGGTGTATCTATTGCCTGAAGAAATAGTTAAATTGCACATGTTCACGTTTCATTTTCATGACTTTGTCCCTGGGGAATGTTGTACTTGTCCATCTCCCTGCTAGGCTCCCTCAGTGTTTCAGTAGCTGTTGCTAACCTGACCCATTGCATTGTATTAGTGTAGGCTATCAGTTGTTGTCTTCCTGTTTTCTCCCTTTTGTGCTTGTTGCTTATCTGTGATATACATATATATGTTTGTTGTGTGTTTTACTGAAATCTGATGCCCCGTCCTCTAAACCATTGCTTGCACAATTCCAGCCATTGTCAGTCAGCTTTCTGGAGCAGCATATAAATGGCTTGGCGTTTTTATTTACCCATATATGCACAGTTTAATGAGGGCACAGCACTGGCAGCATTACTGTTTTTAATTCTTTATTTATTCTGTGTTTATCCTGTAGTCACAGCAGTCAAACCACAGTATCGCTCCTCACAGGCTAAATGCATTTTTCTGATGGCAGCAATGCCATTCTGATATTCAGTTGAATCATAATTCAATAACCAAGGCTATGATTTTAATATTTCATAAACATGACTTTTTAGCCCAATATTAGATTAGATATAATTATGTAAATGTGCTTCACCTCAAACGAGAAATAACAGTAAAACTTTGTCAGTTGTAGCCGATTTATAGATCAGGATTAGCACACAATGGTTTTCTCTTTTTTTTTGCTTTTAGAAAATACACACACATGCACTGCAACAGCTCATCAGCACCAGATCCACTGTGCTCTGTGAGATGGAAGTTAGATCTCCAAAAATAGACTTCCATTCTTCGTAATGGCGGGGCTTTTGAAGATCACTGGCCCCACCATTCTAACCACTGGCCCAGGACAATAGGTATCGATCCCCATATTAACGAAAAACAACATATCCCTGCCAATTCCTGCTTTCTTACATACCGATACCAATACTAGTAAATTTCCACGATTCTTGACATTTATTCGATACCACGGTTTAAGAAGGACAAAAAAACAGCTGGTGCCCCAGTGCGAGCTCTGGCCCGTGTGTAACGTTTGCGTCGGTCCCGACAGGACTCAACCCGACGCGCTGAGGAGGGGGGAAGTTTCATGGTTAAGAAAAAGGTTTTTATCGGTTCTTGTGACGACCTTCTATCAGCAGCAGTGAGCGAGCGGCACGCGTTCCGCAGGAGTGAGTGAGCGAGCTGCAGCTGCTTGCAGGTGGTGCTGACGTGTCAGGGCACAGCGCTGGCTGCGCACAGAAAGTAGATGTCTCTGTCGCTGATCGGGTCGGGATCTCTCAGCACTAATTACCGAGACGATTTGACAGTTATCATTTCAAACCACAGGGATTTAATGTGAAATTAGATTTATTTATTTACTTGTTACGGTCGGGCCAGTGTTTGGAGCGTTCTGGTGGCCCTGACGGTTTGAAAAGTACGTCCGGGCCACCGGGCCATTTATATTGTCGACCGGGCAAGCGGGCAAGCGCGACCTGTCCATGCACCCGTGTCTGTATATGTGTGTGTGTGTGTGTGTACACGTACGTGTGTGTAGTCTACGTGCCACACAGCCGACATCACTTCTCCTTGCTACAATCGCACATGGATGTATTAGATGGATGAATCGCACACACGCTGTTGTTGTTGTGATCATGTGATCTCTGCATGCTGGAGCCGGGCGCTCTTCTTTTCTGGCAGGCGGCGCACCAACATTAAGGTGCATTACCGCCACCTACTGTGTTGGAGTGTGAACGAGAGTCACCTATTCATATGGGACAGAAGTGCTGGAGCGGAATAATGAACTGCTTTTATCGGAGCGTTTATATCGGAGATTTTAGATGCAGTCCGATATAATCCGATATTCGTTTTATTGGCTGATATCGGACATAAATCCGATATCAATATCGGATTGGGACATCCATATTCACAAGCAAGCCACAAGAACGCAGAGTCATAAACAATCACAGGCCGCAGCTCTGCTCCGTGTAGTAGCCTACTTTGTCTGTCACCCGGTTCAGCACCCTGGACAGCTGCAGGGGGGATTCGGAACAGCGGTGTTTCACAGGGACGTTCTGAACAGCGGTGTTTCGGAATGGAGGGGTTTCAGAACTTTTTAGCAACGCCGTTGTTACACGTGATGCACATCTATGTCCGCGTGGGCCACATTTATTGTCTGACCTTCCCTCACGGGGACTGCACTGCATAATTGGCATATATGTCAGTCATCCTGTGTAACTTTTTGCTGCAAAAAATATGACTGAAGGCACGTGGAAGTCTGCACGTGTCGACACGCCCCGATGGGTTGACGACGCAAGGAGCTAATTTAAAAAAAAATGAACCGATAATATTAATTGGTCAAAGTTCTTGTTATCGGTTAACAGTTAAATGATTAATCATGTGCATCCCCAAAAAGGATTCATCTTTTAAGTAGACAGTCAATTTGAAAGCTAGAGTTGAGCCAAACTAGAATCTGACAGTGTGATCAGCAGCAGTCATCAACAGATTACCAATAAAGGGACGTGTCTGTACAGACTGTAAAAGACTGTCTCGCCGTCCATATCTCCTCTAAGTTCTCATCGTTCCTTAGGGTAGGAGTAAAATATAAGGGATGGCCTTCCAGATGAAGAGCTGGAATGATGTCAATTGAGCACTCAGGACGAAGGAATGATCAAATGAGGGAACTGGGATGTTTTCACTGTCCCCCTCTCAGGTGTGTGCATCTGTTTCCTGTTAAAACTTTGCAGCAGCTTTCATGCCAAACCAAACATTCAATGGAAATATAGTCATACTGAAGTGAGGCAGGAAAGTAGGTCTATAAAATATAGAAAGAAAAAAAAACAAACGTCCAAAGAGACATGGAGCAAGCCATGATGTAAAAGGGCAGAAGACAATGCCAGAGAAAAAAAAAAAAAAAAAAAAAAAACTACCCAAGAATAAGATGTAGACAAAGAGCTATGGCGGGGCAAACCAGACAATGATTAGAGTCCTAAGTTTCTTCTCATTAAAACCTCATTTGAATTTCCATTTATCCTTTTCCTCCCAGTAGGCTGCATATGTTATCATCAAATGGTCAAATGCATCCACACATCCCTGTGTATGTCCCCAAGGTCTCTCAGTCTATCTTATTCTATTCACTTGCAAAAATGCATTACTGAAACATCAGGAAATATAATTTCTGCTGCATAGAAAGACTTAGTAATTGACATTATGTTTCTCTCTTGCTGTACTTTGAAGTCGTGGTACCTGGCAATGAGAGTCAGTCAGGGAACTGACTTAAATGTGATGAAAGAGGTGGAACACTGGATTTATGTCCACACACACACACACACACACACACACACACACACACACACACACACACACACACACACACACACACACACACACACACACACACACACACACACACACACACACAAAACCAGTGACTCGTTTTCAGCTTGTATATATTTTTCAAAACCCCACATTAGTTTTCTTAACAGTAACTTTAAGGATGTGAAGTTGGACACTGGACACTGTGGCTTGCAGCCTTTTCAAACAGATCTTAAAAATTAGGTGAGATACATATTGCCATAGAAACAATGACAAGTCCTGAGACACATTTTGGCAACAGAGCAGCTTGACTGAGCCAGAGTTACCAGAGCCAGAGAAAGTGGGACAATGGGCTGGATTGGTATTTGGGGAGACAAGTGGGTTCAGTCAAAAATACAACTCAAATGTGTCACAAACATGTGAGAAATATCCAGGACAAAAACAAGAAAAACTGGACGTGATCTCCCTGCACAAGATCTTTTTTGACAACACTGTCATTTCATGTTGACATTAGATAAGGGTGATATCTCTGAATAAGTATGAGCAGTTATCTGGGAAAAAGAAAAAGAAAATCAGTTATGAGGGATGATTTGGAAACTCAGCATGAAGAACTGTGGTGTGGTCACAGCCAGAGACAGAGAGAGGAAGGGCATGGATAGTGAATAAATAATGGGAGTGGGGAGACAGAAATTGGGTGACACGGACAGACACACTTAAATGAGTGGCTGTGGGTGTGCATGATGGAGAGCAATTGACCAAGAGAACAAAAAAAAAGGAGAGAATGAGGGCGTAACTGACTCAACTGGTATTATATAGCCTATCACTACCAGCCAAATGACCTCAAAAAAAAAGAAAAAGAAATGTTCAAGACAGCAACTGCATGGCAATTACATGAAATAAAAAACTGATTTCACAATATCTCAGTAAGAAATAGAATAACAAAAGAAAACACAGGCATGGGTAAACACCACAGAGATGGGGGAGAAAAAAAAGTCAGGAGAAAAGTAGGCCATGTGCTAGCCTTCGGCCACTAGTCTTTCACTGAGACAGATGTTCGACAAAAAGGGAATCTCGTAGGTTGTCCCAGAGGTTGTAACACCATCAAACAGTAAACATATGTGCTTTGTCATGTAGGCACACAAGGTGAATGCACATCTGTGTCATTAAAGAGAAAAAGAGCAGAAACACAATTCAAGTGTCAACCATGCTGGCAGCGGTGGTTTAATAGTTATATACTCACAATAATGACTGATATACTGATGTACAGCTGCAGCGAAGGCTACACCAGAGTAATACTAATTCGTAAATCTCTGAGGTTGTAATGTAGTATGGATGGGCAAAAATTGAGATGTCTAGAGATGATCATGCATCTGCCTCCTATTTACAACACCACATACATGCTTTACTGGATGTGAATAGTCATGTAAGTTGTGTTGTCAGGCATTTTAGGATGGACAGAGATTATTTCTGATACAGGTCTAAACTGTTAATCTGGATGGAGACAGTTTTAAAATGAAAATGTATCAGTGGGCATAGGCTAAATTGCTAATACAATGTGTACTGTTGGGAGGCTTAAATTGTATACTTAGCATTAAACACACTGACTGATGACCATAGAGCAGTATTGGATAAAAACACAAATTCTTGATCTGATGGACCGGACTGTCACTCGGGTCCTTGGGATTTGTCTGGGAACCATGAATGTTTGTAATAAATTTCATGGAAATCCATTCAGCGATCTGAAACAAAGTGGTGGACCAACCAACCGCTAGCGTGGCAAATAAAAACTTTCAGCTGCAGTGTAATAACGTCTGTCTCCTTTGTTCGTGTTTGGTGGTTGACACAGTCATCCATCCAACCAAAGCAATCTGGAAAAAGATGGGACACACTGGCAGTGGTCTGAATGAAATATGATAATGGATTGAGGCTAGACAACCAGGCAGACTATTACACACGTGCGCACACACAGACACACACACATGTATACTGAGTGGCACAAAGTTAAAGAAAAGGACTGAGAGAAAAGAAAAGGGGGAATGCTGGTAATAGGCCGATCCACTAAATGTCATTTTGCGTCTGGGTGGACTGAGACGTTGAACACGATTGATGTCACTCAGCAGACAGACGTTTTGTGTCTGATCTGCGACAGCTCCACTGAGGGGCCATGTTTGTAAATTGGATAACTTACAAAATGACCCTGAGAATGAAACTGAGGCCGATATTTTGGATCAGGCGTGAGCTTGTTGCACTGAGGGACATACTTTCTGAGTGGGCTGCAATGATCGAGTCTGCAGGGAGAAAATAAAACACCATTCTGGGTCTATAGTGACCTACATGCAATACAAAAGGCAGGTTTCTGAATAGGATAGGTAGGAAATCAGCGTACAGACATCGGGCCAAGTGCTTTTGAGTCTCATAGATGCTCGTTTCATTAAGTGACGGATGGAACTGTCAACCAAGGTGATTTTGTGTGAAAGAAATCTCGGTTCTCAATGGGACCTGCAGAGAAACCTATTTAGGGAATGGGACAAAGATAGGAATTGAGGGTGTTATGGGAGCTTGTTTCGGTTGGGGACACTTTTTTTTTTTTTTTTTGAATGAGTCACATGTGAAATTTCCCAAAATGGGGAACTTAAGAGCAAATTAAATTGAAATGGTTCTAATAAGGACAATGAAGTACGCCTTTGGGTGGTGTTGAAACAGTTTTGTGGCCTGACTGACAGCAAGATCCTGACAGTTTTATCATCCTTTGGTTGAGATAGGTTACACTGCCAAAAAACGCCTACAGATACGGATCAGTCTTAGATAGTTGTGACCAAAGTCTACTTAAAGGAAATAGTACTGTAATGAAAGATTCCCCTGGAAATAAGCTCTGACCAACATTTCATGTCTGACTGGAACCACTAGCTGCCAGGTGATGAGTCTGCCTGAACGGAGAGGCGAGCATTTATGCTTGAAAGGAACTAATTGCACTCAGTCGTGTTATCTGAAAAAGAATTCCCACTAGACTTGTTTTTCAATAGTTCTGTGATGAGTGAGAAGAAATATACAAAAATGTATAAGCTGCATCTGTTCTGATGAAAGATCCTCAACACTCAGTAAGGATTTACTCCTACTAAGCATTTCACTCACAGGAGTTATTGGTCGTCCCAGAGTTGGCTGTACAAGTGATTGTTTAAAGTTTTCATAAGAAAATTGAATGGCCTCATTTATTATGCAGGAGTGAAGAAACAACTGTGCTGCAAGTAAATTAAACAACTGTTTCAAAAGTGCAAAAATGGAGAATAGCTTAGCTGTAGATATTCAGTCATACTTATTGTATGGTGGTTTGGAATGCTTTCAAATGAATGTCCATATTTTATTTTGTAATGCTGTTGCAGGTTTTATTTGAATATTTTGCTAAATTTCCATGTAATGACATGTTGTAAATGTCCACCAAAACTTCACAGATATGGTCTGAGTCTGATAGAGGAGAGTTGCTTTGATAGCAATCTGCTGTGACTCTCTCTGGCAGGAAGAGACAGACAGAGTGTATATTTATATAAGAATGGGAGCTATACAGACAGACAGACATTTGTCAGAGAAATTTACCTGTCAGGCTGTAGACACCCAAACAATCTTTGGCTTTGTAAATGGAGCATACACAACAACTTATCAAGATTCCTGCAGCGCTTTAGACAGAAGGTTAAATGAGACAAGGTACTGAAAGTGTGAAGAAAAAGCAAGAGATGGTTATTATAGCCACTTTTTCTGAAAGTAGCTGTTCTGAGGGTAGCTGAGACGTTATTTTTTTCATTTTTTTTCTCTTAGGTTTGACCCCAAGGATTTATTTTTTTTATTCAAAACTGAAATTGTCGGTTCAAGAGCAACATTTTGGTTCACCCAAAAATCATAGAGATTTATTGGCAATGTGGACTTAATTGTGGGGAACACTTATGAAAGCAATACCGCTGACATTATGTTCTCAGTAATCTTGGCGAGAGTCTTGTGGAAAAAAAAGAATCTGGTCTCGTAATAATTTTATTATGTCATAAAATAAATTCAATATACTGATTGAGAGTATAAACCCTGCCGCAAACCTATGTAAAACCTCAATATATGTGCCAAGAAGTGTTTGTGTCATTGCCTCACTCAGCCGTGCCATAGCAGTTGACGAGTGTTGCCACCGCCTGTCTATTTGGTGTTTGTCATTGATTAAATATTTAGCCAGTATTTTATTCTGCAGCTGGTTTGCCATCCATGCAGATTTTATTTTTTGTTCTGCAGTCTTTGGCCTAGACTTTGCTTTGATACTGCAAAAAAGTAGCAGCATCTAATCACTCTGTTGACCTACTTGATATTTTGGTACAACAGCAACACCCACCTTTAAGACTTGTCTAACATTATGGTTGACAATTGACATCATTTTGACACAGCAGGTGTCGAGCTCCTTTTTGAGTTGGTCTGATAAATGTAGTGGTCGACTGAGCTCTATATGTCTGACACATTCTTTCAATGTTTTTTTTTTTTTTTTGGTCGTTTGGTCATATGTGTACACAGCAATCATGCTAGGATGCAGAACAAAACAAGTAGGCCGAGATCATTTAGAAGAGGTCGTCTCGGCTTATTTCCATTCGAGCCCTGGAGCGGTTGGTTTGCAGTGAGAACGTAATCATTCAACACAGCAACCGACACAACGCGCTGCTACTGTAGATCTTCAATGGTTCTCAACGACTGGGCCCAACCAGACGTGCTGATTCTTCTTCTTTTTATTTTTTCATTGCCGTGTTCGGGTCGGATTTGGGCCGACAATATACACAAATGACTCGGATTGGGTCCATTCTGGGCTTCAATCGCAGTTCGGACAGGGTCGGATTTTAATTTTCAGGGCTGTTGAGACCTTTATACCATGGTTTTTATTTTTCCCCAAGATTTCCTGACCAATAAGAGAACAGCTGGTTTGCGCGTGGCATTTGTTTACAACTTTCGACCACTTGGAGCTGTTACCATGTGAACACAAACGGCCCCAAAAAAAGAATGCAACAGTTGTATCGGTTTAGTTGCTGAATCGGAACAAAGCAAACGGACCGCAGGTGTGAATACACCCTTATTTAACTCGAATGTCACATGTGTTTGAATCTGTATTAGTGAGCGTTTGTACTCTAATAATATCATTGATCCACCTGATGGGTGTGTCATATCAAGATGCTGATTTCAGAGCAGGATTACTGCACTGGTGTTCCTTGGCCTGGACACAGTAAAAGGCCACTTTAACCACCTAAGCAGTCTCATTGCACGACACCATGTCAGAGATGTTGTGTGGGTTTATGTCTTTATGGGGGATGCAATTGACATGCTGAATGTCCACCGGAACAGTGGTCATTTCACTACCATAAGCCATTTCCAGTGTTGTTTCTGAGAATTTGGCAGTACTTCCAACAGGCCCCACAGCTGCAGACCAGTAATCATGCCAGAGCAGGACCTCCACATTTAGCCAGAGACCTGCCACTGTTACAGCTGAGGCAACAGTTGGTTTGCAGTCAGAAATCGTCTCAGGGAAGCTTATCCGCATGCGTATCATACTCACCAGGGTGTTGACTTGACCTCAGATTGTTGTCCTAACGAACTTGAGATAGTAAATGCACAATATGGATGTATCCCAGTTTTCTCTGTTCCAGCATGTATGACCCTGTGTTGGCGGGCGGTTTGCTAATGTCAACATTGTGAATCCAGTGCCCTGTAGTGGTGGATTGGTGGTATGTGCAGGCAAAAGCTGGATGATGGAATGCAGATGCATCTTTTATGGTGGTTTGCATTCACAGAGATACCATGACAAGATCCTGATGCCGATTGTCACGCCATTCATTCGCCACCATTGCCTCATGTTGCAGCATAGTAATACACAATCCCATGTTGCACCGATCTGTATACAATTCCTGAAAGCTTTAATCCTGGTTCTGTTTCTTGCATGGCCTGCATATTGAGCATGTTTGGGATGCTGTGGATTCGTGTGTAGAACAGCATGCACCACTTCTTGCCAATATCCAGCAACGTAGCAGTGAGTGTCTAATACAATGTTGGTAGCACTTAGTGAATACACATTATCAAACAATAGTAAATTCACCATTTACAGTATAAGGTATCATTCTTATTCCATTAATCATAGCTAGTCATCTACACACACAAATACATGTTTAACTCTTGATTAATAAGATCATTCAAAATAACTTAAATGATTGAATGATCTTCAAATAATGGATTGGTAGTGGTTCATATGATCATTTATAAAGTATAAGTAAATAATTATCAAACTGTTGCATTCATGCATGCACAAAAATGGGAGCAAATAGCGTTGAGTTGATATTCTACCCAGTGCACATCCATTGGTGAACTTCTTGAACTTTGACCTCCAAACTTCTCCAGTGTAATCAGTACACAACAAGCACAGAGTCAACAGAACTTTAATCAAACCTTTAGCAACTCTAAACTGGATGAGACACCTGTCTAATTATTTCTAATTTTAACACACTTTACCTTTGCCTCCCCTCTCTGCTGCCAGGGGGATGCAGATAAACTGATCAGCATGTTTTCAACAACTGAGGCAGAAAGAAATGATGTCAACCGAGCCCCTGTACTGAGCTGTTATTGCTGCCTCAGTCTCATTACTAAATAATATTCAAATCTTTTACACCTCAGAGTCAATCTTAATCTTAACCTCTTTGGCAGCAGTAATTTTTTAACAACTAAGTTGTAGCAGAACAAAATTCTGTTTCTCCCAAGGTGAACAGAGCATGACTGTGATCTGGCAGGTGTAAACTAGTAAAATGCGAACCAAGAGATCTCCAGGTCACCAAGAGTCAGGAGCAATGGAGAGGATGAGGGAGGGAGAGACGGGTTGGAGAACTGCACAAGACAGGCTGGGGGCGGACTGCATCTGGGACGAGCCAACAGACAGACAATAAGTCAGTGCCAGTGGGATTAGGGAGGGAGGTGGAGAGTAAATTGGTAGGAAGTGAAAGAGTGGCTAGGGGAAGGAGCTTTGGATATTGTC
The DNA here is from genome assembly GCF_905171665.1 of Trachurus trachurus. Lineage (NCBI taxonomy): Eukaryota > Metazoa > Chordata > Actinopteri > Carangiformes > Carangidae > Trachurus > Trachurus trachurus. The sequence goes on along the minus strand of NC_139908.1, from coordinate 19,946,858 downwards.
AGGCTTTTTCTCAAAGTAGGTGCCAAACTGTTTGGCAGAAAGAGAGATGGGAGGAACGGTGCTGGTTTAGAGGCGGAGGATTGGATTTACAGAGGATGGGAGTGGTGGGATGTTGATTGCGTAGGTAACTTTCACGGTGGCATCAACCGTGATGTCTTAAGCAGCGAAGACAGATGCAGAGATGGACAAGTGAGACTGAAAGTGGAGGATATTTATCAAACCCTCTTCTCTTCTGCCTGCAACCCTGAAGGCTTAACAACATTTCAGGCAGAGAGAGAGAGAAAAAAAAATGTGAAAGCATAGGTGTCTATGGAGAGACTGGAAGTTATATGAATACTAGTTCTGTCAGCCACACATCAGAGGTAAATGTGGAACTCTTTACCAGTTTGCACCAGTTCTTTGGCTTCTTACGATGTAGAAGTGAAGAAATGTATCGTTTACTGGATCAGAATCAGTTCATCTGCGCTATCTACACCCCTATCATCCTGCAAGAGTATCTGCTATAAGAGCATCTGATTATTCATGCAATATTTACTGTAGGACACAAGCTGCATCTTGATGTTGAGAAAGTTCAACAGAGGATAAGGAGAAATGTTTGTCCACAGAAAAAAAGTGTCTCTAGGAAAAACTAAACAAAAGTACCCTGAATGCAGGGTATCTAGAGGATTAATTATGTACGATATAGAGAGGATGGACCAGAGTGAAGATATAGAGGTCATATCAGAAAAGAGGTAAACATGGCGCACAAGGAAAAACTTGCTTACTAGAAATGAAATCATTTGTTGCAGTGCCATGGCTGAAACAGTGCGCAGCAGAGAGGGCCTCAGGTGCTTCAATGCACTCTGGGTGATCAGTAACAGCAGCCACGGCGGGGAGGCATGAAGCGAGAAGAGACAGGAGCAGCTTTTCTGAAAAACTGACTGACAATTTCTCAAAGACAATGTTAGGGCATTAAGAATTTGCACAGCTTTGTCTTCCTCTACTTCTGTGAATTTATATCAGACGCTTCAACCAAACAACCCAGGGAAGTGGGGACACAGAAACTAAATATCTCACTCAAGTCCTGCTTCCGTTTGCTTTTCCATTGAATCTCTAGATATGTTTTTGCATGCAACAGCAGTAATCCAGAGCTGTCGGGGCATTTTTTTTATACTGTATTCCACTGTTCAGGGAGACACACAGGCTGACTGGTGCAACAAGGGATCTTTGATAGATTAAGTAGTGAGGATTAGGCTAAGTAGCAGACAGGTGGACAGGCAGGCAGGTAACCAACACGTAACTAAATACAGGCAACAGGAAGGTATGTCAGCCCGCACAGACGCAGGGGAGTACATGAGGGGGCATGTGGAACAGGTGTTTACGTAGGTGGGGGGAGTAGGAGGACAATCTGAGGACATCTGCTGGACAGGTGGAGTGGTCTATCGAGACAGCTGTATATTTTGCTGTCACTTTACTGTGATGTTTTATGCAGGAGGTAAAAACGAAACATTTGTTCCGAGCAGCAATATAAAAAAAGTTATATTTCTGATTTAGTACATAAGTATATTAAACTAAACCTCATGTTGTCTTCTGCTTGAATACTCACTCACAAGGTTGTATGAGTTGTAAATGGTTTGTATTGCACTCAGTAGTTAGACACAGCCTCTAAGTGCTTGTTATGTAGCAGTAGGTAACAGGAAAGAACATATTGAATCTAACTACCATAAAACCATGTTTTCTGGATGTTTATTCAATTCATTTTTTTTTATATAAAAGTTATGCAGAGCTGGGAAGTTTTGAATGACTTTCTCCGCCTCTTGTCTACTGTGCATCATGGCCTTATGAAACAAAGTCACAGCAGTTGAGAAACATGACAGTGTGGAAATCTCATTTGCTGTCGCTGCTGTGACCATGAAAAGCTCAGCTGTGCCCAACTGTCCTCGGCCAGCAGTTTTGTTGACTTGCCACTGAGGCCATCGGCCGTCCCTTCCTCACTATTCATATTCCCTTTATTGAAATTGAATGGAATTCTGCAAACTGTTTTTTTTGTGTGTGTGAGTTATTCACAGTTACTGATAGGTCTGGACCATTACTAAAGACCTACTGGACCAGAAAAGCTCTGGACTCAGATCTCATCAAATGGGAAGTGAAGACAAACGTGTGAATGCAGTTTCTCTTTGTGTCTTTTTTGGCACACTTTAAATTGATTTAAATACAACAATACTCCATGCATAAGTATACAAGTGTTGTACACACCACCTCATGCTCACAGTCATTACACACACTAAATATCCCACACATAGCAAAACACTCACTACCCATTCTCATATCCAGTCAATCACCTGTCTTGTATGGCGCCTAACCCCCAGGATTAGCTGTGATCCCAGCAGTCATTTTCACAGCATTAACTCGGATCATTGGTTCTGTTTGGCCTGAGCTGTGAACTGACTGACCTGGGAACACACACACATACACACAAATGCGCACACATAAAGAGGACCACTCGTACCCAAACAAATGTATATTTGACTAATCTGCCTGCTCTCCTGGTAGTCCCCAGCTGTATTAGAAACAGCATGGCGTTTTAGGACCAGACAAAACAAGATAAAACTTTATTGATCCCTGTGAAGTTAAGTTATTCGGTCATGCAGCAAATGAAATATCACTGACTGAGGAACAACAAAGACAAAAGCAAAAGCAGCTGTACACAAGTGGATTGCATGAATAACATTTAGAAAGTACAAACAAATAAAAGCCATAAAGTGTAGCATAAACAGTTCTGTAAATACACTGAATTATACATGAAGTGGGGAGTGGATTATTTCCAGTTTTTTTATTTTCCAGATGAACATAATATACTATATTGAACTTCATGTCAAACATATTGTTTAACATTTGTTGCCATGCATACTGCATAGATGTGGTCACAGGATGTGCACCGTACATTTGTTTAACACATGAGGGTGTATTCATTAACACAAATCCCTGAGCAATACAATATACACTTTGCTAGTCAATATCCCTGTAATGAATCCTGTGGTGGAGCTCAAATGACATTTTTGGATGTTGTTATTACATAATGAATAATCAAACATGGGAGAAGTCAGAGGAGAGAAAAGTGCATCCCAGCAGAGTGCAATGTAATATAATGTAATTAATCTTCTGTCATTTAGAGCCACCAGGAGCGAGATGTGTGCAGCCTTTCAGCTGCTTTATTGTGTTGCCCACATTTCCTCCAGAAGTTCCTCTCCCACGCCTTTCTCACTCTCATACACATGTAGATTTTTATTCACTACCATCACACAGTATTTCCTACTATTCTTACCTAATAATTGATATTTGCTTTTCCTATTCTTACAGCATGAGCTCTTGTATTCACACTGTGCTGGATATATATTTTTTCTAATTTAGTGAAGCTCTAACTCTGCCACTTTCTCTTTAATTTTTACATCTTTATTGCTTGCCAGTTCTTTATTGTCAGGGCTGCACAAATGGAAGGAGGAAATTAAAGTCTCACTCAGAAGGATTTTACTATAATAACGTGTTTCCAGAGTAAAATGAGCTCTCCTCTATTTTCATACAATGGGCTTTTTTTTACACTCTGCTGATTTGTTTCACTCCCAATTACAGAGGAGTGACGTGCTCCTTTTATATGCTGTGTGTCTTGCACTAATTGTCAGTAATTGTCTAATTAGACAAAAGTTACTGCCCGCCTGCCCTTGTGTCAGTGTCACCAGGAGAGGGTTTATTCAGGCATCAGCAAATTAAATTTAATGCTTTGTGTGACCTTTTAATGCCACTTTTTATGCCTTTAAATGCCATTTGGGGCCCTGATTAGTTACACAGAAGCAATATGTGAGCACAGTAGCTTTGTTCAAGCTAATATCATGAGCAATGATACAGTTTTTTCCACTTTAAAATGTGTTCAGATTTATCCAGTATGAAATAATGATATGACAAGAATGTTGATTAGATAACCATGTATTTATAGATGGTTTTTTTTTTTTTTTTTTTTTTTTTTCTTTTTGCGAAGGACCTAAGTTTTGAAAGAACTCAATATAAACCCAAACTTACTAATGATATAAGATTTGTATATCCAGCCCATCACACAAACCCTGTGCAACTTTGGGAGAGAATTAAACTGTGAAATTATATTTAAAACTGATTTAGGAAGCAGGAAATCGCCTTAAACTTCTCCTAACTCCTCATCCTCTAACATTAGCCTGTGTAATAAATCTTCCATCCTGCATTTAGTGTCTGACAAGTTGAACTCTCTCAAACTCCATCATTGACAAGGTCTGTGCAGCAATTAAGAAGCGACAAAGGGATTTTGGATGATTTTAACACTGCTCATGTCTCTATAAATGCAGGGCCACTTCTAATCCAAAGCACACTTGTTCTGGTTTGGTCGCTTGCATGTACTGTATGCACATGTTTAATACACACTCCTTCACACACTCCTCCCTCTCTCCCTCTGTGTCACACACTTCTCATTGCCTGTTTTCCCCGACTTGAATTTAACTAGCATTCATAATATTGTGGTAAAAAATGACGGACTTGGTCAAACTGGCTGCATTAAACCACAAGCCTCACCGATTAGAACCAGATGACAGGCGTGACTCTTATATTTCTCTTCATAAATCCCATGAAATAAAATGTAAACCCAGCCTACTAAATCACCTCTGTGTGACTACCTGTCATCTGTCTTTATGTGGGAAGGAAGTTAAAGATCTCCGTGATGAACTGCAATATAATCTTTGGTGATAAATCAGATGGGCAGACTGGATGTGACTGTGTGAGTCATGGTCTGGCCATCATGAAACATCAAATCAAAATCAACCATTGATCTTCCATTGATGAGAGATGTATGAGATCTGTGTTGATGAATCATCTCTTCTTTATCTAGCTTGGGAGCATAAAACAGCCCAGCAGGACGCCGACTTTTGGACCGTAGGATCAGGGTTGATCAGACCATTTATAATTCATTTCAGGCTCACACTGGGCAGCTGGATGTGTTTAAGTGATTGAAAGCCACAGCATGAATTATAACGTAAAACATTATTTTTCATTTCCCACTGTGGTTTGTGCATGAAGTGGCATATTGTATTAATGTACGATCGGCTTTTCACAAATTATGACATTAGGGTCTGGTTAAAGGGACAGTGTGTAACTTATTTGGTTTTTATTAGCAAAAATCAAATATTGCTTTCCTAAGTACGTATTTACCGAAGTCTAATCACAATCACATACAAATAAAAGCTGTCTCGTAGCTTAGAATTAGTTGTTTACAAATACATAGGTGGCCAGTGCACCCCTCATGTTGCATCGCCATCTTTGAATATGGTATGTGAAAGCGGACGAACTAGGCTCAACCGCTCCATTGAGTGTCTGTGACTAGACTTGTGCCCGGATGATCGACGTAGTTGTTTTTGTTTTTTTCTGCCGTTATAAAACACACACGGTTCTACAGCTGAGCAGCATTAGCAGCTAGATCTTACAATGTTGAACTGAACCCGTGTTTTTTGTTTTTTCTTTTAGCAGCGCCATTGTAACAGGTGATCATACCGTATCTATGTCCGAGTACGTTGTCCTCTGATCTTCCTTCATGTGACCGTACTGCGTAACTGGCACATCCTGTAAGTCCTCCTGTGTAACTTTTTTCTGTGAAATATGACTGAAGGCACGAGTGGACGTCTGAACGTGTGTTAAACAAAAAAATAATAATTACAAAACCGATAGTAATTGGTCAAAGATATTGTGTTTGCGGACGTGTTTATCCTCAGCGGCCACCGTCGCTTTGCCGACGGGAGAGGTCAGCGAGTGAGCGCTGCAATCTAGAATCTGAACGCTGGATGTCACGGTTTAACCCCAATATTACACACTGAGGCTTTAAATGGTTATGATTCACTGGAAACAGTTCTGCAATAAGAAACACCTTGTAAAGATTCTGTAAAGACAATTGGCATATTTGTTCACAAAAAATCATGTATGTAACAAGACTTTTCCTGGAAAAAATCAAACTGAACTAAGTGGTACTGAATTGTGAAATTACACTGTTAAAATGTGTGTCATCAGCAGCAGCTCCAAAACTAGTGACGCACTTGGACTTCTACTTAGTATATCCCTCCTGTATGTCTATAATCATATAAAATATGTAGTGCATTAACAACAATTATTTCCCTGCTCATTCTAGAGTTACTGCTAGTCAGATTGTCAAATTGCTAGTCTGTATGATTATTCAAATTTCCGAAAAGAAAGAAGAAGCAGATTGCTTTTGTAAAAAGCCAAGATGGCACGAGTGTTGTAAAAAACGGCACCAAAAACAACTGGGATTCACTGATAATAGACTAAAGAATGGAGGCACCTACCATCTCCCTCCCAGACTTTCCACCTGCTGCTCTGCCTGCGTTGTGCGGCACAGGAAAATCTTACCAATCTGTTGCAGACTGAGAGGAGGATGACGGTTCCTCTGGCTCAGTATCTGACTCTGACTCTGGTGGCTCCAACATCTGCGGCTGTATGTTGCTGATACAGTTGCTGGATGACATAATTTTTCCTTTTTAACATGAAGTTATCTGACAGGGATGCAGCACCGTTCCAGGTGACACCAGGTGGGATTTCAGCACCTTAAGTGAACAACCCCCCAGCATTGGACTGGTTATTTTTCACATGTTCAAAACTGTATATACTTTATATATTTGACAATATTTTTTATATTTCTGGCTCATTTTTCCTTTTTGTGTAATACACTCACAAGTTTTCTTGCTCTACAGAATTTGATTCACCACTGTTAATTTGTGGTGTATTGAATTGTGCTGACATAAATAGCACCAAATTAAAAATCTTCTCTTTTAACATTTCAGAGTTCATCAGGGTTCATATTCAGGCCATAACTTCCCTCCCAAATGTAACAGTGAGATTTTTCCACATGGCTGCTTTTCATTTTCTACTGGAACTCAAATGACCTCGCTTCTTTCAAGGGACACCTCTATGATATTACATTATTTTCTGTCACTAAATGAGAATGAATCAAATGAACCATTTTTTCTGCTAAGCCTTTCCTGATGCACTCTGAGCCTGAACCTTTTCATAATGATGTAAGCTTTGTGTCTAGGGAGGGATTAATGAAAAATTGACTCACTTACTCATTAATACACTCACAACACAGAGAAATTGACAGATCACACACAAATTCAATAAAAAATAGATCTAGTAGCTTTTTAACGATACAACATACAGATGTGTGAAACAATAAAAGGAAGAGACAGTGTTTCAGCAGCCGGAACAGCAGTGGTGCTTCTTAGCAAATATTAGAGTTGCTGGAACTCTGCTGGTGGGATGAACACCTTCTTCCAGACGGTTGTTTGATGGCTATGGAGGAGAGCACTGTGTAACTTTGTGACTTCAAATTCCCTTTCATGTTTCCCTTTTCAAGTGGAGACCTGGTGTCTGTGGGGCAGTTCTCAAGAGAAAAAACAAAACCATCCATTGTTTTGACAAATTCCCAAAAACAACACATTTTTGCTTTCCAGCGACAAAGCCCTGCAGAAATGTTCTTTACTCAGACTTTTGTCTCTTAAGAGCGAAGCTGCGTGGCACAAAATCAGTGGGAGGTGGTTCTTGTAACCGTGACCATGGCCATTTATATTGAAGGCTCCCTAACAGTAATGCCGTAATATTACAATCTTACTCAAATCTAATCATACCTTAAGCATGGTGTTGAAATCGATTTGTTTTGGAAGGGTGAGGAAGTCCCTGTGTTATTCTAGAGGGCATTAAGAAAGACCATATTTTGTTTACTGTACATATCTCATTTTCAGGTCCTGTATAGTAAAGGATGTTTATATATATATATATATATATATATATATATATAAAGCAGGTCTTTATTTTATAATGGGCAGCATGGTGGTGCATGGTTAGCACTCTTGACTCTCAGCAAGAATGTTCGACTCAGTCCTGGACCTTTCTGGCTGTAGTTTGCATATTTTCCCTCTTCCTGTTCCTCAGCTTCCTCCTCACAGTCCGAAGACACAGTAGGTTCATTTGTGACTCTAATTCGCCCGTAGGTGTGAGATTGAGTGTGCGTGCATTGTCTTTATATATCAGCCCTGTGATAGACTGGTGACCTGTCCAGGGTGTACCCCGCCCTCGTTCTACGCCAGTTGGGATTGGCGCCATGAATGGATAAGCAGAGTAGACGATGGATGGATGGATGGTTGGATGGATTCTATATTGATAGTGTGAAAGAATTAAAGCACTCAGAACACACGATTTACAAATTGTGTACACACCTTTTCAGTCACTGCCTTCAGCCATGACCCTGGCACAGAAAACCTAGACTACACAATCCAGCCTTGCAGGATTTAGTTTTGGTGTTTACCTTAAAGCTGATAGATTTCTATTTGATCACCCAGAAAGCAATCACCCCATCATTTGTTTTCTAGGTGTTCAATCAATGATTGGCTGACTGACCTGTTGTTGCAAGGGCTCCAGAGAGAAAGCCTGAGGGAGGAGATGTACTACACTGGCATGGTATTTGGATCTTGAGACCAGAAATATATTTTCTTCTGGATCTCAAAACTCCAAATTAAGAAAAAGAGAAAACAAAAGTAAAATAAGACATTTTTAATATGAAATATTTATACTAATCTGTTTAGATTTCTGGGGGTTAAGGAGGATACAACCTTTCAATATTACTCTACTCCCAAACTATGAGCATGAATAATGAGTTCATACTGTATGATCACTGAAGTTTTTGTGGCAAACATAATTTGCCCCACCAAACACCGAGACTCACCCACTGAGTGTTGTGATCTCGGTCAGCAGCAGCATGGTGTCTCCTCCTCTCCTCTGATGCTGTGTGCACACAGGCAGGTTGATGGATCCATTGAAGAGCCAGAGGGTGAAAGAAGGAGTAGGTCTGATTTTTGGACTTTGTTCTCAGACACGTCTGAAAATAAGTAGCTTTTGAGCAACTTTTTTGAGTTATTTGCTCCAGTTTGCTTACTAATCTTTTCTGCCAATCTCCCGCACATAAAATCCTGCTGGCTAGCTAAAATAGCAGCAGACAGGCTAATCTAGCATTAGCTGCTCGGCAGCTATTCAAACAAAAGAACATTAGCATATTATTTATGGGCAGCATGGGGAATTTGAATTTTAGAGTCATACCACATAATATTCCATTATAATTTGATTTGTAACCTGGTGGCTGAATTTAGTTTTTCCTTTCCAAAGACATTTCCACTATAACTTTAAAACAGCAAAGTCAGAAACTGGTGCATAGAAATCACCAGAGTACAGGAAATTCAGTAAGACACCCCATCTAGCCTACTGTGTTTCCCCACAGGGTGCTGAAAGAAAATCTCATGCTGAGTATTCTCTGGTTATTTTTCTCTGTGTATTAGTACTCTGAGCTCGAACTACTGTCATCACAGTAAATACTATGTGGTAGTGGAAAAGCGTAGTTCGGAAGGTGAACTGTTGTCGAATGAATGGGATTGAGACGAACTGATGTGAACGACCACAAAGCCTGTTCCCTCAAGTGCCTCCCACCATTTCTGTTCGAGACTATTTGAATGAAGCCAGAAATTCCTGAGGGATTTGCCTGTCTGTGAAGGGAGGACATGAGTCTGAGATCACATAGAAATCCCTGACTTGCATACAATCTGCCAAGCCTCTGCACACATGCCTCTCTTTTCATTTGCACAGGCATTCTTAGTATTTGTAGACTGCTTCATTCATTTCTGTGCAGCTTGTACAGCACAAGTACAGCCGTTTATCAATACGTTGTGACTCATGACTGTGCAGTCAATGGGACATTTGTGTGGTGGCCTGGGAAAACCTTCACATGGTGGGATTTTGACATTGTCATTTTTTGATGTTTCCATAAACTAAAAGTACATAACTGTTTGAATAACTGAGATAGCCCTTTCAGATGAAAAGTTATGGGCATTTTAATCTATTATGACCAAAAAACTGAAAAGAGTGTTTTACGAAACATTAAATAACTTCTGAACTATATATAATAGAGACAAGCTGTAAACTGTATCTGAATCGCAAGATTTTCTGAGGGTCCTTGAATGGTGCCTCTATGACAGAGGGACTGTATCCACCTTATTCCACCCCGCCCACTTTCAATTCTCCGCTACTTCTGTATTTTAAAACGGAAGTTAGATGACAAAATGATGTCATATGACGGCACCCTAGATCCAGCACACATAAGGTGAATAGGGTGTGTGTAATCACCGGGAACAGACGCTCAACCGAACATAGCATCGACGCTTGCACGTTTTACAAGACTTTAACAAAATATTATAACTTCCGAACTGTTTATGATAGAAACAAGCTAAGCATCTGAATCGTGGGATTCTCTGCTTTCCGAGGGTCCTTGAATGGTACCTCCTCTCCTCTGTGCTGCTGCTGCAGCTCAGCTGTGCTGTGGCTCAGCTGAACATGAAACGCTTTGTAGGCTATTCACTACAAAAACATAAAAATAAGTACTTTCCGTTTTGTTTTCTTAAAATATTTATTCACCATGATGTAGTAGGGAGTTCAAAGTACCAGAATCACATAAAATATCAAAATCGTGGAAATGGTACTTTTCCACCTATCTTGGCTATTTGCCACAATAGAACGTCAGTGATTTCTGATGGGTTTTCCCAGGCCACCACACATTTGCTTTCACTGACCAAAAATCTTTTTGTAATTTTGTAATGTCTTTGAAATAGTTAAACCTGTTCAAGGTGACTTCCATTCTGTGGCTACTGCAGTATAGCGAGGGAAGAGAGTGGAAAAAGTTTGATGTTTTGGAGCACTGACCTTGATGCAATCCTCTTTTGCAGCGATTCTGTACGTCATTCTGTTTTTTCCAAACTCCAATTCAGCCTCATGAAGGAACTTAGACCTTCTTGACGTGTGCACACCAAAACACTGGTATTCTCTGACTATCCCTGCTTATTTTTAACAAGGTTTTGAGTTATTTCACAGACTTTGGACAGCTGGTAGGTCGTAATTTTATTCCAAATAATGCAAGACTATTTCTCTGTTGCCATCTGGTGACTTATATCTGAAGGCAGTTCCACTGTGTTTTCTATAGGGATATATGGGATTTGTGAATCTGCCAAAAATACAAGCCAAAAATAAATTGGAACAATTTAAAATGAACACACCGGTTGAAAGTAGTTTTAGATATTACTTTTTATATTTCATTAAAGAGCTGAAGCTTAGAGCCTGGGAAATTGGGGACATGTTTCACACCAACACATGTGTTAAATAATGTATAAGCATGATGCAGAGGAATGGTCATGCAAACCCTTTTCAAGAACTGATAATGATTTTTTTTTTTTCCATGAAGCAATGTTTCCATTGATATATCTAAAAATGACTTGGCCTATGTTATAAATTTCATTAAGTTATGTACCTATCACAATTTTTCACAGGTCTTGAGAACTTGTGAACACAATCCTTGTAAATGGTGTTTCATTTGGTTGCCTGTGGTGTCAAGTCTGCTGTATCAGTCAGTACGTTTACATGCAGAGCTTAATTGAGCTATGCTCAAAATTTGATTCTGGCGTCTAATCGGACTTCTGTCCTTATCTCAATTTACATGCAACTGAGAAAATCGAATAACTGACAGGGTCCGCCCCCTCATATGCGGTGTCACCCGTTGTTTCAGCGGGTTAATACGCCCCCTGTCCTGTTGACTTTTCTGTCACCTCGTAAAAAACTGAATATAAACAACTTAGTAAGCTTAATAATAAATTCTCAACTGCAGTTCCCAACCAGACGCGCCAGTCTGGGCTGGATGGGCGCTGAGAATACGTTACGGGCTTCCTTTTTTCATCTCTCTCTCTCTCTCTCTCTCTCTTTCTTTTTTTAATAGAGCTGGTCGCACTGTGTGAAATGCATTGAATCGGCGCTGACATTGTGTTTTTTTCTTTGCTTTGCCGGGTTCAGGCGGCTTCTCTGCTCCACTTTGTGCCGTCTCTACTGTTGTGGAGCATGCGCACATGCTTTGTCCAGCTTCAGTCCGACTAAGGCGTATACATGACGGAGAAAATCGAATTCCAATCGCATTATCTGGGTGTCTTAATTGAAGTTGGAGAACTCCGACTTTAATCGGACTAAGGCGTTTACATGCACTTCAGTTGTCCAGTTATAGTCGGATTAAAGCAATAATTCGTTTTTTTCAAGTGTCATGTAAACGTACTGAGTGTTGTTGATGCCTCTTTTTATTCAGTTTAAGTCACTGTTATTGTCATTGTTAAGATTCACTTATTTCACCTTGGTCTTTTTCAAGTACAGTATTAACAACAAACTGAAGATTTTTTCAGACATCTACATTTTTTATCAGAGGAATATTCTGAATTAGTGCTCTCAGCTATCAGCTGCTCTGACACTTCCTGTGTCCCATGCAAAGCCAGTGTGGACATCCATTTATTTCCAGAGTAGAGAGTCAAACAAATCACTCATTGACTAAATGTGAATGTGAACAAGTTTGCCTTTCAGTTTTTGAAATGTTCAATAGATCATTGGTCATATATATACATATGTATTGTGTGTGTTTGATGGGTGAATAAGAAGACTTTTTGAAATCTAATGCTTAGAGGACATTGTTGAATATGTAGAGAGATTTTTATTGTCCCCAAACAAATTACACAGCTTAAAAGTTTTAATGTCTCCACTATTTTTTAATTATACATTTTAATTTTCTGTCTCTTAATAAGGCTATGTAATGAATTGAGTCAGGTCTCTGCCATAGATTGGTGCATTAATCACTGGAGTCATAATCAACTAGAGTGAATGATAATAGCTCCCTAAAATGTCTTTCCACTTAATTACAAATCACCCTTGACACAATCTACATTCATCACTGAAAGGGCTAGAAACCTTTCTCAACACTAAATGTGACACGTAACATGCATCATATTGTTACTGTCACATAGAAACATTGTATTTGTTTGACTGGAGTGTTTACTTGAATAATATTCAAAGATACCAATGGGATTCTGGCAGCAGGAGCGAGTCCATGCTGCTTCCATCCCTGCTGAGGTGATCCTTACCAGCATGCAAGTGAATAAACATGTCCAGTACCCACAGAGCAATAGTTACAAATGGTGAATTAAATGCAATCAAAGCATTAAAAAAAACAAGTAGTACTTGGCTGCAGTCCCGGTGTCCCAGCTCTCGTCGCACTCCGTAACCCACAATCTTTTGTTTATGACAGTTAACTCATTGAGTGCCAACCACGTAATTTTACGTTTTTCGTTCCCATGCATTGAGTGCCAATAATGTAATTTTACGCTTTTTTTAAATTATGAAAATAAACACTTTAACACACCTTATGTGTAAATTTGGGGACTCTACGACGAGAAGAACTGAAATAGATGACGATCAAAAACTCATGACAGCTCACGATCTGGAAGTTTTTATCATAACTCGGCTTTTGCAAACCGAGTTATGCATGCGGACGGAGCGCAGCTGGCTCCAGCAGCTCGGAGCCGAAACAGGAAGCTCTCAGCCGACAGTCCCGCCCGGTCTTCATCTCGAGCAACACCGTGTCCTCCCGCGGTAAAATGTGATGGTCTCTCGGCCAAAGCAGGCCGGCACCGACCCATACCACAGAAGGACCGCGACCACCGGTGGGACCGGTGTTCCCGACCTGCTGTGGCCCAGAGACCATCATATTCCGCGGCGAGAGGCTGTGCCACGGCACGGTGCGTCTGTGTTATTGCTGTTTAGTTGCGCCCCCCCCCCCCTGCCCCCGATGGTGGTTTTGTGAATAGAACAACAATTGTTGTATATATTTATCTTATACGAGCCCTTTGATCCAGAAATGCAAGTGTCAGAAGAGCGACAGGTACAAACAGAGCACCTTTCATAAAAGACGCTGCACTGTATCTCCTTTTCTAGAAAAAAGCAGGGATTTTGGTGAAAACCAGGCATGTTTAGCTTGAGTTTTCTCAGGAACGGAGGCACGTAGAAACAAACGGTTCGTGGCCATTTGAAGCATAAAGTTTCACCTTTCAAATGAGCCACAGTAAGTGTTGGTGGCAATAATATAGAATACGCTGTGGCTCTACAAAAATCGTCAAAAATGGTCTAAATTGCCGGTACACTTGACTAAAACTTTGGAAAGGAGCGGCACTCAATGAACTAAGACTATGCCAATATACACAACACATTGTAACATTGTATATGTTAAATAATGTTATCCACTGCTCCATGTATGATTTTTTGCCGGCTTCACTGTAAACAAATGCACATGGCCAGGTGGGGGGTTAGCAAAACAGAGGAAAAGCGACCGGACTTGCATAGTTCCTCTTTAATATACTCACCAATAAATAAAGGAAAGAAAGACTATTTTCATCATACTGTATATGCCTCCACTCAGCCTTGGGGTGTGGCTCTTATCAGCCACACTTCACAATATAATGAAACGATTAAAGGGGAACTATGCAAGTCCGGTCGCTTTTCCGCTGTTTTGCTAACGCTCCTCTTGTCCATGTGCATTTGTTTACAACGAAGCCGGTGACAAGTACATACATCCAGTGGTGGAAAACGTTATATAACATATACGATGTTAAGATGTGTGTATTTGTGTAGTCTTAACCATCATAAACAAAAGATTTGCTGGTTATGGAGCACATTTGTGAGCTGGGACAGCGACCGAGAAACTACACTGATGTTGCAAGGTTGGTTTTCAGCCATGAGACGCCAGGTGGAAGGCAGAGAGCCTCATGTAGTTAACTATCACAACTATCACAATCAGTCCGGAGCTTTTTAATTAAGGTAAAAATGTAGTACTGTATAGCCATGGGAGAAATCCTGCTTATTTCCTCTTTAAAGCTATTCTTACCTTTCTGGCATTTCACACAGCACAGCACAAAAATGTGAAAATCAACAGCTCCACCTCCCTCCAAAGTCCCACTCTTCCTCCTGCCTCACCTCCTCACGCCCCCCTCCCTCCCCACTGCATGCATTGGCATGGCAATGGTTAACAGAAGAGGAAAGCGAGTGATTTTTTTAATCTTTATTAGGAGCATTTTAAGATTACAAAAGAAAAGTGTAAAAATGCCAGAAAGGAAAGAATTGCTTTAATATCCCTCACGATACCTAAAACCATTCTCAGCATAGAGTGCATGTGCTTCTGTATGAATGTGTGTGTGTTTATATGGACTGTAAATGTGTGTGTTCACTGATGGATTCAGCTCTGCTCTTGGTTATGACACCTCAGCACTACCTAAATGATAGTCTGAGATATGACCTCAGGATACACACACTATCCATCACTCAGCACAACATCCATCTGACTAAAGAGCGACAAGTCTGCTTGTGTCTGCACATACACACACACAAACTCCTATCAAGCACATGTTCTCTTAAAATGAATGTGCTTGGGTGTCTTGTTGGAAACACCACTATTTTTAGGGTTTGGTAAGAAAATAAAACATTAATTGGAGTAATCACGAACAGATTAACAAAACAAATGGAAGCTCCTTGCTTGTAAAAGTTCAAATCATTAATTAAAGATTCTGTAAAACAAAGAGCACATTGTGATTAACCAAAAGATGCAACCTGCAAAAGGTTATAATGTTATATAACGTTTCTTTTTTTTCTTACTCAGACTACCAAGTGGTCATTTCTCTTCAGGCATATGCATAATTGTGATCAGCTGGTCATCAGCTGCAGTCTCTGTGCTGTTCTTAAGTACAAGTTTTAGTAGAAGGCATACAGCCCTGTGAGAAAATACCTCTGCCAGTCTTACACCATAGTTGTTTGAGGTTGGCACGTGTGTGTGGGGGGGCTTAACCAACCTTAACACCCATCTGACCTGACCTGGTGCCTTCAAGGATTACCAGGGGCTGGAGATTAAGGTCTGGTAGTTAAAAAAGACAGTGACATCAACTAGACCATCATACAAACCAGATTGTCCACTTTATTTGAAGGAAAACTGGACGTATAGGTACACCCAGAGTATTAATAACAAAATTTGATTGCATAGGGATACTGTGTCTGTGTACAACTACAGTGAAGAACTGAAAATCTACAGCCGATTACTGTAAAATAAAAAAATAAAATTACATTTTTCAAAAAAAGGAAAGAAAAAACTGATCTTTGGCTGAAGTGCGAACCAATTCTGTGTAAATTCTATACACATTCAGAAAATGCTTTCCCCCTGTCTTACGCACTAACACTTAACCTGCACACACACGCACACACTTTGTTTCTTTCTGTTACTCTGTATTGTTTCCTTTCAGAGTCACACACACAGACACATCTCTTTTCATCTATACCTCCTGCCACCATGCAAGATTTATTAGATTTCATATTTCCACGCCACAAACACACAAGGAAGGGTTCAGTCAACCAGTATGTTGAAAGATCATGAAAACAATGACAGTCATGACATCACTGGTTCTGCACGCACGCACGCACACACACACACACACACACACACACACACACACACACACACACACACACACACACACACACACACACACACACACACACACACACACACACACACACACACACACACACACACTGTTATTAATGATTGTCTTCACATGTGGGAGCCATACTATCCCCACAGCTTTAGTCTTTTATGTGCTCGTTACTATTTAATGCACTTTTACCTTTGTGTCATTGTTTGTACAAGGAAGAGAAGAAAATTAGGTCAAGACTTATAAAACATTCATTCTAAGATACACAAACACACCTACACCTACATTTATGCATGGTTACATTATTCAACCTGAGGGAAGTAGAATTAATATCTGTATCTTTGTTTTGGTGATTAAAAATGCAGATCTATGAATGAAACACAAAAAACCATTTCATGAAATGCAGAGGAACCATGGCTTCTAACATCCATGGCTAGTAAAGTGATGTTATGTGGCGTTCCAGCATTACAGAGAGCAGATTAATCAGGTGACTGCATGTGGCATTCATCACCTAGATCCATCGTCTTACCTTCTCATCATGAATCAGATTAACCCACCATTGTGAGATGTGAGTTTTAACAAAGCATTTCACAGCAGAATTGCCCAGAATTTGTCTGACACACACGCACACACACACAAACACACTGGGTGATACAGAAGATTAAAACTCCAGTTTGGTTTAAAATGGCAGCAAGAGGTAACAATTTGCATTTTAAAAGAGCCTGCAGCCCCTGGTGAGATCACTGAATTGTTCATGTCGAGAGGACATCATACCGACATAAGGCTTGGGTTCTTGTATTGCTTCTGCTTTTTTTGATTGATGATGAGAAAAAAGGGCACATTTCTGCATAAACTGACTGTTCTGCGTACACAATGCAGACATGTGGGTGGAATCCATCCTTTAAATGTAATTTATTGCAATAAAGCGGAAATGACATACTCGTGTGGATTAGTACGTGTACCAGGCATAAACCTATAGGCCCCAGGGGGACTGAGAACCCCAGAGCCAGAGAGTGAAACCTTTAAGATTATTTACAGTACAACTATATGTAAAGTACAAAGCTGTAGAAGAAGAAGTTTGGTTGGTTGCTTATTATTTCATATAGTGTGTAGTTGCAGGAACTGGGCTGGTAAGCTTCAAAAAGCTGCATATTGTTATGCACATATGTCTGGCTTCCTTCAGCATGCATTCTTCACTTGTTTATCATTGTAGTAAGGGCATGGTCTTTTGTTAAAAGCCCATATGGTTAAAGAATGACTGCATTTATGTTCACTGGTTTTGGTGGCATTTCAAAAACACAACATCCATTTCCTGGTTGTGCCACTTTGCATTATGGACCAAAGAAGAATCAGCCCTTAACCAAGCGGAAGTCTTTAAGATTGTCTCTCGCTCTTCCAAAAGCATCTCCTCTTCTCGCCTTTAACATCCTGACATCCCTAACTGTGCATGCAAAATTAATTAATTCAGCGCACTTCTTTACCCAGTCTATTTGCACTTTGCCTCATTGTATATATTTAATGCTTACATTGGTACTTATACCCAGGTCTCCAGCAGCACTAAAGCTTTAGTGTTGTCCCTCACTTACAAATCGCTTTGCATAAAAGTGACTTTTTTTATTCAGTTCATTAATTTCATCATAAAAGAGTGGTCAGTAATCACTTGCTGACCCTTGCTGTAATAATAGGTTTGGCATAATAGCAGTATGTAATTTATTCTATAATCCTTCTTTAATTAATTTTCTTTTATAATTAAGTATGACATGTTCATAACAGGACACAGAGCATAGTCTATGCAATTTAATTATTCTACTAAATGACTTTTGAATTAGTATTTAATATGTTATTTATGGGTTCAGAGTAACTATGTGTAATAAGTTAAAACTTGATACAGTATGAAACCTTTAAAACTTTTACAAAAACAAAAGAAAACAAAATAACTACATTTGATACATGAAAAATGTGTAGAATAAAATGTAACAATTTGTATCTGTGTGAAGATCCATCATCATTATATCTGTTCTGTACAAAGAACAACAATAAACTCTTAACATATGTAAAGTCAGGGAAAGAAACATACTGCAGGGTTTCCCCCAGTGTATTATAAGCCTGGCGGCCCGCCAGGCCTTACTTGACCCCCCGCCAGGCTAAGCATCGTTTATTAATTTTTTAAATCAGTTTTTATACTCAATAAACACGTGATCAGGTGTCTTTTTCATCACCTGACAACGTTACAACTTCGTTGCACATAACGAGACACGTCACGGACATCATGCTCATCAGACAATAGACAGCATCAGACCGCTGCTTCACCAGCTGACCGAGAGGAACGCACCGAGTCCACGTTAAGGTGAGCCGAGCCGCAGCTCTAGAGGCTCAGTCAGCTGCTGTAGCTGTTAGCTGTTAGCTGGTAGCTGTTAGCACGTCGTCCCCTGCAGCGTCAGAGCTCCGGACTCCTGTGAGCCGCGGGGCTTTCACCTGATGTGAAAATGATCCATTGTTTTATTTTTCAGCTCGTAAAGTTCACACGTTTGTTCTAGTAGATCCGTGAGTGTCACGTTTCCATGACGACTGACCGGAAAAAGAGTGTGGTACGTCATGTGTATGATGTAAAAAATCTCGGAGCAAAATAAATTAAAAAAAACAAAACATGGATGATGGATCTATAATACATCCATGGAAATAAGGCTAGACTTTAACAATGGAGACACCAGGCAGTTGTTTTTTAGTTTTTAATGCAAACAGTTGATGTTATTTATTTAAATATTTTCTTATAATTATAATTATTAGGCCTACTTTTTTTTGCGGTTGCTTGAACAGCATTTCAAGAGTGCCTTTCTGTAAGACTCTGCTATAGCTGGTGTTTAAATATGTTACATAAAGTCTTATAATAACAGATGTTTATGATAATATTTTCAAATTTCTAGTCAACTTATAACATGGATCTTAAGGCCTTATGGAATCACACCTGCTAAATGCTACTGCTCCATTAATGAATCTGTTCCCTACAGGGCCCTGCCATCGGTCAGGGTCAGGCCCCTGTCACAATGGGGCCGATGGGCCACCGGTGCCACCCTACCACCGGGCTTAACAAGTTTTCTGGGGGAAACCCTGATACTTGTAGTCATGTACCTATTTAAACATCCAGTCTGCTTTATATCAATTGATTAGCTTATTTTGCTAAATTTCTCCATACAAGAATAAACCTGCAAGGTTATAAGGAAACACCAGCACAAAGTAGCACAAACACACACAAAACACTGTAAAACAACACTCGCTCTGTATGCAGACCAGCAGAGGTCCACTTGCTGTGCTAAAACGGAGCTACATCACTGTCAGTCAAATTGGTAGTAGTTCTTCTTGATTGCATGGTGTGTGAAATCCGACTCAGTGGATCCATTCACATAAAAACGTTGCACTGAGACTCATCCAAATGACAGTGTGAGGGAGCTGGTGGGGGGTCAGTGCCCTGCTGGAAGTAAAGTCAGAAGGAAAGTGAGGAAAGAACAGAAGCAGGATGTAAAAGGTAAAGGAAGTAGTGTGTCAGCTCCCTGATGTTTTGGGGAATGTTCTGGTAGGTTATGCCGTCTATTTATATCATCTATGTATATGCCCCCCCCCCCCCCCCCCCAACAAATGTTGTTGTCTTTTTTGGACTGTTTTTGTCATTCATATTATGCTAGCTCTTTATTTAAAGATTGGCCTGGTTTAAAAAGGCTGTTCTGTGACTTTCATTGAAGCCAAATGTGAAGTGTTGTGTTCCAGAGTGAGGATATTAAATATCAAGGCCTCTGTGTAAGTATGGATTTATTGGCAGGGCAGACATGAGCTGAATAGAGCAAGGCGCACACACACACACACACACACACACACACATTGTGATTGTGGGTCCAATCTTGGCATCTCTCTGCTTCTTAATGAAGTAGTAAGTCCCTGTGCTCTTGCTCGTAGGCCAGCCAATTAGGACATAGGCCGCTGGGTATTGACCAATCAAGTTGCTGTGCTTTGGGCATTTAGTGCATGGCCTTGACGCCAATATAGCTAATCAGTTAGTGTAGAGAAACACTGCACTGTGTATGTGTATTTGGGGAGGGAGGAGTCTTCTGAAGCTGCTGTAAGGTAAAACTATGTTAACAAGTATTGATACAGCAACTACATTGATAGAGGTTGGAGAAGAAGCAAAGGACAGAGATAGAAAGGAGAAAAATAGGAGGGAGAGTCTGCTGAGTAAAAAAAATCGAGGAACAGAGAGGTTGGGGTGGAGACAAAGCGTTAAAGACATGAAAGAGTAAAGACTGAGATGAAAAGCGGGAGCACGATGGGCCCCGGATGACATTGGTGGGCGGAGAAAAGTGAAACAGAGATATGGCTAAGCAACACATAGACAGAGACCCCTCAATCTAATCACCAGTGAGCAGACTGGGAGGCCACTTTGCTTTTGAGATATTTAATCGACTCTTTATAAATGAGGATATTCGGCTGCAATGCACAGGCAGTGCCCTCTTCTCTCCCCCGAGACTGATTATAATTTTCTTTTCAGGGCCTGTTATCTGCACACAGATGGATCCTTGTCCTTGTGCTGCAAAACATAACAAGCTCTGATGTAAAAAGTTTTCCCTGTAGTCAGACTAATCCAACTTCTTGTCCAACTGTTTCAAGTGTTGCCTGAACATCAAATGAAAAAAAAAAGAAATCTCAATAACATTTTGAAAGGTCTAAACACAGAACATCTGCTACATTTTATTATTTGTTACAAGATCAGGTGATTTAAAAAAAAAAAAAAAAAAAAAAAAATTATTCAGTGAGTAATAAAAGGAAGAACTCTTGACCAGGTGCTGCACCCCTGAATATCTGACCCAGATTTAGGGGTTATAGTATTTTGCAAGCTAAATCCAATATGACTTGTAATTAAACTTGTTAAACACATATTCCTCAAAGGCAGAGATGCAGTGAAGACAGAAATAGCATCACCAGTTCTATTAAATCCCAAAGCATAGATTAGAACTTCAAATAATCTGGTGTTGACATTTTTCAACCATTGTTCTTTTTTCCCCATCTGTTTATCCAGTTATGATTGCTACATTGAGCAGAGCAGTCTCCTGCATGTCCTAGCACTGCCTTGGGGGGTTTCTGGGGTGATCATGCATGGAAACTCTCTCTTTTACAGAAGATACAGTGAATCAAGCCAACAGAAAGTGGATCTCATTCTATTTTTTAGCTTGTGCTTATTATTAGTGTGAATACTGAAAGCATTTCTTTATGTATTATTATTCTCCTTTTTAATCTCCTTTTTGCAGTCTAACTAGTCCTACATACTTTGTGCTACTTCAACAATTAAAACATCAAATTATGCAGCTTTTTCAGGACATTATTGCTCTTATTCAAATGTTTAATACTCTCTCTTTATACTTTTTCAAATATCCAAATTCAAAGATTTTTTGTCCCATACGAAATGCATTGGAACGGTCCACCAACTCCTAAACTCTTGCTCCTACTTTGAACCTGCACTGCTTCCACATACTTTCACCTACAGGCTTCATTAAATTCTTACATTGTTCACAAACTTTTACAGTGCTGAACTTCTATACAGCTTTTTCATATCTTCTACTATTATTGAGATAAAGCATTTCAAAGCAGGAGCATTTCTGACAAATTTTACACTTTTCAATGAGTGGGTATTGCATCAGCCAGAGTGAGTGACATCATCATCAGAGCACAGGAGAGCCAAAAAAGCAACTGGAACTTTTCTCTTTAAACTGTCCCCACAGCCACAAAATACACTCTACACTCATGATTCTGGCCACAGTTTGTAGCCACACTTGCCCTCTAGCTCAAAATGTGGTCAAAAAAGGACAGAGACTTAGGCCCCGTCCAGACGAATACGCGGCTTCACCGAATCCGATCTTTTTCTTAATCGTTTTGAAAAAAATCTCCGTAAACACGGCATCGTTTTCAGAAATATCTGCATCCACACGGATCACCTGAAAACGACCCAAAACGCTGTAGTACCTACATACTGCAGGCGTGTTTGTGGAGTGTGTGTGGCGCTGCAGCGCTGCCTGCCACACATAAACACTTAAAACAGCTGAAGAAGACGGGAAGTCCCCGCTGTAATTCAATAGAAGAAGTCCCCCGCTGTATTCAAACTCAAACATGGGATTAAATGTTGACAGGGAGTCGTGTCAGAGTAAATATTACGATGTGATTCACGTGATTCAGCCGCAGCGTCTGAGCGACGCGACGTTAGTCGGCCGTTGTTGTTGTTACGTCCATAGACTGTCAGTGTGCAGCTGCTGCAGTGGTGTGTGTGTGTGTGTGTGTCTCAGGTTACAGGTAGAGCAGCGGGGGGGGTATGACATCATCGTTTCAGAAAAAATCCGTATTGGCCGTCCAGACGAAAATGCTGGGGCGGCGTTTTCAAATTTTCCCACTCTGGGACCCGTTTTCAAAAAATACAGTTTTCACCCCCTGAAAACGCCGGATTTGTGTGGACGCGAGGCCAATCCGATAAAGTATTTATCCGGATTCGAAAAAAACGGATTCGTCTGGACGGGGCCTTAGAGAATAATTTAAAATATGTTTTAAGTGCATCCTGGCAGCTCTCTGCTCCCATTTATCCTAGTTCTTTTTTTTTCAGAGCAGATGGAGCTCCAGTTTGTAACTTGTTGTAAATGGCATTATACTTTGTTTAAGTTCACCGAAAGAAGTCCTGCACTTCTACTTCTTGCTTATTTTCTACTATTATGCTAAGCTTTCAGCTTTCATTGAATAATCTCAGATTCATGATGGTGTTGCATGTCATTCCTGTACTTCCTCTCTTTGTCAATTTCTTCTGCTATTTAGCATGGCTTCAGCAATGGCATTCAGCATTCACATCGAACTGCTATTGTTTCTAACACCATTTTATGTTGCAATGATGTATGGTAGTAGCTCAACTTGACCCGACTCACAGATTTTGGGTTTTCATCAGGCCAAATTTGCCTGGTACTTTTTGTGGCATCACCTCCACTGAAATTTGCAATGGGATTTTCTTTAATGAGGCACCTAAAAAAAGTGTCGTGAAAACAATACAGACAATTGATTGGACAGAATTGTCACTATTGTTTAGTTATTGTGCAAGACAGGATGTTCTGAAAAAAACACCCCAAGCTACTTTACAGTTCCCATTTGCATTGTTTCTTTTGTTTGTTGAGCTATACTTTTAGTTTGGCAACCCACAAAACTATAAGGTGGATTGAAGTTTTCCAGCAAACTGTGTGTGAACCCTGCTTCTGGAGTTCCTGAAAGTACTTCCCCTGGAGCAGGGACTTTGGGGAGCACCAACTGGAACTAACATACAGGAACTAAATCTAGTCCCCAAATAGAGGATTAGTTTCTTAGTCCTCAGCTCAAACAGAAGTTTCTTAGTCCACTGGGAAAGTCCCCGTGACAGAATTCCCCATCATGTTCCATTAGTTTTACACCATGCACTCTTGTCATCTGAATAACAGACACTAACTTTTACAATCAGCAGTGTCACAAAAGCAGCGAGGTCGCAGGATTTGAGCTCACACTTTCTCTCTTTTCTGCTGTGAGTGGATTTTCTAGTTATTTCAACCTGATTATTTTAGGCCCTTTCCAGCTGTCAATAGACTTAGAATTGGATAAGAACAATGAAAAGAGAATGTTAATTATTCAAATTAATACAAACATGTCAATGTGTATTAGTTCTGGCGTCTTCACCTCCTGCTCGTTTGCTATTTTTGTTTATATTATTTTTAAGATCATAATTAATGCTAAACTCTGTTCAGTCTTCTTAGATTTATTTGCAGTGGTAGAGAAGGCCTCTTCACAGCAAATGCGATTTTCTGCCAATCATATCTCTGTTGAAGTTTCTTTTTTTTTTCTGGCAGTTGCGTGGTTGAATCATCATAATACCTGGTGCACATGTTGTTAGGACAGAATAATGTGACTTTCGATATACTTAATCTGATCAAACCCCTTCATGCTACACATATCACTGAGCTGAAACTACATATGGAAGCACACACGTCCACTGTTCTGTGTAACAAAACTCAAAGAGTAATCATCCTTTCTCGAGTGTGGGATTTGTCATTGGCATTAGTGTCAGAAAGTTCAGGCTGCGCTCTTACTCATCAGGTGCCACACACTTGGGAAATAAAAGCTTAAGTTCTAGCCCGATGTGTGTTTCTTGGCATGCCTAAGACTGGCACAGTGCTTAACAGAGATGACAGATTTGCTGTCACACACTTTAATTCCAGATGAGAGGTTGCCCTATTTTTGTATGTGTGTGTATGAATATGCACGTGTATGTCTGTCACCCACTGGTATTTCATATGACATGACATGATGTTATTGTGCACTGTATTCACGATCCCAGTGTTGTGGGTTTCTATTATTAAGAAACCATTCTATGGAAAGATATGGTGCAACTCATGATTCATTCTCCTCTAAAGCCGCGTTTCCACTACATGGTACCGGCTCGACTCGACTCGACTCGGCTCGGCTCTGGTACCAGGTACTATTCTAGAGAGCGTTTCCATTACAGGATAGTACCGGCTTTAGAGTAGCCGGTCGTCATAGCGACCGGCGGCGCTTAACAAAATAAAGCAAAACTATAAACAGGATTTTCCCCGTGGTTATGCCACATTTTTACCTCAATTAAAAAGCTCCGGAGTAATTTGATAGCTTACAACATGACTTGTGACTTGTTACGAGTGAGAGCGGAGGCTCTCTGCCTTCACCTGGCCTCTCACGACTGAAAATCAACCTTGCAACATCCGTTACCTGGCCGCAGCCCCCCGGTGTCCCAGCTCTCCTCTCCTCTCTGCTGCACCGCCACACAAACCAGCTCCGTAACTGTAAGCCTTTGTTTTTGACAGTTAAGACTACACATATACGCATCGTAACATCCTATGTGTTATATAAAGTTAGCCACCGCTCCGTATTGATTTTTCGCCGGCTTCGTTGTCAACAAACCCACATGGCCAGACGGGGAGGGGAGGGGCGGGGAGGGGAGGGACAGCGACAGCGGAAAAGCGACCAGACTTGCATAGTTTGTTCATTTTAAAACATTTATTTATTGAAATGTGGTGATATCTGATGACCCGCGGCCACCGGTGACGACTCTCTGACCAATCAGCAGTCCGCAATGTTTACACGTCACATTTTAGTACCGCTTCAGCCGTTTTGGAACCGCGGCTGAGCAGGTACTAAAAAAATAGTATCGGGTACCAGATTCCAGGTACTTTTACGTAATGGAAACGCAAAAAGGCCGAGTCGAGTCGAGTCGAGTCGAGCCGGTACCATGTAGTGGAAACGCGCCATAACATAACTTCTTTACCAGTAAATATAACCATTAACCTCTGCTATTGTTGTTGCTCTCTCTTTTATGTATATACACATTCAACTGCATTTTTATATATAAATAATAGTTGCACAAAATAAAACGTAATTAGACTGCATTAAATGTTGTTTCATTTTACTGGGGTTGCTTTTATACCACCTGTGTGAAGTTTGTGTCCAAACATCCTTCCAGCGAGTGATGGATTACAGAGAGCGGTGAATTCAACTGTGGTCTGAGTGTAAATGTGGTCGTGCGCGCATATGATAGTGGTTTAGATAAATAGTGCAGATCATTAGCGAAACACTTGTTTGATCACAGTTCCCAGAGTTAATGATAGGAGTGAGAATGACTCAATAATGGCTCTGCGGTATTTGAGTGTGTGCTCTCGTAGTTCTGTTCTTGTGAGGACCACAGTGAGTTTTAGACGCTCAGAGTGAGAACATTTTTGGAAAGTGAGGACATTTTCTGTTGGAGCCGTGATTTAATGATGAAGAGGAGGACTTGGTTAACATTAAGGTGATGGTTGGGGTTCGGCATGTAGCTGAGATGGTTAAAATATCTTTTTATCACTTACTTTAATAGAGTGCATTCTGAGTAATTGCTGGTAACACTGCACTAAAACAAAACTGCACAAAGAGGTGACAAGCACAAACAGACAGTCATACAGGTGGAAACTAACAGTTTGACCAAGCTTATTTTGAAGAGCAAATAAAATACACTATTTTTGTAAACATCCATCACAGTTTACAGACCAATTTCCTGGTTCACTTTTGCTCAAACCATACTTAGACATAGTTTCTCCTCAGTGCAATAAGGTATAATTTCACCCCATTTTGGGTGCACTTGCTTTTTGCTTTGACCTCAGACAACATGGTTTAGAAAATCTGGCAGAATTGTTGCTTTGTGTGACTACTTGCATGGCTTGTCTCGTCAGACATTGTTGTGTTGTTACAATTTCTGTGAGTAAAACGTTATCTCAACCGACAGAGGTGAAAAAATAGAGCCGAGCATCTATGTGGAAGAGAGGAAGAGATAGTATTTTAAGAGGTGGCTGTATAGATTTAATGAGGAAAGACAGATGTGGAGCGACAAAGCGAGGCAGCGTCGTAGGCATGAAGGCATCACAGAGAGAGTAAATTAAAACTCAGTACTTTTTAACTGAGCTAGTTATCAGGAGAAGGTGCCAGTTATTGACTAATTCTGGGCAGCAGATGAGAGGCTCTTTACAGACCTGGCACACACACACATGCACACACCAAACCACAAAAATACACATACACATATCCATGAAATCACCCCAGCATACGCACACACTCCAGAAACCACACTGACATGCATAAAGGCCCACACACATATTAAGCCCCTCAAACACACATGTTCGACACTTCCACACATACACATTCCTCTCTCGTAATTATGCAGCCGTTTTATCCCTTCTCTATGCCCTCTCTCCGACAGAGCAACTCTGCCAGCGCTGTCTTCACAGACCTGTTTTATTAGCATACCGCTATAATCACAGCTCAGTGCTTTGTAGTGTGTATAAATGGCAATGCTGCATCATCGCACTGGCATATGGTTAACGACTTGCTGACACTACAGTCTTACTTGCTCATCGAATGTCACCAGTAGAGAAGATGGTCTTGTTTTCAGCTGGTGAAAGGTGGGGTTGTGGGGGCGGTGGGCTGAGTTGATAATAGCAGGGAGACCGGGAGAATGGAGGAATGACAGTTGAAGAGGGAGGTTAAGACGTGAAAAGAGGGGAGGAGAGGGGAGCTTAGATATGACAGGAGAGCAGAGGAGTCGAGAAAAAAGATGAGGAGAGAAGGGGAGAGGGATGTCACCTGGGATATAGAACATGAGACACAAGGAGAGAGCTGAGAAGCACATAGACAGGGAGGAAGAAGAAAGGAGCAGCAAGATAAGTGGAGAGTGAAGGTGGTCATTTCCTTCATGTTGCCTTCATGAGTCATGATGATAAAGGATTGCAAGCCACACAAACTGTATGCGTAGAGTGCTTACAGTGATTACCTTAGGTGAAATTTCCATTTTCAAGCAACTCTGTGTGTAACAGAGAGACAGATAATGAGTGTATTATTATCAAAGCAAAGAGAAATAACAGGTATGGAGAATGTCCAACCCTTGTACAGTGTTCAGGTCAAAATAACCAGTTTAGTAGGCTATTTGCCCTGCACCATGGGGTGCTTAGCTAAACAAAAACGCTCCATATTCCTTGACAAAGTTTGTGTTGGTTGCTGCTGTTCTTGTCTAGATTATATAGTTCACAGTGCAATAAGATCTGAATTTACCCTACGTCAAGCTTTCACTCTCAGCCATGCTCCTGGCATAAGAAATATAGAGTTTTCAGCAATATTGGCATCGATTTCAAAGGAAATATCAGCACATTTCTGGATAAACTGTTCTGACATATCGGAGAGAAGAAGTCACTAAGATCATTCATAGTTTTCAGTGACATGACTCGCACAAGAGGATAAAGCATTGGTTCAATGAAACGACTGGACTGTACAGAGCAGCAAGAAGGACTGTTAATTTTCCCGTCTATCAACCCACGAAGACTTAGGTCATCTCACTGATCATGAAAGAAACGTTGTCAAACTGCAAGTTTTTGGGCGATTGTGAACCATATACAAGCTCCCGCCGCGGTCCCCCCGTAGGATTGGACAATAGCCGTTTGTGGGAGGGGCTTAGTGAAGGGTCAATAGGCTTTATGCACAGCTCCACTACTTCCTGAACTTTAGCCAGCTCCTTTATTTCCTGTCTTACATTATTGGACAAACTGATTAATCCAGGTGTGTCTGACCTCATAACAATGGTCAGACACACCTGGATTAATCAGTTAGTTAGTTAAGACAGGAAATAAAGGAGCTGGCTTAAGATCAGGAAGTAGTGGAGCTGTGCATAAAGCCAATTGTGGTCAGGTGCATCATCTTTGCTTTAATTACCCTTGAGTTGTGTCTAGTACTTGATTAGAGTCCAGCTGTGGTAAATTGAATTGATTGGGCACCGTTTAGGAAGGCACAGACCTGAGTTGAAAAGGTCCCGCAATTCACACTGCATGTAAAGACAAAAAAACTGGGACATAAAGTCCAAGGAACTTTCCGGAGTCCTTTACAATAAAATTGTACACAGATCAGGACAAGAGTATAAAATAAATTTTATAGCTTGGACTATTTCCAGCAGTGCAGTGGCCTCAATCATTGTGAAATGAAAGACGTTTGGGAACAACCAGGATCCTTCAGGGTTGACCATCTGGCCACACAGTAACTGGACAAGATGAGCTTTTGTCAGGGAGGTTACCATTTAAAGAACTTTGAAAGCAATTCTCAAACATCAAAGTCAACAGTGTCTGGTGAGCTCCAGGAACAGCAGAGCACCTGGCTAATACCACCCCACACTGAAGCATGTAGCCTATAACATATGATAAGTATAATAATAGGTATACAGCCAACCAACCATAATGAGTCACATACAATGCTGTGGACAATTTAGACAGAGCAGAGAAGCAGATCTTATCAACAAATAGAAGACAAGCAAAACATCACCTAAAGGCTAAATGCACATACAGACACTTAGGCATGCATTTATACTGCACCCGTGAGCCCACGTAACCACATGATATAAAGATAATGACATTTCCAGTATCTAAAGCTTTACTGCCTTTACTCCTGTCCAGGGAGTGTGATTCATGGAGGGTGTGTGTGAGCATGTGGGGCAGCCAGACGGCCCTGGACTGCACTGTGAGAATGAATGTGCGCCTGAACATCTTTTCTTTTGCGTCTTTGGCCGCTCTCTTAACTCTACTCCATCATCCTTCCATGTCTGCTCTTTACCTCTTTGCTCCTCTCTAGAGTCTTCACTCAGTCTCCTCCTCCTCTCTCTTTACATCTTTATGATTTTACGTCTCCCCCTCAGAGGGATGTTTTCTCTCTATTTCTCTCCTCCAACTCCAATTTCTTTCTTTTAATAGAATAACTTCTTCCTTGTGTCTTCGTATTTGTCTACGGTATTTTATGTATGTATTTTTTTTCCGTCAGATATAATTGTACATGTATGTGATAATATGTGACCTATCCAACAATGTTTGGATGTGACCTGTTTTTTCAAATATGTTTGAATTTCTAGCTTGCATTGCATTTTCCTATTTTATATATTCATTTTTTTGTGCTGGTAACTTATGAAAAGCAATGATTAAAGCAGGACACATTTGTATTCATACTGAAATATTTATTTCCAATGGAAAAGTAAATGATTGAAAAAAATAACTATTCATTCTTTTATTGTTCAAAAGGTTGCGCCCCAGTAACACTGACATCTATATTGAAAAGCTGCAGTATTTAAAACACACAGCCCGGGGCGTTGATTTCTTTTTAATGGAGGATTTCACCGACAATATCATAACAGCAAATTTATTCATAAAACACAGTTATGAAAATGTACGCATGCACTAGCTGACACATCATCTGAATAAAATATCACATTTTGCAGCCTATTATTTCACAGCTGAAACTCCATGCAGACGCAACTCCTGCATTGGCCTATTGAGTTCCTTTCCAGATGAACAACTCAGCACATAAACAGCTGCTTAAACAGACAGAAATGGCACTCAAGTAACAAGACGTTTTATGCAGGCGGACGTGCTTCAGCAGATGAAGTACCAGTGTTGAGATTGATGTCAGAATGTACAGCCAAGTCTGTGGAGGGAACATCAATACCAATGGAGGTCTCTGTGTCATGCATACTGCATGAAAAGATGACAACATTGTGTGAACATCTTCAACCTTGACATGTATGTAAATATTGTTTCCAATGTCCCAAATTATTATTATAGTCATCTAATCATCTCTGCAGGTAAATTTGCTAATAAAAGCCAGTTCTTCCACTGCCTGTCAAGATTGTATTTAAAGTACAGTATGTTCAGACCGGGGACACATTCAAGAGTGCATCCAAAGTTGGTGCTCCTGTAAAGTGTCAGAGTCTCTGTGTTACAGGCTTCAAACAGCATGTTGTGTTGTTGTTTTTAAAACTTATTTTAGGGCTGCGGTTCACTTTTTCTCTCCTTTGGGGCGATGTGGCTCTGTTGTGTCTGGTGTTCTGGCACCATACTGTGAGGTGACACAGTATGCTGTTTGTATTGTTTATTCCCGGAAAGAGATTACAGTAGGGAAAAGGTGAAAATTAGGGAGTATTTATTGAAAATGATCAGAGCTAGAGAGTAATTTGATCAACGTGTGCATGCCAATTGTATCTTTTCCAATGTTGATAAAACCCTGATGTTAACTGATCATCTGCATTTTTGACTAGTGGGAAATAAGCTCAGTCAGTTCACTGTGTAGAGACGTGTTGATGCAGAACTTACTTTGCAGCTCCGTAGAAATGTTGGCATCCTTGAGCTCATTGTTTTTGTTTCATAGCCCAAAACTTGACTGTTTTTGGTTTAGTGCTTTACTGCTCCATTTAGAATTAAAATATACATTTTTATGTGGTGGGAAGAGCAGGCAGAGAAATAAATCTAATTTAAAAAATGAGTTAAGACTAAATGTTGGACTTAGATGCATCAGGTGTCTACAAGTATGACTCTGAATGAATGATGCTGTTGCTCCATGTCTGCTGGATGTCTAATTAGCCAGGTGTTTGCTAACATATTAACATATTAATGTATCAGTGCTGTCACACTGTTGCTAACTTGTACTCATTAAAATTTGCCACCTGAAGCATCAAGTGGAGACTTAATAATGTACATTTGCTTTACTTAATTTAAATGCAATTTGCATTTAATTTAAATATATTCAGGTCGGGTCTAAGACGCTTGTGGGAGCGCAGGCTGCAGGGATACACAGTACTTTCCAGTCCAATGTGCACATGCCCGCCTGCTTCTACTCTTCAGATTTTCCTTGCCGGGTGCACCTGCCTCAGTGCCACTAGCTAAAGGCTGTATGTGTGTTTGTACATGAGTGTGTGCTGGTATGTCCACAGCTTCGTCCTCTCTCCCCAAAGTGCCGTTAAAAGGGGCCACTCTGCAGAAAGTGATTCATGTTCAATTTCACAGAGTGCAATCATGATCCCTTGCTCCCTTTAACACTCATCCATATCAAATAAGAAGAGAGAGAAAAAAAGATTACAATAAACTGCTCTTTAAATATTATGTCTCAGCAGAAAAAAATAATCATCAGTGGCTAAATTACACATTTATACGGGAGAATGGATTCTAAGATCGGTGCAAAGTAATTTGTGTGACCGTTCAGGTGTTTTTTCACTGTTTTATTTCCCATTTCATTATGTTTGGGTTCATTACTGTTGTGATGCATTGAGCAGAAATAGAAAAAAAAAGAGAAGGAATGAGAAGAGTGGGGGAGAAATGAGATAGGGGAGGGGGTGGCTGTAATCTGAGAGCATCACCCATTTATGTCAACTGTTGCCTGTGAACCAACCTGTCAAACAATCCCCCTGCTATTTCGACCAAGTGTCGGAAAGTCATTCAATCAAGAAAACCACTGAGTCATTTGCTCCATCAGAGAGTTAGCTGGGTCCAGTCCAGCCGCCTGCCGTAGTGATTCAGTGCAACACACCGACATACGGCCAGAGAGCCAGGAGATATTTGCCGTTATTCAGCTGCCAGCCGGAGGATCGGCCCACCATCCTGCCACTCAGCCAGTCAGCCAGTCAGCCTATACAGTAAGTTAGTCAACTAGTCAGTTATACAGTCCATTAAGTCAGATTGGGGCCGTCTAGTTAAATGGCTCTCTTCACACCTCATTTCCCCTCTCACTCGCTTTTCTCTCATTTAGAGGCAGCACTGAGACAGAACAAGTGGAACTGGGTCAGAAAATTGAAAAGAAGGTGGGGAGAAATTAGCGGTGATATTTTCATATTTGAGAACGTTTTCAGGGGTATGGCAATTTCTTCTTCTTTATGAATCTCCCTACCTGCCATTCGTGTGTAATGAAAATCTTGGGCTATATCGAGAAAAAAAAAATCATTTGGTTTTGCGTCCAGTGTCCCAGCAGTCCTTCACCTAGCTACAACAACACATCTCAGTTTGTCAGACACATTTAAATTAGCATTAATAGGCAGTAATTAAAGCATTTTCAAGAAGGTTTTATCTGAAACGTATTTATCCTCTCACTACAGGGAAATTCTTTACTTAATGTGTTTACAGCTTTATTCATTAAACTAATAAACTTGTCATAATGAACTTAGACAAGGCAACCATGAAAAGCCATGGGAGATTGTGAACAGGGCTGGAAACAAGTACAATTGTGTTATGAAGAATAACCTTCAGTCACTGTGTAATGTGACCCAGTTGACGGTGGGGTTTGTTTTTTTGTTATCCTAAAATGCACTTTTGAACAAGTGCATTAAATCCTCATTAGTGAACACATTTGTTCTCCTGTTTTTGAACCTGACCTTTGACCTGTTGTAAACAGATAAGTCTCAATACATTTTAGTATACTATATTCACCGGTGTGGCATGTGAATTTTGATAGGGTAGTCAGCAGCCCTGACTGACTTGTTAGGAGGAGTTACACCTGTAGAGAGTTTGGGTTTGAATGGTATTGGACACCACTATAAGGGAGACAGTGGAGGAAAAACAATTCAAAAAGAGTCAAAAAGAGAGAAACACACCACTCTAGTTTTGGACCACTATTTGAATGGCTGCTGCGGCCCTTCCAAAGCATTCATCTGACCCAAGTGAGCTTGTCGCAGTTAAGAAGAGTGACTCAGTGGGAGAAGCACTGGGTAACAGCATGGCTACCCTAAAAAAAGCATGTCTGTTAACTCTGCAGCAGCGAGGTGTCCTCCAGGCTAACTGCAAATTGGTATTCAACGAAAGACTTAAATTCAATCATGTCCTGTTATGACATCCCTCAAAAAACCAAACAGTCACTTTGGCGTCAACTTCAGTGATAGACATTATCATGAACTACAAATTCAAAACTAGACAAGCAGCTCTCAATCCACTACAGGATATAATAACTGTACTGTGAGCCTGTAAAAGTGCATTGTACTAGCTGTAATCTGGGCGTAAAATATGCTATAATTACACCGCTCACAAAATCTCAAGCGGCTGACTATAATAAAGGCTTTATTGAAAAGCTTTTGGTGAAAACATGAGCTTTGCTGTTATATCCCTCCCATGGACGGCACTTCTCTCCACACCCCTCTGCTCCATAGCCACAGCCATTTATTTCAATTTCAATTTTACTGCCAAAAACATTCTATATTTAATACCAAACGGTTAGCTCATGAGGAGAATGTATCTCGGGGATAACATTAGATAGTTTTGACTGTTTTGATCATTATCTTTTGTTTTTTTCATTGCTATAATGATACACTCAGCAATGGCTCAATATCCATGTTGTCAATTTTCTCCTCTCCTCTGGCTTTGTATGGTTTGTTGGTTCTCCACCGAGGGCTCCACAGTGCACACACTGATAGCTTGGTGTCAGAACAAGAAGTGTGTATGTGTGTCCTGGCAGTACATCTTTAGTATCTAAATAGGACAGACTTGCAGACCTGTGAGAAGAATATATAAATCTTAATCACTATTCCCTGTGCAATGGTAAGCACATGCATATGCACACACACACACACGGAGTGAGTGCTATATTCCAAGCATGCAGTATATTTTCCACTCACATATGCCGCAACCACAGTGCATTTTACCCCTCTTCTCAGTATAACTATGATTATCTCCCCATCAATTGACTGTATCTCAACCTCTCCTGTCTTCTTCAAATGTACTTGCAGCCTTAATGATCTTTTAAAAAAACATGACATACTCGACAGTCATCCCATGATGCCAATGTCAACCCTCTTTTTTGTTCTTCCTTTTGTTATCTTATTTCTTCTTATCTTGCACAAATATCTTGACATTGTCATATGGTGTGATCATCTCCTTGAACATATGGATGTGTACAGTATATTGTTTTAAAAGTCAAACGTGTGGTAATGCTCCAGTTTATTTTCTCATTTTGTCCTAACAGTCCCTCCACACTTTCCTTTGTCCTTCAGTCATTCTCCTCCTTTTTTAAATCCTTCAAAAGATTCTGCCTCTGCCATACACTAACATTTTGGCAGATTGTAGCAAATTATAGTCTCAGCTGAAAAATAACAAGAATTTTCCCTTAAACTGCTCTGCTTTCTGCTCGGCACCTTGGTAAGGAAAGAGGTTAATGGTTTGAAACATTTCAGTTTTATAGCCTGCAAATCAAGTGTTCTTGCCTGAGTGGCTGGTTTCAGAAGCCAAGCAAGCTGCCTCACACCAGGATCCATATCAATGGATGGAAGAAGACATTTAAAGGCACTTCAGAAAGTATTCAGGCACCTTCATTTTTTAAATTGTATCTACTGCAAAGGTAATTTCACTGTCTAGCCCATTGTTCCATTAGAAAAATTTAAACTTTAGAAACTTTTGCTAATTTAAGAGAAATATATCTACATTTCTGAATAGAATCGGGTCAATAACTATCAGACATTTGCTCAAGTTGAGGCTAGAACAGCAGTTCACCATTCAGGAAAACAATGACCTGGAGCTACAGACAAATAAAAGAGTAGGGTGGCTTTGGTACAAATCTGACAGAGCCATATCCCAGACTTAACCCCACAGAACATCTGTGAACGTGGCAGTTCACAGATGTCTCCCATCCAATCTGATGGATTTTGAGAGAATCTGCCAAAATCCAGGTGTGCAAAGCTTGCAGTGACTCACCCTTTAATTGCTGCCAAAGCGGCTTCTGCAGTTTGCCAAGTGGTTGTATATGATTGTATATGTATACGTCAACTAGTTATAGCAACAGACCAGTCCATATGAGGATTATGAAGTCTTAACCAGGACAATCCAAGAACTATGGGGGCATAGAGGGTGGAAGTGGGGGGTGATGACATTTATGGTCTCAAGAGAGATGGCATGTGGTGCTTGGAGTGAGTTGGAGATTTCTTTGTGTGTAGCCAAGGGCTCAACTGGGATTTCTGCCTGGGTCACCAGGGAGGAATCAATTAAGCTGTCATCTGCTCCTGAATCAACTAGAAGGAGGGATGGGACCAAGGGGCCTCAAACTGGAAGCCTCAAGTATCATGCATAATTGAGGGGTTGAGGAAGTGGTGGTTTGGCTCATCAGAAGCCCTCTGGTCACCAATGAACTCATCTTTTTGCAACTGGGGACAGAAAACCAGGAAGTGACCAGCCTGACCACAGTAACTACACAAACCAGCTCTTAATTCTACTGATGTTTAACAAAAGACAATCCTAGCTTTATGGTCCCTCGCTGGTTAAGTGGGTTGAGGAGTTGGATGGTTGGATGGTTGGAGAATCCTCCAGTGAGTTATTAACTGGAGGAATTAGGGGAATGGGTCTAGACTGTGGGTGAGCAGAGACGGCTTGTGGTAGCTTAACTTCTCCTTCCATTGTTCAGCAAATTATCTAGTCTAGTGGAGAAAGAAATGAGGGGGTCTAAACCAGCTGTCTTATTGTGGGCTGCCCATTCATCTTCAATATTCTCTGCTGGTCCACATTGAAACATTCAACTATAAATGCATATTGCAATTCTAAAGTCAACTGCATTTTCTGATACTGTCTGTGAGCCTTGACTACATAATACGCATATTATCAGCTTCTCAATCCCTAATGAATGATCAGAAATCTTTTTTTCTCCATTTCAGCCACAGACCACAGGGAGGCAGGACTGGAGCGCCCTACACTGGAGGAACTGAAGGGACTTCGACTGAGGCTGCCATTGTACCTGCAGTTAGCTGGACAGATAGGTGGGTGATTAATTGGTCCATTTGTCCATTCAGCTGACTCACACTGTTAGTGAGGGTACATAATATGTCCATTACTTCACAAAGGTCTTGGTCATGTTGTCCAATTACTGCACCTTGAAAGGCAAGAGCCTGATGGAGGAGTTTGCTGGGCCCATGTTGCCTAGACTGTTCTGTTTTGGTTATGTTGATGTTGCAGACACAGATTATATGAGGTTGATCTATTGTCACAAGACTAGGTAAAGCTGACAGCTGTAGAGGGCTCGTAACTGACTGAAGGTTGGGGTCACACTTTTTCTTCTTTACGTTCCAACAATTTTAGCATATTCCCACAATTTCATTGCATAAAATTGCATAAATACCCTGAATATTTCATCGTATTTTTTTTTAAGAAAACCCGCCTGCAACAATCACAAAATAACTCTAGTCATTTGGAGGCTACTGTCTCCCATCTAGTGTAGCTTTGGAGGTTTTTTTCTAGTTTCAGTAGGAGGAATATCAAAGGGTTTTCTCTCCACTGTTGACAAATTTATCATGACCTCTCCTTCCTCTTTCCATTAGCTGTGTCATTTTTTAGAATCTTTTTTTGTCTCCATTATTTCTCAAAAACAACAGTATATCAGTTTGTCATGTGCTTTTCTGTTTCTATTCCATCTAGCGTCTCTATACTTCCTTGCAATTCTTCTCCACTGATGTCCCTCCATAACTATAACAATGCATCTTCCTGTCCCCACCCTGGCTATCATATGTCCCTGCTGGCCCTTATCTAACACCTCACCACCCCACTGTCCCTCCCTCTACCCGGGCTGCCTCCTTATCTCACTTTAATATCCTTCATTCCAAAGCTCCCATCCATCTCCACTGAAAGAAAGGAAGAGGGAAGAGAAGAGCAGAAGGTAGGAGCATTATCAGTGGTGCTATTACCAAATATTAATGGTAATCTTATTGCAATAAGTTCAAGAATCACAGTACAGTAACTTCAAATTGCTTTTTTTCCCACCCATCCCTGATAATCTACAAACTGAGACAAAAACAACAACAGCAACATTTATACTGATTCAATACACAAAATGTCAAAGTGTATTCATTACAATTTATCTCAGCCAGGGCTTAACACTGATAATCCGCAGACAAATGACCCAACCCTGCTGTTTCCCTCAGCTCTACCTGACACCAGTCTGCTGAAAGACTAAATTTAGCAGCTAACTTTTTTACACAGTGAAGTGTTTCACAGAAGAAATCCCAGAAAGACAAACACAGGAAGTTACAATGTTTTTTTTCAACATGACAACGCTCCAAGAGCCAGGTCCATGAAGAAATTTTGTTGTGGAGTTTGATGTAGAAAAAACTAACTGAACTCAAACCTATCCAACTCCTTTGGCACCACTTAAGCCTGATATTCTTATCCAACATCAGTACCCAACTTCCTTCACACTCTCTTTCTTCACACAGTTTGAATAGGAGCAAATCCCTGCTGTCAGGTTCCTAAATCTTAAGGAAAGCTTTGCCAGAACAATGGAGTTTGTTACAGCTGCATGTCTGCTTTTGGAATAAGGTGTTAAACACTGGGCCGCATGGTGGTTCAGTGGTTGGCACTGTCATTGTCGGTTGGTGATTGGTGAAAACCTAGCACTCAGGTTGTCCCACATTGGCCCCTGTCCCATAATCACATAGTGGCATAAACTTTGGATGCCTACATATGGCAATAAAGTGAGATGTGCTAGCTTGTGTTCTTCTGAACCTAGGTTGTCAAGAAATGTTTACTTTGTTAGAACTACATTTGTAACACAGGACTGCATTTCAATAGGTCATGTTTTATGGAGTTTCTCCGAGCTTGAGAGCTTGGTGGGAGCTCTCAGACTTCTCTGCCTTAAGCACAGGTTCATGGTTAAGGGAGAAAACACTTGAAGTGTTGCTGTTAAATCCTGAGCTGTCCAAGCCACAGATTCCCTGGGGTTAGTGCTCTCTAGCTGAACTCAACTTGTGTGAGGGCAAGAGAGGAATATAATTTGACTGCTAAAGAGGAGCAAATCAAATTTCATCACGTTTTGGTTCATTGCTGGATGTAGTTTTGTCTTGTTACCTCCTTGCTCTTTCCCCTTTTCCTCCCTCCCAGCCTGTTTCTATTCTATCACTCCCTTTGCTTATTATATGCAGTTATAATGTCCAATAAAGCAGAAATGCAATAAAAGATAATATTAAAAAATGGTCATGGAAGAGGAGGAGGACGGAGCCAGGGAATGAGCTCAAAGATGAGGAAAGAAGGAAGCATTTTCTCTTTGTGCTTTTGACTAAAACCACAGACAGGCACATTCATACACACACACACACACACACACACACACACACACACACACACACACACACACACACACACACACACACACACACACACACACACACACACACACACACACACACACACACACACACACACACACACACACACACACACACACAGACATCCTACAGTACATGTGCACCGGAGGCACTCAAGTCATTTGTGAAAACAAAAATATTTTTTCAATATGGGAAATGAGATGATGACTCTTGCTCTTCCTTCCCAGAACACACTATACTGTATCACTGTATTTTATCAGAATTATTTTCCTTGTCTTACTCCCTAGTCTTTATGTTCAGCTGCTTTTTC
The DNA here is from genome assembly GCF_905171665.1 of Trachurus trachurus. NCBI lineage: Eukaryota > Metazoa > Chordata > Actinopteri > Carangiformes > Carangidae > Trachurus > Trachurus trachurus. The sequence goes on along the minus strand of NC_139908.1, from coordinate 19,907,659 downwards.
CTACTTACTTTTTTATGTTCTTTCTTGCCTTACATACATAATCTTTTTTTGTCATTTCCCAATGTTAGTTTGTCCCTGGTTCACTGGGGCTAGAATACATGTACATGTAAGAAATAGTGCAACAAATACTTGGCGGTACTTACTTGGCAGCTCTGAATTGACTGAGTTTGTCTCTATATGTCAGACTTGATGCACGTTGCCCTTGCTTAATGTCAGCTGGGATTGGCTCCAACCTCCCCTGCAGCTCTTTAGGGATAAGCATTATAGGTAATGGATGGTTGGAGGTTAAGTGACTGTGACTGTGTTTAGATGCTCACAATATTTGGTTAATGTGAGGAAGAAACTGGTGTGGTTTAATACAGAAGGGTCAGTGTATCTTCAAAATCACAATGCAGTCTCACCAAGTGTACACCAGCAAACATCTGAGACCATTTGGAGTCTATTGGACTTTGTTGGAAAATGAGTCTAAATGAGCACCTAGTGTAGCATGTTAAAAAGTGATGTCATGGGGTCAGGGTCAAACTTCTGGATGATACTCAGTTGGTGTTGGCTGTATTCATCCTTCTCTTAATTCTGAACAGTTTCTGTCCCAGCTGTTCACAGGGAAAGATAATCATTTTCATCATGCAAAAGGTTTGTTCTTTGTCCTTTGTTCAAGCTGCTCTACCCTAAATGTCCCTAAATAAAATAGCTTTAATAGGGATTTAACTTAATTATTTCTTGGTGTATTTTATGCTTTTGTCGACCTTTTTTCCTTCTATAACAGTTACTACATACAGTATATATAACAGATCTGAGTGAAATGTGTGTGCGCATGTGTGTTAATTTATGGCCCTTATTATTAAGTCCCAAATGTCATATTGTTACCCTTGAGTTTTTCCTTTCCTACCTCTTTGATTTATGATGAAAATAAAGATGAAAATGCCTAAGGACCAATTGTCAATCTTGTACTGGAGGTGTGAATAGTTTCCAGTGGAAATATAAAAGGAATAAAGTGGATTTATGCTGGGAATGATGCTGAAGGAAAGTCAGCAAGTGAGATCTCTATTAAAGCACTTTACTTTTAAGCATAATATAATATGAATAATGTGTAAAAAAAAAAAAATACCATTGAGTTTCTTTTCATTGTGCTCCTTCCCTAACCTTAAAGAGAACTGTTAAGGCTAACACTACAAGTATGTAGCAATAGAAAACCCTACAATTAGCTCCTTTATTTATGTCTGCCTCAAACTGAGGTGAAGGTTTCTGAACTGTCATCAATTTGTGTTTAAAGAATTTCGTCCACACCTTCCATCCATTAGGGGCTTCCATCTTCAACTGACCCTGCAGCTTTCAACACTTAATCACAGGATCTCAAAAACATGTCCTGAATGACTTTCTCGTGTATGAATGGAACTACTTACTTTTCACAGACCTTTTTTCTGGCTCTTTACATATTCATTCCTATACCTATTTAACATAAAAGCCCCAACTCAAATTCATCTCACAAAAGTGTAATCAATTTTCTATGCTATGAATTATTCCTTGGCCGGAGCTAGTGCTGTAATTCAGCAAACCTTTGGCCTGATGTAAGATTCACATGTGTTCAAACCTTTTACAACCTTCTACAGTCAGGGACACACACATAAGCATAAACACCAGTGGCTGTTTATTGGCCCTGTAATACCAACATGTGTCTATGCTGAAATATTTCACCTCTGATACATACATTCATAATGTCAGATTTCATTGGTTATATGTGTGGGTCGCAAACAAAGTGATAAACCACTGCTGAGGTGGAAGCACACACTTCCCCTCTGTGTTCACTTTACTTTGAAATATACCCACACAAATACACACATATCACACACACACACACACACACACACATACACATACACATACACACAGAAAGCAACAGGAGCTGCACATCACCAGCTAGGGAGTCGTTATGTAATGTGCCATATATCAAAGTAACCCCTTGAGCGACTTCAGGGATAATTGATACAACAAAAGATCACACTGCCTGAGCCGTGGGAATCACTCGGAGTGACTGCTAAATCACAAGAAGCCAACATGACACATTAAGACTCACTTTGGTTCGCTGCGTGCTATTTTAAATCATTTGGAAGACAGACTGATTTACCAAGTTTGCCAGGGAAAGCGTGATCTGTGAAACCTGTTTGTTCAAAACAAGATATAGCCTACACTAGCATGAATGAGAGAGTGATGCAAGACAGTAGTAACAGTATTGGCAGTGTTAAGACAACAGAGGCCTTTCTAAGAAAACACTTGACAATAAAGCTTGGATGGAAGGAAAATCATGTGGGAAAAGAAGAGTTCTAGTTTGTCCAAGAAGTTACTAATATAATCTCACTGCTACAAAACAGAAGTGTAAATACTAGTGTATTACAAGTGCTGGGATTACAGTGTGTAAAACAATGGCTCTCCACCCTGCCACTATCACCAACAAACTGCAATCAGTAGCATTAGGAATACACACACCTAAGAAAATTCATGCAATCATTTAGTAACTTGCCATCTTCTTATATAATTATGTCATTAATCTTCTTTAACTACTTAAAATTGTAATTTTGCAGTTTTTCTGTCCTTGTGCTGTCAATTTTGCTGCCATAACCCTGCAGTCTCCCCCACTAATGAAATATTTTATCTTATAAAAGAGAAGGAATTTTGATTTTCCACCAACCATTTCCAGAGGGCATGAATAAAGAGATCCCAATTAACGTGTTTTAGGTTCATTATATATTTAAATTCTAACTTCATTTATTTTGTTGTTTTATACTTTCTTTTCATTTTTTAAACAGATGGTTTGTAGCCATTGGTGTGGTTTTAATAATGATCAGAATAGTTCCACACTGTTCTAATCGACAACCATTTTAAGCACAAAGCTGTAATTTTTGTTACATAATAGAAGAGGCTAAAGCACACTCAGGGCTCAGTAAATTGACCATGTGTTTTTGCACCCAACCTGACAGAAACATAGAGATGAGTAGTGAACCAATTAAAATGTTAAACATTGTTTCTACTATCAGTAAGTGATGGACTTCTTTTTCATTTGAACCAGTTTTCATTTTCCACTGACGATCAAACTTTTTGATGTCTTATTTTTTCATCCTTATTTGAAATGTAATGAAACAATTTTGATAACCATATCAGAACTCATCAAGTCACAGGAATCTTAGGAAGTGTTTGGACACGAATAATTGATATTTGTAAGAAGCAAGACATGGCTCTTTTGTTAAGCAGGGAAGTGATGGTTGAGAGAGTGAAGAAGACACACTTGAGTGAGGGGAGCTGAGGTCGCAAGAGGTTGGAAGGCTTTACTGCTAGAGATCTCTGATCTGTGGAATTGCGCATTTAAATTCACAGTGAGTTTCCAGCTGTATAGAACAAGAAAAAAAATCCTATGCATCTTCTAAAGAATCACCCAAGGTTATTATTTTATTTAAGTTCTGCAATGAGTATTAGGGCGAAGAAAATCTGTATCTGCAGTCAGTCAGTACTTTAATGGGATTTCCTTCTTAACTGCTCCCCGTTAAAAAGAATTGTGAAACATACTCCAATATGTGGGCTTCAATCCCTCTGTCTCTCTCATGCATCCGTGGCCAATGCATGCATAATATGACGGAAGGTATGTGCAATAATATTATGTCGCTGTAGTCGTAATGTTTTTCTTTAGATATTTGTTCACCAGTGCAGCAAGTTGTTAAAAAAAAAACACTGGCTTTTTCACCTGTTAATATGCTACAATACCCTTTAGAGCTGAGTGGACCTGCAGAGTTGGTTGATGATTCCCTGTGGCCTCTTTACTATTCCTTTCATCCTTTTGTTATTATAAAACCATTGATTAGTGCAGCCTTAAAATCAAAGTCTGTTAAAATTGGGAAGTCAATTTGTCAAGGTGAAACCTCAAAGGAAATATAAAAAATTAACTGGATTAAGGGAATGGAAACAAATACAGCATAGCGGACTGAGTGAGACACAATTCCGTCTTTGATGAGAGAAAATGAGAAGATAAAACAACTCTTTTTTTCGGTGGAATCATTGCGTTACTTAGATATTTGTTAGGAGTCTTTTCAGATTTGTTGAAAAGACAGGAGTAAAAAAGCTGACCGCATCAAATTAAGAATAAGAGACTGAAGAGAGGAGACGGAGAGAGAGCAAGTGAAATCTAAAGAGGTTCTGGCTCTTGAAGTGGAGATTCTTTGAAATACTATTCCTCGGATACAGGTTCAAACAGATATTTGAGCTGATGCATTATGATTGCAAGTGCAGGTTAATATCACTTTGAAGGACACTAAAGGTAGTTCTGATTAGTCTGTGCCTTATTAGTGGTGAAGGTAAAGGTTGTGGTCATGGCTAATATAGGACGCAAACCCTGGGAGAAAGTTGTGTCCTTTGTACTCCCAGACATTCACCTTGTCTGTATAATTTTTTAAAGAGCCCAACCCTCAGAGCACTGGAAAAAAACCTGTGAATCGACATAGCAATTACATTTTCTTCAAAATGTATTTGCAATTTCAAATAGGTTCTTTATGGATGTAATTTGTAGGAGAGAGGGTTAGTGGGTCACCGCACTGGCTAACAGGGTGACAGGTCTTTTGGACTACAATCAAAAAAGTCATTAACCTCAATAAATGCTCCCTTTTTATATGCAAGTCATACAGCATGAGCGCCCTTCATTTAGAATGTAATTAACCTGAATGGAGGATGTCATCATGGCTGAAATGAGCTGACATTTTGTAGTTACGACTGCTTTTGTGAAAAATAGGTGTTTCATATGAAACTATAACATCTAGGGCAAAGAAAAGAAGAGCAGGGAGTGGCAGTATACTGAGCTAGTAAGCAAGGACTTTGTTACTTGGACTGAAAGGACCAAGTGGGTGCCTCGTTCCATGTGCTGTGCTTGTGTCGCATCCCAACCTTTTTGGTCCTGGCTCATTCCCACCATCTGCTTCCATCTGGATGGCTGACAATTATCAGCTGAACTACTTGGCTGAAAACAACATCATTCTGAGTTAACTGCTGACCAAACAGTATCGAGCGTCCTCTCTCTGCCTCCTCTCCCAACACTCTTTCCTTCACACATCGCCTGTCTTCTCTCTCTGAATCATCCGTTTTAACAATTAATACAGCCAGGCTCCGAACAGAACATAAAAGCGAGGCTCAGCTACTGCATGGCAGAGTTTAGCACCTTTAAACCATGAAGGACAGTCAAATCAGTAACATGTTCAAATGACTGAATTATGTTCAAGGGAAGTTCTCAGACTTAGATTAATTAGTCCAAGTCTAATGAGGAGGGAAGGAATATGCAGGAGAGAGACATGGGCCTTTCATGCTGATGGAATGAACTCTGGGATGAATTTTCAGCAATTTGTTGCATATTCTCCAAGGCCAAGGATTTTCATTTGAGATGTTTTCAGTGTGGTTTGCACACTGACACATATTTGGGATTTTACAAACTAGCGCCAGCAATTCTATTTAGAAATGAGCTTCTGTTTTCGCCATGGTCTTTTGCATCACGCTAAACAGTATATAGTATACAAATGGTTTAGTTGCCACTAAGGCAAATAAACAAGTAAACAAACTCGGTCAGCGAAAGGGAGCCAACAATGGTGTTTCCACTGAGAGGCTTCCTCCCATATGCCTCCAATGTCATTGCCATTGCTAAAGATGCTGTCTTCACAAAGTGACACTGTTGAAAGTTCAGCTTTATTGTTGTAACCAAAAAAAGTTTGCACACTGAAATGCAGTTTCTGTATACAAGTAAGTATTAAGATATTTAAAAATATAGTTGAAAAACACAATGAAATAGGCAACAATACAGAACTAAACATGTCAAAGTAAGATTGTCTCTTTTGGAAGAGATGAACACTGGTCCTCCAAAAGATTTCCCCATTTGGTGTTTGATGATGGTGATGTTTGCTCTGAAATCTCCCATGTAGGCGGTCAATTGGGTTGTGATCCGGTGATTGTGAAGAGTAGCAAATGATTCACATCATTTCCATACTCATCAAACCATTCAGTGACCTGATGCCCTATTGATGGGGCCATCTTTACCCTGGAGGAGACCACTCCCATCAGGATGCAAATGTTTCATCATACGAAATAGATGATCGCTTGATATGCAGTGAGTGTACCCTCAAAGGGCACAAGTGGACCCAAAATATGACAGCAAAATGTCCTCCACAACATAACAGTGTCAGCAGATCCACTCAAAGTAGGATTGAAGCATTTACATCAGTTCCCTTGATTCGGTCTTACTGTACCACTCACACATTTACCCACTTGTCGAGAATATGGTGAGGAATGACTAATCTGACTATGACTTTTGTGCTAAGGACAGGGTTCAGGAGGGCTTTATGCACTGCAGCCCGTCTAACAATTCACTTGCATATTGCACATGCATCACAGCCATCAAATGTGCACTGTCTTCCAATTACAAGCATCTTAGATCTAAATATACAGTAGATGTCACATTAGTCACTGTTCCTATTGAAACTCTAACCCGTAGAGCTGCCTTTGAGACTGGAGCTCCTGGCCTTCGCTGCCACAACAACCCTCTTGCAAAGTCACTTAGATCTTTTCCACTTGCCATCTGGATAAAAAATCCAAATCAAATGGGCCTGCTCAGCATTTTTATACCTGGCACAGAAGGAATGAAATATAAGCACTCATTTATTCAAATCTTCCTTTAATTTGTCACCCATCTGTACCTTATGCAGTATTAGCTATAGGTTTTAGTCTGAATTCTCCACTGGAAGGCATTGACATACAACCCAATCTGTGTGAATGTGGAACCATGGAAAGCAGAATGAATGGAAAGAATTAGAATAAAATGATTTCTTCTTTATTGCTCTGCCCCATTCTGTGTGTGACTCAGGGTGATAGAAAGATCCATAACCCCCTCTCAATTCCACTGGGAATCATGGAAACGCGAACTAAGAAGGAGTTTTTGTTTTAATCCCCTAACCCCGTAATTATGTTGAAGACCTGCTGAAAGCCCTGTGATACTGTTGCCACGGCAATAGACTCAACATTGTGTTTGGTTAATGAGTACACAGCTGCTTTGACCCCTGAAGTGTTCAGCAAAAAAAAACACACATAACTACCAACACACACACAGGTAAGTTTTTTCATTGATGATGAGTGTTCTGTGTGTGCCTAGGGTATATTACTGCAACCAACCTATTAATCAGTGTAAATATAAAAACACACACACAGGAGCACATAAAAGACGTGCACACAGCAGAATATGACCAAAGAGCAGCCTGCTGTGGTGTGCCCTGGAGTATATTACAGTAGGAGCCATATTAATCAATACATAAACACAGTCGCCTGCTGGGGAGGGGAACAGCAGCATGGGTTGAACCACTGCTATGGAGTATGAATGTGTGTGTGTATGTGTGTTACTTTACTGAGAGAGCATACACTTTGATGCATTGGCTTTATATTGGGACTGCCGTATAATGCTTTACTGTGAAATAATAATAATGATTTATATTTGATGGTTTTACACATTTGATACTGCAAGCTATGCCATTTTTTCTTACAGTACACAGCCCTCCTTTATGATTCAACTGCCTTGAACTTTATCTGCTTGTTGTGATGTTACAGCCAGTATTTGAAGTGGATTAAATTTGGTGGATTTTATTACTTATCTGCACATGGTAGCTCATAATGTTAATGTCTCTTATATATATTTTTTTTTACACTTCTAAGATAAAAAAGTGGTCAAGTCAGTAAAGAACCTCTACGAAGTAATGCATTTAATGCATTTCAGCATCCACTGAATGCCCTTGGAATGTGACTACAACTTAATCAGAGGTCAGTTTAAATTGAATGGATGCTATTTGGAGAGGAAAACACACAAAGGTGCTATGGTTTGGGTTTCTCATTAAAACTGAGTAAAATGCTACCACCACTTACTCCAAAAATGTACAGGCCTGTGATTCAGTCTCAACATCTCAGTGCTATACAGTGAGGGTCATTCCCTCAAGTTTGCAGGATGCTTGTGGAAAAGTGTTCACAGAAGGCTCTGAAAGTCCACAGGGGAGCCCTCAAGCACTTTTGGTCATGTTACAAAGTTTGGTAGTCCATGAGGCCCGACAGGGGTACTGGACAATTTGTGATAAGCTTATAGTTCGGTTCTGATATGTTTCAAAGCATTATTTTCATGTTTTGTTTTTTTAGTTGTGTGAATGTCTTGTGAAAATGATTATCTGTCCCTCCTGTGTCGCGGGGACATTAGCTGTTGCACAGCTCAGTGTGAAAAGCTGCCTGCCACAGCAGGCTACTCAAATGTTAGATTTATTTTCACTGTAAAATCATTTTTGATTGAGAAAATATCCCTTAAATGCCAATGTCTCTGCACGCAGTTCCTGAAATGATCAAAAAAAAAAATAATATTTACAGTTTTTTTCATGGCTGTGTCATGCTCAGCTTTGATATTGAGACTACAGGCACTACAAAATAAAACTACAGTTTCAGACTGCTGATATCAGGGCAGTTCATGTCTTGCTCCCATCTAGTTTTGCGAGGAACAGTACATTATGCATGAAAAATGTGCAAGACTACAAAACCAGGCAAAGCAGCCACAGGGCAGGTCTTGCATGGGCAGTGGGTAACCCATTAACATGGATACCAAAAATGAAAACCACACACACACACCATGCATCTAGTGCATTGCCCCGCCTGACGGTCATGGACATCATGCAAAGATTTTCACTAGCTGTGTAGTTCTCAGTGTCCAGTAAACTGACTTTGAAATGTAAAATTGGTGGAGGACTCCTTTGAATTTACACAACTGTGTGATGAAAGGACTGACATGAATAGTGTCAAATTTATTTTTCGTCTCGTAATACTGCATGTTGTGTATATGAAGCACAAAGTTTGGACTCAGTAACTGGGTTTCCATCCAAATGTATCGAATTCCATTCGTTATTGTTTTGCGATTATTGGGAGAGGAGGAGTGCGAGCGTGAGATTACGTCATAAGAGAGCGTGAATGACAACAGTTGACACTCAACATTACGTACTTTCCAGACTATAGAGCGCACCTGAATATAGAGATTGCCAGCGTGTCGTCATCATGACGTATTCCCGGCGGGGAACGCAAAGCATTGTGGGAATCTATGGCACAAACAACCGCGCCAGACTTTGAATTTGTGGAGGCAAGAACGCCAGTTTCAAATATCTACTGCTCTGGTTTGAAGATGCCGTCAACCTGCTGTGTTGTGAATTGCAACAGTCGTTCGCACGATAGACAGGGCAAAAAGATCCGCAATGGACTTTCGTTTTTTTGTTTACCAGCATGGAAAGTTGGGCAGCAGGTTAATGTCAGCGGACCACACCTTATGTTCATAGGGATCCAGCCCTTTGATTGTCTTTATTTTGTCCTCGTATCGTTTCTTTGCGGCTGGATTTAGTTTTAGGCGGTATGGTTCTTTGTTGTTTCCCTTTGCCCGCTGCATTGTGCCAGTTAATTCTGTTTTTTTATTGTACTTTTGTTATTATTTAGGGGAGCGCCGGGTCGATTGATACACTTTTCATTTAGACGTCTTTTTCAAAGATGACGTTATGTACACAAACATTTTTATCATGTGATCAACAACTCACATGTGTATTCTCTTAGTTACAAGTGTAATTTAACACATATGTTGGATGATCACGCTGTTTTATAACTTTGAACGTAAGTTGACATGTGTCTCAAACGCCCCACCTATGCGGGTCGTTTGAGACACAGAGGAGGGACGGTTGAAACAGCGTTTTAAACAGAAACTACTGACATTACTCTCGTTTTTATGCAGCATATCGGACAACATACTAGTGTACTAGTTATTGCCAAAATGTCACATAATTTCTCACAATATAAATAGGTCAAATAAATATTTTTGTCCCGTGCGTAATTGTCAAGATCCGCATTTCGATTAAACTCGCCTTTCTTCTTTTGTACGAGTTGTTGGACAACTGCATTTTCATTTCATTTACTTATTTCCCTGTCCTGAGTCATGTTTATGGAGACACAGTTGAACATATTGTCATTTTACCCTCGGCATTTTCCCCTCACTTTGCTGAATATCTGTTGATTCACGTCATAAACACGAACATTAAAAATATCTGGTGTTTATTAAAAATACATGTTGTTCATTAAAATCGGTTGTTGTTCATTGCAAAACAGTTAGGGTATTAATTTGGTGATTTATATACAGATATTGATCGCGCAATGTGACCACAATCACTACGCACGGTGGCGTGAGGGTCATTTGAAACAGCTGTATCAATCGTCCCTGCAGCGACTACTGACACTTCAACCTGTTTTGCCTCTAAACTTCAAAACTATGACATTGCATACATTAGGACCTGTTTATGTACGAATTCATCTGTTGTTAGGTGATATTATTATTGCATGAAACACACAATACAACTTTTGATCACAAAAAAACTACCGCACCTAACATTTTACTTTCCGTAGTCAAAAACAGGTTCGCGCTAATAACTTTTGAATGGCGTGACGTAATTTCACAAGCTTTCCCAGGATTGGTCGGTGTTGAGTGCTGAACATAGTGACAAAATCTGACGGTTCAAGCTTGTGTGGTTTTCGAGGAAATCGCTGTGTATCAATCGTCCCGTGTCTAGCGCGCTATGTAGATCGGGGGAAATTGGCCAAAGATACCCACAATCCTTTGCGTTTCTGATGACGTTGCCGCCCAGTTGGTCACGTGTCTTGGCAATCTCTATAAGCCGCACCAGCTAAATTTTAAAAGAAAATACACATTTAGGCCGCACTTGACTATAAACCGTAGGTTTTCATGTTGTAATATGAGATATTTACACAGAAAGACAGTAGGGAACTGTGCAAGTCCGCTCGCTTTTCCGCTGTTTTGGTTATGCTCCTCTCGCCTACTCTTAACCGTCATAAACAAAAGATTACGGGTTACAGAGTGCGTTTGTGTTGCGGTGTGCAGAGACGATAGGTGGTAGGCGGCGTCGTTCTCCATTTGTTTGGGAACATCAGCATGTGAAGGACTTTTGGGAAGTCGTCGTCCAGCAGCACTTCACCCACAAACTCTGGCTCAATTCGCAAAACCTGTTTCCATAACAAAAAGTCACATTCTCCTTTTATCGATACACTGACAACCCCCCCCCCCCCCCCCAGCGTAAAAAAAAGTTTTTGCGAATTTACTGCCTTTTTTCGAATTTCTGCCGTTTCCAGCCAAGTATTTATTCGCAATTTTTGAAAATGCGAATAAGAAAAGGTGGATGGAAATGCAACTAGTGATAGTTGTGTGGTCTGGTCTCTGAGCTGCACACCTGCAGCTCGTCAGACCTGCAGGACTCACCAGCTGAATCACATTGATAATTAAAGTTGTCCTTCTCTGACCCTCTCGGAAACCTTCCAGGTAACCTGAACTGAATTAAACCTGTTTTATCAGCTTCATCGACAGGTTATGAATTATTTGAAGCTACAACAACACAAATATGCCCACATCCTAAATTCTGTACAAGCAGAGCTCACAGTTAGCCGTCTCTCTCGTGGCTCAGTAGGGAAAAATAACAGAAAACATCCTGTGTGAATTTTCAGAGCAAGAATACAGTATAATAAAAAGTTATTCAAGGGTAAAAAAAAAATATTTTCTACATACTTCTTGTCAGAGGGATGATAAAACAGATAATTGAGAATACAAGTCATGGTCAATGTGGCTTTTGGATAATAGATTGAAGCTGAATTTTAGGGAGTGAGACAAATTAAATTGAAAATGAAATAGAAAATTAAACACTAAACTCTGCAATGTCTTTGTTATTTCCACCACTGTGTCTCCAGCTGTGTGTGTGTGTTCTCCCAGTGCTCTTGCACACTCAGCTTCATGGTTTCTCTTTTGTATTCCTTTGTATGTATTCCCCTCCTCACACTGCCTTCTGTCTTTCCCCCTCTTGAACTTCTTCATCTGCATTAAGAAACATGAAGCATGCTGGAGGATTTGATGTTTATGTCTCAAGTGAATTTCAGGTTCAAAGCAATATATCTGAGATAAGATGGCAAAGTGACCAGCATTATATTGGTATGCATTAGCATGTTATCCTATGGCTTTGTGTAGGAGAATCGCTAATGATACTGGGACCTCTTTGATTTTCTGTCTGCATTTGCTTTTAAAGGTCAGGAATTGAGGCTCAACTAGATTTTCTTCTTTCTTTTTTTCTCTTCAGTGCTCTTAGATTGTTGTGCTACTGTATGCATGATTTGGTGTTATAGAAAAACTCTCAAAGGATTCAGTCTTTGTCAAAGCTATGATTACTCCCTAATCTATATTCTTTTCATTTTTCATGTATGTATTTTTTTTTGTGAAACATATTATGACAATAGTCTGAAATTTAAAGGAAAGTGATTTTTCTGCGTGAATGTCATTAGTGTGAATACATTACCTGGACAAACAAGGGTTCTGTGTCACTCCTGCCTAAAATAACTACAGACTTAACAATGGGACTAAAACCATTTTGTGTTCAAGATCCTTTTTTTGTGACGCAAAAGAGGGTCTGGGGTGGTCAAACTGAATCAGAATATAACATGGGCTCTCATTGAAGTAACACAATGCAAGTGTTTTATGGCACCAAAAATCTCCAGTTGCAAAATGGAGCCCTTTGAATGTGAACCAGGATTGCAGTCAGTGTTCTCTGTGGGTGAAAATGAGTTGCTGGGATAAGGACTGGACATTTAAAACACCTGTCATAGCCATGGACAATTAAAGAGAGGATCCATCACATCTGTCCTTTCAGCACAGTTTATTTACTACTGTTATTAGCTGCTCCATCACAGCACAGCCCGCTTTCAGGATAAAAGCTTTGGACATATTCATCACGAATATACTTGTCAGCACCAAAATCAGAGAACAATACAAAGGATGCCCATTGATGCACTTTTGTGGACACTGATGTAGTCTGTACGAAACCAAAAAAACTATAATAGAAACAGCTTATTCAATTTAAGTCTAAATATGTTCTCAGTATTTCCTGAGGCCACCGTTACCTTGGACCAAAGTCTGATCAGTTTCTCGAATTTTATGAAGCTCTTTTTAGGTGTTGTGTTCACAAGGCTAAAATTGTGTTTTGTGAGGTCACCACACCCTTGACCTTTAACCTCAAATCCGTTCAGTTCATCCTTAATCCAAGTGGAGATTTTTGCCAAATTTAAAGTTTTTTCAAGGCACATGGAAGTGTTAAATATGAATAATCCCTCTTGAAGGGACACGCATAGTGTTCATGGGAATGGAAAGAAAAACAAAAACAAACCAGCTGTAGCAGAGGCATAAAATAATGTTGTGCAATGTAATTTATCAACACATGCTCAGCTCGCATATTTTATATTTTTTATATAGTTCAACAAATTAGATTCGTATACACTGCAGAGGTTTGACAAATGATGGCTTGCATAGCTGAATTTAACTTGAGAATGCAAGGATACAATTTTAAATGCATGACATGAACATTAGAAATTAGATTAGAAACCACTAAGGATGAACAAGGAGTGGATTTATGTTTTTCATTGTATGTCTGTGATTGTTACACCATAGAAAATCAAGAAATGCCTGAAAGACGTGACAACACTTTCTCAACACAGAATACATGACATATGGCATCTTTTAAGCTGTACAGTAGGTACTTACATACAAAATTGTACAACAGAAAGAAAAGAAAAAAACGCTTCAAATTCCAGTCAGGATTCATGCTTTGAGATTACTCACAAATGGTTTAGATGTTTTAGGGTTAGTGAGTGATGATGTTGATTGATGGTCCAGTGTTTGTTATTATCCCTCCACATTGTTGATCACTACATCTGCACTTTTTCACTCATTAACACATGATGGGAATAACAAAATCCCATGACGGAAATGATGACACTTACTGTAACTGCTGCTCTACAGAAGCAAAGGGACGCCCACATGAATTGTTTTTGTAGTGGCTCTGTGGGTGGGAAGGCAACTTATTTAAGCACAGTATGGGGATATGTTGCATTACTCTTCAAAAACTCCCAGTCATTTATACGTATTGGTCTGATCTCACAGTAGCCAGCAGCTTTCATTTCCTTTGGCACAAGTACAGTTTTAAAGAAAGATGGCAGGTTTTTTCAGCGAAACATATGATTTCCTCTTTGAAACGGACCATTGAATGAAGTGTCATCATTCTCCTTGAAATGAAATAGATGGCCCCTTAACTTTTCTCTCAGTTTGAGTTTTTCTTTAAATTTAAGCATCAGTGTTTTCTCATTTTTACCCAGCATTATGCAGATTTGGCTTCACTATCCACACATTTCATACCACAGCAATTTTTTTAAGTCCTTAACCTACAATATGGAGACATAAATAGCCACACAGAAAGTTGTCATCAGAAGTTTAGAGTGTTTTGGGGTGGGCAGGAACTGTCTGGTGCTGCCAAGTCTCCCTTGTTTTCAGAACTCCATGTTGGCAGGTACTGTACTGTAGCACAGAAGCTGGAGATGGAGTCGGCCAAAACAACTCTAGGGCTCAAAACAATTCTAAAGAGAGCTGTTACACTTGCCATTTGGGTCACAGGCTGCAAATAAATAAGTTGACTGAGAATAAGTGATGTAGTTGTAACAAGGCAATGGGCTACTTGTGGTGTTGGTACTTATATACATGGCACCAATATGTGGGGACCAATATGTACCCAGACCTACACACAGCATGCCATTGATCTACTCTGTCTCGTGCCTTAGGTATGACTGTGAATGTAAAAAACAAAAACAAAAAAAACACCAAATTAATAGTCTGACTAATCACAACCCAAGCAGCCATTACAAACATCTAAGTGGATATGACCAAGCATACAGTCTGTGCAAGCTAACATCCTGAGCCTGTATCATCACAGGCTCAAAGGACTTCCCTGCCGTTTCACTCAAGGGATCCTTGAGCTTCAAACAGCTACACCCTTTGAACATGTGGAGCAGGATTGCCAGGAGACCTCAACATCATCTTCTCTGGTGGAAGAATCTGTCTTCAGCTCTGGTACTTTACCAGTTCTGATTCGTGTTCTTCTTGAGGAGACAGAGCAGGGATCACTGAAGGCACACCAAACTGTGACCTATGCAAAGACAATGATGGCAAGACTTTGACCAGAGTCATTTTGCCTGTTGCCTCACAGAGACTGGCTGACTGGTTGACTGACTACAGAACAGACAGAGAAGTTTTCTTGTCTGTCCTCTGTAAGTTGACCAAAGAGTCGAGAGAGTGTGCAAAGACAGAGAGGAAGAGGAAGGCCAAAGAAAAGAAAAGAAGTGAGCGGCAGCATCCATCTGACTCCACCTGTGAAGCGCCTCAGTGTATGAAGAGATGATCCAATAGCTCTCATGAACAAACAAGGACATCCAGCAGTTCCTGGAGGACCTCCAGGTCTTTGGTGCTTCACAGACAATTAACCTGCTGCAGTCTTTGACCCGTGGCCTCAACATGAATGTAATGCAAACAATCAACTTTGAACTCCCAGACCTGAACTGAGCTCTTGTGAATGTGACTGACTGTGTTTGTGTCCTGCGTCTATAGGGGTAGGTATAGAGGTCAGTCACAGTCAGTCTCAGTGTCTGGTCGGGCTGGTGAGGCCCTAAGCCGCGTCCTGCATCAGGGCCCATGTTATCTTCCATTCTAGGAGAGGAGAAGAATAGACACAAGGAGGAAGCACGGAGAAGAACACACAGTGGGGAAAAAACCGTCATTAACATTTGAATGAGCAACCTGCAATGATAGAATAGTGAAATGCACAAAACTACACAATAACATGTTAAAAATTCATAAGCTTATATATATTTAAAAAAATAAAATAAAGTGTTTTAATAAAATTCTCTGGATCTGTGTCCAGTGGTAGATCTGGATTCTACAGTATATGTGGGCGCGTGGAGCCTTACTGTAGCTGACGTGAGTACTGTACATCCTGTCCCCCATGAAACAAAGCACAACAGAAGAACAAGTAATCACAAAAGTTGATGTAAAGCTGTTGGTGCCTCACAGCTTCTGTCAGTGGATGCAGCCAAAATTAGGAAACCATGACTCAAAAGGAAAGCAATGATTGTTAGGCACATTGATTTGAAAATGACACAAACACTGGCTCATTAATTCATATTGTCAGGCTGGGTCAGTTAACGAGGTCAGTCTTCATGATGTTTGTTTTTCCAAAGCAGTTATTTTAATCCATCCTGAGCCTGTTTAACTAACCACAACTGGATGTTTAAGATTACAGCAAAAACCAATACATTCACATTTTCCCTTAAAATTCAGCAAAAACCTGAAAACAAACAAACAACACTCCACTCTACCAGTGAATTAAAATGTGGCTGTTTCTGGTAGTCCTGGTAGTAATGATGCCCAAAACTGTGGCAATACCCAGAAGCATAAACTGATGGTCTACCAGACTTTACAACATCATGGTAAAAAAATATTAAACATGCAGTTTGGTTTGTGGGATGGTCACGGTCTGGTGAGGTTTACAGGCGCAAAACCTACTTTGTCGGTCTTGATCATGGGTTCAGTTAAAGTAAGTGTTCCCCCAAGGGTAGGGGAAGTTCTTCAACATGGTTACAATAACAAACACACGCTTAAGGTTGTGGAACAGTCATGCATAAACAAATCAGCGCTGGCTGCTCTGTAAAACCCCCGTGTTTGGTCCACCCATTCATCCACTCCCAGTGCAGATTAAGTTGTCCCATATAGTACATTGTCACATGACTACCTAATTTGCCTACTTCTTAATTAGTATGGCTGCTACAGCTCCCACAACTAAACGTATCTATGGGTTTTAATAAGCAGCTTGCACAGAGGACCTAAGGGGTCATTTCTTTTTACAAGAGAACAATCTCTTTTAGAGCTGCATGCATTGAGTGAGAACTTGCTCTGTTCTCTTTCCAGGGTAAAATGGGAATGAAGCCCAAAGGACAGAGAAAAACTCGAGGAGAAAGGCCTGGGGGAATGGTTAGTGTATTGTAATAATGAAAATGGAAGTTAGGTCTGTGGTGGAAAGAACCTGAGCAACAGCTGGAAGAGCAGGGACATAAAATAAATGAGAAAAAACAAGGTGTTTTGAACAACAAGGGATTTTGAAAATGGGACGGGTGGTTTAAAAAAAAAAGGATGGATGATGGAGAGAGGCCTGGGAAATTGAACGTTGTGTAACTAGAGAAGTAGAGAGCCTGTAGGGTGTGGGGGTTGGGGGGGGTAGTACCAAAGGAGAGATGAGTGGCAGAGCATGTTAGATAGATAGGTGAGAAAATGGAGGACATAAGGAAATTTAAAGTGAAGGAGAAGGGGAATTAAGTGAAAGGACGGAGGGAATTGAAAAGTGTAGAGAAAAAAAAGTAGTGTGAGGGAGGAATTGAACCGTTCTCACTTTCAGCTCCTATAACTGGCAGGCAGTATGTCGCTGTGTGTGTGTGTGTGTGTGTGTGTGTGTGTGTGTGTGTGTGTGTGTGTGTGTGTGTGTGTGTGTGTGTGTGTGTGTGTGTGTGTGTGTGTGTGTGTGTGTGTGTGTGTGTGTGTGTGTGTGTGTGTGTGTGTGTGTGTGTGTGTCTTAAACAGTTTGAAAGCAACTAAGCTTGTAATAGCAGGTACTCTTCCATCTTATTCTCTCTCTTTCCTCCTCCCCTCGAACCAACCACTTTCCCCCCCTCCACTCCAACTGCAGTGACCAGTGAACAACCCTGCTGAGGAGTGTTTCAGCATCAATAATGATGAGGGAGGAAGAGAGAAAAAGAAATATAGCTTTCCCTCGCCGTGGCCTAGGGGAGTACAGCACAATGCTCGGGACTTCAGTGGCTGCGCGTGCGTGTGCGCAGGCACGTAAAAAGCTTGATGTCGGCCTATTTAAAGTGCATGTCAGGTATACTTCATCAATACAAATAACTGTTGGGAAGAGCTGCTAAATACAAATGAGAATTGCTTTGGAATGAGGAAGATTAACTGCAGAAATAACAGCGGGAGCACAAAGGGGAACAAGGGAATAAGAAAAAAAAAAGTGGGGTGTTGACAGGTGTTGTAGCCAGGGCGGCACCAAGTGGTCAGCCACAGAATAATGAATGTGAAATGATAAATAATTATGGAAACTATTCTGTCTTGTAGCCCATTAAATAAATAAATGATAATGAGAAATGTGTGTTGGGTATTTATAGAGTGGTCGGTTATCCAAATTGGATCCCCTCACATAAAAGTTTCTTTTGGGGCATGGCTCCCATCCATTTAGATGAAAAGCTCCTAGGTGATCTAAGAGTGTGACTCACAAACACATCAATTTGATTGTTCTCTCTGATAGTTTTCCACACTGAGCTCCCTGGACCCTGCAGTGTGCACGACTCTCCACAGGGCAGAGAGACAGAGAGTGGGCGCCAGCTTAGGCTAAAATTATAACTTTGAATTGATCCACTGTTTACCTGTTCTTTTACACTTGGTATCACAATACATGTGTTATGCAGATGTAAAGTTGTTTCTTCTCTGTCTACAGTATATGCTGTCAGTACTTTTATAGTTTACTCTGTGTCAGCAAATTAAGACCAAAATCAAGAATTAATTCATCTTTTTAACAAGTACTGCCTGTGTGAGCAAAGGCAGATACAGCTACTGTGTCATGGGCCTCTTTAATGATGGAAAACAAAAGTCAATAGCTTAGCTGGAAAAGTATTTTTGTTGTTTATTGTCTCCCAAGGTGCAAAAACTGTATAAAACACTGAAAACATTTCTTCAGGAGACACGGGTTTCCTCAAACTAGCCAAGCTAGGCCAAGGTAGCTCCTCTAATTTTTTCACAAATCGCACACTGGAAACCTCCAAGCAAAAATATGTCTAAGAAGCCTAAAATAGCTATTGTATGACGTCACTCACATACAGTAAGAGCACAACATATTAAGACTTTATAACCAGAGAGAGAGAGAGAGAGTCTGTGGTACTGAAAAAGGAGAGAGGAGAAAAGTTTTGGTGTCGGTGCACCATACAACACACCTCCGAGGCATAACGGTATGGGGTAACCAGTCAAAGTTGATCAGTCACAGAGCAGTGGACTCAGTCAGCCTAGGTAGTTCTTCTATTAGTCTAACCAGTCTACATTAGTCTGCCAGTCATCTCTACAAAACATATGCCAACACATCCATTCACAGATAACATTTGACTAACGTAACAGTCAAATGATCACCATTCACCACCACCAGTTTAGCCAACGATAGCTACCAGCACAGCAGCAGAGCAGACATGAAGTTGTTAGCCCGTGAGAGAGAAAGAGACAGGGAGAGAGATGGTCAGGCTTTGCATGAGCTACAGTATTTACACACCGCTGCCCTGCCAACAACCGGAGAACTGTGAAGTACTGAAAGTAACATAAATATTGAACATAACCTTCTCTACCCTCACAGAGCTGTGTGTAGAAATGTGTAAAAAACAGTTTTAACATTTCCAACTTTTCCATTAGAAAAGGACCAGCGGAGGTCTTCTCATGAGGTTCAGTTCACAGTGATATACTCAGAGATTTGGCAGTTAGAGCAAGAAATATCTTGCCACTTTACACAGGAAGTATGTGCTTTTGACTCCACAAATTAGACTTCACTCACCAGTAAACCAGCAGATCATTAGCTCTTTTTTTCTGTAATTAAGGCCAAAACATTTCATAATAATGTATGTAATGCATTGGGCATCATTATCAAGTGACTGCCCATTACACAACACTCTCTGTGTTTCCATTGTGTGAATATTAACAGCCTACTCAGCAAACCATACTATGAATAATTTCTCAGGCTCATAGAGCAGAAGTTGTGTTTCATCTACAGACAGATCACGTACACTGCCTCATGATACTTTTTGACATTAACGTCATTGGTGGCAAAATTGACTTAAGATTTTTACACCTACGATGCATCCAATGAATGAGTCCATTAGGTTTGTTCCATCCTGCTCCTTGTGCGTACATATATCTCCATAACGGCAAATTAATTTTGTGGCCAAATGGAGGAATATAGAGTCTGTGATGGTGGAGCGCTCGGTTGAGACTAAATGTTTAATGCGCTGTGTGTACATGTGTTGGGAAATGTATGTGTGCTATCCCTAAGTGTGTCTGTGTGTGTGGACTAAATGTTTAATGTGCAGTCTTCGCTCTTTCATTTTCTACATTATTAATCAGCCAATAAGGTGACTCTTTCCCTCTAATCTCACTGGGAATTATCTTGCTTTGCTCATTACCACGCACACATTTATATGCAAATATGTACATAGGTGCATACATGAAAACACATGCACCGACAAGCTTTGTGAAAAATTAGGTCTGGGGACAAACTGCACGAATACACCCTATTTAATCTAGAGCACAGAATTGAGCACGGAAAGGATGCTGCAGAGATATTAACTTTAATTGTGTTGCGAATTGTATTGGTTGTTAAACATGCGCCACACATTCTGTAGAAATAGACCTATCTTATTAGTCTAAATCACAAATTGTGACTGCAATCAAGAGGAAGGAACACATTTCCATGAGCAGAGACGCTATTCATTTAATTTACGCCAATGAAATTATGGTCAATTCCACAGACTGCGAGAGGCACAAGTCAAACCTTTAGTGTAAAATCTAAACTGCCCCCTAAACAGCTGAGTGTGTGGTCTTTTGCCTCACCCCCCATGCCTTGTGATTTCCTTTAGAGTAAATCTATTAAATGAACTTAGATAAAATAAATAAAAATAAAATTATTGACGCTAGCAACGAAGATGTACTACACCAGTTAAGACTCCATAGAAGTGAAGCCTCTTCATTACACCTACATGAAGATAAGAGATGTGACAGGATCCCCTGGAGACTAGAGCCTGGCGTATGGTGGAGTAAAGCCAGCAGGTGGTTGATGGAAATTGCCTTTACTTGATAGGGTTAGGGATACTGTCTAGTACATGTATCTTATTGAAAGAAAAGAAAAGGTCTGTGGGAGAACATAACGTCAGTGGACCAGAATTTAACCTGGGGCAAAACTTCATCTTTTTAGCCTCGTATTAACCATATGAACTCTTCAATCATGCTGTCTGCTTCCCAATCTCTCACTCACACCACTGTTTTCTCACAGCCCTTGTCAGTCTGGTTCTCATGTCTTGACAGCACCAGAGCTTACCAAACATTGTAAGAGCAGAGCCCCCGTGACTGGTCTTTACTGAAAAAGAAACAACACAAGTGCTATTTGAACATGCTTAAAAGAAAAGAGAGGCAACGGGCCCTGAAGGTATTAAATATCAATATTCTCCAAGGTAGTATCGCCAGATCTGCAGGAGAAAATCCCCAGCTGTTTAAGCCTAAATAGTGCAGCTCAGGTTGGATCCACCAAAGATTTTTCCTCCAGGACACACCTCAGATCTAATATATACCTCAGCCTGATGTGCTGCCTCTCCCTTATCTTCAGTTAGGCATTGATTAGTTTCATTACAGCTTTAACAGCAGCTCTACACAGCATGACGCTTACCTCCCAGGTTGTGAGAATATGAGAATATGGCAGAGAAGAGAGACCTGAGTTGGATACATAATGAATGTTTAATTAAAGAAAAGAAAAATAACCGTTTTAAATTGTTGCATTTATTCATTTACCACATACTGATATTCCTCTAAAACTCACCTGCCCTTATCTGGTCCTGAGACATATGGTGGCAGAGATTAGAGAGCCATTCTGCCAGTGTGGCTAATAATGTAAAAAGCAGAACATACACATGTTGTTAAAGGAAATGTTAACATGCTGAACACATGTAATTCCTGTGTTTGTATTAGAGATGTTCCGATACCATTTGTTCGCTCCCAATAGCAATTATGATACTTGTGTTGTGGGTATCAGCCGACACCGAGTATAGATACCGCTGCCAGTGTTTTATTTTTTGAAAATTTATAATTTTATACTGTGCATGCGTGCGTACGTGCGTGCACGTATACTACTATGCTTGGCATGGATGTGATAAGATTCATAATGTTGTAAGTCCTGGTTCAGGTTGAACCTTTTGTAAAACATGAATGAATACAGCAAAATAATTTAACTTCCTTCAAAGTCAGACACTGAAACTGAACTGAAAAAGAAGAACACAATCTGTGAATGAAAAACAATTCCTTCAAAAACTGCTAAAGTACAGCCACACATACTGGTGCAGTACACAGTGATACAAGGATACATTTTTCAACTCATTCATACCTTTTTTTTTCACTCTGGTCCAAATGCTGCACCATTGGCAGAGCATATTGTTTATATTTTGTTTTATAAAGGGATCGCCCCAAAGGTGGACTGTAACCGCGCTAACAGAGCTAACTGGTTAACAGATTCCTCTTTCTAATACGATATGGTATCAGATCGGTGCCTGGACTTCACTAGTTTGTATATATTTCAAGTGACGTCACTCATGGACTGTGGATTTTCACCTCATAATTTTAAGTCACAAATTGATATGGTCATTTTAATACAATTTAATAACAATATCTAATAGGAGTGATTACATTTTATATCCAAATGGTCAAAGATCAACTTCACTGTGACATCATAATGTTCAGCAATAACACTTGGGGCCGTAATTCAGCACCGTAACTCAGGAACAGATGGGGAGGATGTGACCGTATTTTCTGTAACTTGGCTGGTAGACAGAGTCAAACAATTGCAAGGTGGTCAATCTAAATCTAATCTGTATAAGAATTGCACTTATATCCCACAGGTTTTTGTACTCTGTCCATTCTCTCTACTTGATTGTAGTTAGTGTATAAAACGTATGCTAGGAGGTTGGCTCTTTACCTCATGTCATTGAGATGATTTTCTCCACTGTAGAGACATGGTTGATTGTCAAGTGGCACTTCTAAATGACCCCCAAATCCCAGTGTAATCAATATTAAGTGTTCAACTCAAACACTACTCACACTAAAATAGCCAATAAGCCAGCCACTTCATTCACTGCTTGACACTATATTTCACACACTTTAACTAACACGTGAGTTGGAGTACTGTAAATTTCTTACATTTCATCACATGCTTCACATGGTTAACCTCAGGTGTGACTAAAAAGTTGCTGTCAATTCAATACCCATCTTGAGTTATTACAATAGCCAAGTCTGTTAATTGGGTCATTAATTTTCGTAACAGACTTTTTAATTTGGTAATTAATTGGGGTAATAAATTGAAGGCATTAGTTAAGGCAATAAATATATTTACATTAGCAGTTTTCTACCATGCAGTACATCTCTCTCCTTAACCATCGACTGTATTAATAACTCCCTAGGAAGCCCATTATGTACAATTACTATAATAATGTATTGATCCTGGGTTATGTGTCAATAATAATGAAACAAGGCTGATTTTAATCTTATGCACATCATCAATATGTTATTGTTGTATATGCAGCCACAAAAGAAGGATGGGAGCGAGACGGAGTAAAGGAAGAGAAATGAAGAACAGCCAGTATAACATTATTATAATTTAGCAGGAAGTGATAACTGACAGACAAGTCATGACATGAAATAATGTCATACAGTGAAAAAATTAAATTACACTGAAGAGCGAGTCCAGACCAGCCAAAAACCCTCTCTCTGACAAGTGTGAGATTTGTTGTTCCCATGCATGCTGAGATTGTTTGTTATTCATCTTTGTGTAATGTAACTTAGACATCACTCTCTGTAATGACTTTGGTTTAATGGAGCGCTCAGCAAAGTATCAATCAACTGTACTGCTCCATCTCAAGCTTTGGTTCTTGGCTCTTATCCTTTCATACTGTCCCAAGTTCCCCACATTTCTCAATCTAGCCACTTGAAATTCAAAAGAAAGCCTCAGTCCTCTCACACTCCATTCAGTCAGACATAAAAGTGGTATTACTTAAATAAGTAAGTCTTTTCTGACTCCATTTAGCTGCACCTGCTGCACTTGGCTTAGGGAACGTTTTTGATAAATGTCAGTTTACATTAACACAATGTTCTCTCTCTCTCTCTCTTTTTGATTTTCTATTTATGTGTGCCTTTTTTAAACTATCATTCATCTTTTAAATATTTGTTAATGCACTCTGGCTGTTTGTCTGTGGAATCCTTCCTGTTCTCTCATAGGATGCCTGTATACACTGTCTACTAACCTCACCTCATGTTATTGGTCTTTGGCACTATTATGTTTCGGAAATGTAGTTCAATTTGCAAAGTGAGTTTGCAATAGCCTCACATCGACTTCCCAGTTCATTTCACAATCAGTCAGTGTTGTATTGTGATTGGTCGGTTTGTAAATGCAGGTCATTGCAATAGTGGCATTGTAGAATCTAAATCCTGAACACATATCATCCTTTTGACAGCTGGCCTTCGGTCAGTGAAGCTCTATAGGTCTGCCACACCGAGAGACCTGTTTCTCATACATCATGGTCTGTGACAGGCCAAAATGAAATTATTTATTTATTTATTTTGTTTTTTTTGTTTTTTGGTGACTTGCTGCAGGCAAAGAGGAGGCTGAGATTTAGAAAATGCTACTTTGAAAGTTTTAGATTTTCTTTTTGACAAAGCATAGAAAATGGTCCCATTGTGCTACAGGCAGCTGGACAATAAATGGCAGCCGTGTTAGAGGAAAAAAAAGAAAAAAACATTTGCTGCTAAAATACAGGCAACACACACCTGTTGTATTGTTACCCTGTATGGAGAAACATGCCAATTCTGATCACATTTCCCCAAGTTAACTCATGCTGTTGAAATAAATACAGCCACATGTAGACATGAAGGCCTGTGCATCACTTTTAACCGATAAATGGCGACAGCCCTGGATCTCAAGGCTTAAATAAAATCCCTGTGAACTTCAGAGGACACTGGAGTTTTTTTTTGAATTTGGAGCATTGCTGTGACTGCTGCTCATCCAGGGGTGAAGTGGAAAAAGATGCTCACAGGGTTGTTTGTCCCTGGCCCTGTGTCCTTGACACACACTGGCTTTTTCATCCCCTCTGATATTGCTCAAATAAAAACCTCCTTTTGTTGTCTTTCTCTCACAAAACAGGAAACACAAGGAAGCAAGTGTATTCTGTAATACTGGATTTACACAATTTACACATGTACATTTACGTAGGGACATAGTAGGTGGAAGATAAAGAATGTATTCCCACCAAAATTAATATTTCAACTGCGTTCTAATCATAAAGTGTCTTGAGATAATATCTATAATAATTGGTGCTATATAAATAGAAGTAAATTGAATTCTCTCAATATACTGAGACAGCTCGTTTTTATTCCCCTTTGTCACCATTGCTCTTATTGTATCATTACATTTTCATTGTATGAAAGATGGATATCAGAAATATAAATATACAACCATGAAATGACCATGAGACAAGGACAGGCGAGCTGAGCGTGACAGCAATGTGACAGGAACAGACACAGGAAGAAATTTAATGACATGTAATGGGGTTTGATGTCGGCTCTTTTCCTGGAGAGAGACTGGATCAATCCTTCGTTAATGGCCCCATGAGAACCACTGTGGACCGCAATCTGTGAGGACAGCTATAGCTTCAGCACAAGACTTTTATTTTTTTAAAGGATATGGTCCTCTATCCTCAGATGCTAATCAATATGGGCATGTCTTTATCAATTGCAATCATGGTAGTGTGGCTATAATATGAAAGTAATTCTCCAGTCAGTTGATAATTGAGCCAGAGGCAGCGGCTTGGTGCAGTAACCAACCAAACACAAGATCAGTAGTATAATTACAAATAAATTCAAACTGCAGTTTAATGGGATTGATCTGCATGGATAATACTCTTACTTGTGAACCTCACAACAATTGAAGGAGCATTGAGGTGTAATTGGATTGACATCTGGACTGATCTGCCCACAGGTGGCAAGGTGTGGGCAGCAGTGGCCTGAATTTATATGTGGTCTGTTCTTTTTCTCACCATCGATTTTTGTTTTAGTCGAAGACTTAGCCGAAAACCTGCTGTGGAAACAAAGCCACATTGCCATTTAGGTTTATTTATTTGTTTTTCATAATCATGCTCATTTTCCTCAGTTTTATCAAAGTGGCCACAGACTGAAAATCCCTCTTTCAGACCATTTTTTGTGTTTCTAGGTCATAAAAGGGATCTTAAACCAGAGAGCCATTAGACTTTATTATTCTATTATGGGTTCTAATCCCTCTGCGCTCATCATTTAGAAAAAAAAAGTCAACCTGCAAATACATTCGCACTCGGGCTTAACACCGGAGCAATAGTGCAAAGGAACAGCTCCCAGTGCAGCAATTTAGATAAAACACATTCAGATGCACACACATAATGCAGAGGCTGGGTGGGGTGGGGTGGGGGGTGGTGGTGGTGTTGGGAGCGGCGCGGTAGAGAGTTATTCGGTAACAATGGTAAAACCAAAATGCACAAGCACATTAGCTTGAAGCATTCTGCACATAGACTGTACAATGAATACTGTAGATATGATGGTTTATGTAGACTAGTGGGGAGTTTGTTATACTGTATAGTTTCTGTGGGGTTGTTGTCACGTGGCAACAACACCAGGCCTCCAGCTGCCCTTGATTTACCTTTCCTGGGTAACCATGACCTTGACAACAGAGCGTCTTCAGAGACATCAGTAATTCATGCTCGTAAATTACTTAATTTGTATGTTGCTGCTCAAGAACTGAAACATCCAGATTGTAAACAGCGGGCTGACAGCTGTGTATTCAGCAAGTCCTTCAACCTAAACAGAAAGTTGCTCAAACTAAACAAAATACAACTTTTTGTATTTCTTTTTCTAATTTCTTGACAGCATGTAAGAGTAAAAAAAACAAACACTTGTTGTCATGATAACTGTGAGATCTCAGCAGACAAAAAGACAACTTTCACATGACTAACAAAATAAATCATTTATATCTCCTCTGTACATTTTCATGTTTCACAGTTTCCAAATATTGAATTGATGATATTATGTGGATTTTGTGATGCTGAGAACGTCGCAGTCTGTTCACTTGAGTAGAGAACCTCTGCTTGTGTGTCTAAAGTGTCTCAGCATCAGGCAGCAGTGCATTTAAATTCACTTAACCACATCTCTGTGCATTTACATCATCAGTGTTTGTAAATACTACACTGAACTCACAACACTGAGCTGAGTAAATAAGCCTTGTAGAATCACACTGAGAAAACACATTTAACCACTAGGGTTCATCATTAAAGACTCAGAGCCTGAATACTCAGTAAGTCCGTATTTACTCAGTTCTCAGCCTGCTTTTATAGCCCTTAAAATACCATGCTTGATTGTAATAGTTTTAATATGTGTCATTATGCTCAGTGTTTTCCATAAAAGCTTTCTGACACACGACATAGAGTTGTGAGGCTTATTCTGTCTTAAATCGTTAGGGAAAAGAGTTGTTTTGCACATGTGAGTAATTTTCTATGGTGGCCCAGCTGGGTCAACACAATACAAAAGCTTGAACACAAATACACAGCAGCAACACAGAAGTCATAACATGAATGCAAAAGTCACAACTGTATTTGTCATTGACCACTGATTTTGCTCATGATATGTCTTGTATTGTCAAAAAAACAGACATTTTAACAATTTTCATCAGAGTCGGTTTTTAAGTGCATGTGCATGTAGTTTGGTTCACACGCCAGTTCTCTCAACCCATGTTACAGTGTTTAGACTAACAAAGACAAACAGAGCCAACTCATCTTCCTCTCACAAGAACTTAATCTAGAACGAAGGACACACATACAGAATGCTTGACTCTCCTCCAGATGTGCAGATGTATCATTGCATAGCAACATATTTGCCTCCTCCAGCATGCTGTTCCAGGTCTCACCAAATGTTGTTGCATTTGTAATGCAAAGGACTCTATCAGAGTGGAGACACTGGGGCGAGCTGAACTCAACTGCACAGTAAAGACGGTTAAAGAATTTAAATGACTGAAACTAAAATTATTTTATTTTTTGCCTTGTCTCTGTTGTTGAGGCTGGGACTGTGGAAGCTTTTCAGTTGCATTAATTTGGTGTTATGTGGTAAATTTAGTTTTTGTCTTTGTTTAGTTTAGTTCTTCTTGTGTTTGAGAACAGATATGTGCATGATAATGACTTTACATGTGCTGAAGGTTAGTACACGTGCATCAAGCTGGTGTTTGGCAGCAGGTCTCACATAAATGTATGGGAATGTTCCAGAGCTTGGTTAGTCTGCTCTCATAAAGTATTTGATGAAAGGTGATGACGATACAGTAGATGGTGCAGGCTTTCAATTGTGGGCTGAGGATGAGAATGGAACAACTGGACTGTGGTTTAAATGAAATGGACAGCAAGAGTAGGTTGATGCCATCTTCAACACTCAACCCAAGTGGACATTTGAACTCTGGCAAAGCTGCTCATTTCAACTTACACAGCAATTTGCAAGTCAGTTTAATGTAAATTGCAAAATGTGGATGATAGAGGTTGTAGAGGCTTTACTGTGAATATATATTGTAGGTGAGTTATGTGGGACTTACAGGTCTAGGCAGGACACTTCATTTTTAATTTCCTTTTTCTATTATGCTCTCATAGTAGACATATAAAAAGGTAGTTATTATAAAACAAAATGCATGTGTCATTTCCTCCAAGCAGCCATAAAAAAATAACATTTTTTTTTTCTCAAAATAATCAGAATATGCATTGCAATGTCACCTACCACAGAGAAACAACATCTGGCTGGCTGTGTCTGCAGGGTCCACTGAGTGCTGTATGTGCTGCTGCCTGCTGTGCCTGTTCTGTTCACTAGGCTCTTCCCATGAAAAAAAGAAAAAAAAATCTAAATTAATTACAAAATGAGTGAGTATTAGTGTGTCCGTGGTAGTCGCTTGTGGCTGTCAATTGAAAGATCAGGTGTGAGTAATTTGTTATGAAGAATGAGGGTGGTCTTTTATTTAGAGATAAAAAATAAATGCAATCAAGATCCCACATCTGACATTGTTTCCATAAGAAAAGTGGAAAACACATTTTAAATTAGTCATAATCATTTTGCAGGAATTATTTAAAATATCCTGCTTTTATTGTAATCCAGATTAACCCACATTCACATCACATTCACAAAAGCACCTTAAATATGATGGTTTATCCACAACTCAAAGACCAGAGTGGAAACAGAAAAGAAAGGAGGAAGCAGCTCTGTGGGTTCAGACCTATAAACTACAGGTCACTTGTCCGATGTGAGAGGCCAGCTCTTCTCTTAGACCTTCGCTTTCGCCGAGCTTCGTCACCTCCGTACGGAACTCCTCAAACCTGAAATGAGCCGCTCACTGTATGTTTGACTTGTACTGACATACACTGTGTGTATCCATCAACAGCACAGCAGGGCAGACACTTGCCAACGCGGGGGTTTGATGCAAGTCATCAGCTTGAAGGATGGTCTTTCCAACCACAGCAGTAGACCCCCCCCCCCCCCGCCCCCCACTACCCCTGAAAAGTGCTGCTGCAGAATTATTAAGCTTTATAACAACACACAACCGATGGCGTAACCCGGCATAGAAGTTATTACTACGAGAGCTTTTACGCTCACTGAGAAAGAAGCAAGGGAAATATTTGTCTTTGTTCCACATTTTCACCGCCCGTGCATTTTCCATGTTCAACATCAGAGTTATTGTGAAATTTCACGCATGAACATGATACAAATTTACACGGCAGCCTTGTTTGGAAATAAACCAGACTTCTTTCTTTCTTTCTTTTTTGCGTTCTTGGTCTCGGTTCAGCAGCATCAGTCAGAGCCAGAGACTTTTGTTATTACACCCTGAGGTAGACTAACCGTTGATTGACAGTAAAGAAAAAAATATGTTGGTCCGATTTTACGATCAAATATGTCTTGTTCCCACGCTGATATTCCTTTAAAAACATGTGAAGGTTTTTCTATTTAATTACCAAATCAAATTTGCCCCAAATACCCACTTTTGAAGTTCTCCTCCTTCATTATGCAAGCTTCACACTCGAGCCTGTGTGGAGAATTAGCATGCATATTCTGATGACACATTCTGTCTCTCATTTTTACTGTTGTCAGTGTTGGATATTTTTTTTAATGAAATTTAAGAGTGAAAAGGGAAGGTGAAATAGAGGAAGAGAATAATTCACAGAGAAAGGTAATGTGAGAAGAGATTTAATCAGAGGAGGCAACTGTCTGAGCAAAAACTAAAAAAAAAGAAGCTAAAAGTTGTTTCTGGTAAAACTCACTTGAAGATTAGTCATTCTCCACGGCATTGATGGATTGGGTAAACTTGAAAGATGTTCTCTGGGTTGTTCACACCAGCGAGGAACAGACAAAAAAGGAGAGGAAAAGTGAGGGAAGTTAGGAGAAGTTAGGCAAAAAGTGCAGTGTTTTTATGGCTCCTCTGTTCCATTTTTGTCTCCACTATACACCATCCATCATCGGTCAGGGAGAGAGCTACAGACAAACTGAAATTTGGAAATGTTTCATCGCCTTGGCACTCACAGTTTCTCCTTCAACCCATCTTTGCCATGCACTCTGTCTACCAGCCAACCTCCCTCTTCTAGTTTTTTCTGTCTCTCACCATTTGGCTCCAAACTGTTAGTTAGCAGTGGCCAGGTTCGTTTAGCTGGGCTCATAACTTAGCTGGTCACTATAGCTTTTGGTCCAGACCGCTTCACTGAGGAATGATGATGAGGTGTTCAGCTGTTTGGAATACCTATAGTCCTTTCTCGACAATGAACACAATTCCCAACTTTGTTTTCCTTTAATGCTGCTCTTGTAAACGTATTTAGACACTTTGCAATGACCACCTGTCACATATAGTTTTATTGTGGCTGCAGTAGCATAGTACTGACATTACAAAAAAGAAAGGAGGAGGTTAATGAGGACAAACACAGGTCACTCACAAGGCCCAAAGCTGGGCGGCTAATATGTGTATGGCCAACATTTACTTGCCAGTGGTTTGCAGCTCATTTTCGTTCATCTTAATAATATGCTAACTTTTGATTTTGAATATTGATGTGAATGTCACTGTTTGATCATAAACTAAACTGAACAGTCAGAGGATCTCAGTGGTGATTGCAGTTAATGTTTAGGGGGCAGAAGTGTGTGTCGAATTACATTGTAATCCATCAATTAGTTGTACAGACAACTATCATAACTATTCTAGAAGCTCTCCAACTCCAGCTCTTCACTGTCAGTCTTTATGAACAGTTCATCCCCGACACTCACTTGTTTACTGACGGCTGAGTCAGGTATTTTGTTTATTGAGAAAAGGCTTTCTTCCCAAAACTCAGAACAATTTCATTGACATTGTGAAGCAATACATGTAAAAGTGTTCTATAAAATGAAGCATTAGCTAGTAACAGATGTATAAGACATAGGGATTTGCTTTTCAAAAGAAATGGCTTCAAGCAGAACTTTGCTCCCTGTGTTTCACAAAGGTCTGACCTCCATTCTCTCTTCTCTCGTTAGAGTGATTTACGATATCTTCTCTGATATATCAGCCACTGTCTGCTCGAGCTCAGCGTGAGCTCCTGTTGCCCCTGAATGATGCGTCTGTGTACATGACAAATTAGTTGTTGATATGTCCCTGCACCAGTGTGACAAAGATTTACAACTCCTGGCAGCCGACCGGATTCTGATTTTTATTCTGTCTCTGCTCCTCTTGTTACTTTCTTTCCTCCTTCAGCAGGCAGCTGTGTTATCCTAAAGAAGACTTGTCATCTGTTATTCATATCAAAGGCATTCTTTTATGTAACTGATAAGTCATACACTTTCCAGAAAGTGAAAATGGCTCGTTAACATGCAGCTCGTAGGGGAAAAACTGACACTTTTAATGACTTACTGAGAATTCTTAAAAAAGAAACTTTACAAGGTATTTCTCCGCAGCACACTGAAAACATCAAACTGTTTCCATGTGTAACCTCACAGTTCTGCTCTCTTCATCCGACGGCTTCCACTCACTTTCACCCCCAAGTTGCGGTCTCTCTCTCTTGCTGTCTGTCTCTCTGCCCTTTTGGCCACTGAAGCGTATGATTGGACAGCAGTGATGCTGATTAGCATAATGCTGTGGCATTCATCTTCAACCTGCATGAAGTTAAGGAAAGTGTGGACAGGGAATGAGCAGCAGTAACCATTGAAGACAGGGTCAAACACAGCCCAGAGTAGATTAGGCAAATGTCTCATTAGCAAGAGACTTGGTGGAGACCACACTCACTCAGACACTTCCTTATTCACTTTCCCACCTGTCAGGCTGCTGCAGTACTGTGGTCATAATGATAGAATCACTATACAGTAGAAGAAATTGTCAACCTCATTGCCCATTTTGCTTCTCACCATCAAGGGGGTCAAAGGTCAAGGTCACAGTGACCTTATAAACCGAGGTTTTGACTTTATGAACACAAAATATTCAGCTTGAGGAAAATTCTTCAACTTTGGTACAAATGGTCACTTGGATCCAAGGGCAATATTGTTAGACCTATAGGTGGTCAAATGTCATACTGTCCTTAGGAAATACTCTTAAGCCATTACTTAAAGGTATAATATGTAGGAATTACCCCCATCTAGCGGTGCGGTTGCATATGTAAACAAGCGGTCCGCCAGCATGAGGCAAAACAATACAGGCGTGACAGTATGTTGTCATGGTGATGTCGTATTGTTTACTTGACCCACGTTTTACCGTCTTTCTCTCGTCAAGTAAAATTACATCCGGTTGGGCGTCATTCAGGTGTCTGACTGCACCTGAATGCAACATCAGTGCCTCCGTCCTTCCTCACACTACACAGTGGTGACAGTTTTAACAGGCGCTACTGTACCTGGAAAACTTTCTCCCTGAGCCGACAGCTCCGGTGAGTTTCTGTGGTTACCTACAGTCACGCTGCCACTGAACGTAAAAAATGGCGATGCAACATGGCAGCCAAGGTTCGGTGCGTCGCCCACTTATGTATTTGTAACAACTTGTCTCATTCTAAGGTACGAGAAAGCTTTCATTTGTATGCGGGTGTGATTCGACTTCAGTGGAATATGTATTTATGAAAGCAATATTTGATTTTTTGCTAATAAAAAGTCAAACAAGTTACATACTGGGGCTTTAAGACTTCACACATTGTTAAAATTTTACATGATTCTTGATGTAACGTTAAGTTAGTCTGAATAGTGAAATTCGACCACATCTGATATAAAACCAAACGGTAAATAAATCAAAATCAGACGTGAACCGGTATCAGGTTTCTGCTATGAGGGATTTATTAATGGTGCACAATGTGCTTATTTGTTAACTTGTTAACACTTTATAAATCATTTATAAGCTGTTATGAAACAATAAATAAAACGGGCAGTGGCTGTTACTTGCCAAATAGCCTAATAACCTACTGTTAAACCTCATATCTTTTTGTCTTCTCTATCACTTGTCTGCTTCACCATATAACCTGTTTGTTAAGTTACTAGCAATTAACCACCATCTAAATTGCAATGGTTAAAAAGTTTAATTTGGCAGATCAGTCATATAAATTATCATATCAAATGACCAGATTCATGTCGAGCATAAAACCCATCATTGCTTATTAACAAATTACCATAAGGATCTTTTTACCAGTTATAAATGGTGCTAAGTCATTTGTAAGTTTAATGAACAGTAGCATTACGTTGGAAAGAAACACTGGTTCTGGATTGGCACCTCAACCCCTAGACCACAGGGACACCCCTTACAGGTATTTTTAAGACACACAGATGCTTCATAATTTCATAATGATGCAGCTGGCCACAACTTTGTAGAAGTGCGATGCCAGGAAACCGGCATGCACAGCAGACCTTTTTCACAGAGGTCATTTGGATGTGTCACAGTAGGAAGGCACAGGCGTTAATGAATGATGGCTGAACTCCATTCAGGTTCAGGATCCTGGCATTTTGCATTCAGGCACACTGTCACACTGCCTTACTTGAATACTTTAATAAAGTCACATTATAAGTGCATTCTGTGATATAACAAGTCAAAATGTCAGCTGTGAAAAAGCCCTACCAGGACCGCCAGCCTAAGTGGAATACAAGTAGTCTTTCTCATTACACCTGTGTTTTACATTTGCTAAAGCATACATAAATTATATTATTATGTAACAGCATTAAGCTGTGCTCCCAGCGTTTACTCTGCACTTGACCCAGCAATAAGTGCAGCACACACCTCTTATCATATGCAGGCAGGATGCTTTCTGCAATTTGCATTCAGCACTCACCCAAGGTGCTGCTTTAAACATCTCTCTCTTTCACCTGAACAACAGGAAAGTAAATGAGCAATCTGCTCTGACTTCTTAGCATCTCCAGGGCAGCTTAGTGGATGGTAACATCAGCTAAAGGCCTGCAGTGAGTCATGATAGTCAAGATTTAATATTTACTTTTTTCAGCACTACATGACATAGTAGCTTATAAAGTTAGATAATAGATAAAGATGTTACCGGTACCAGCCTGAACAATCCATAGTTGTGGTATCTATATCTATGGGTATCTATTGTAATGTTGCCTCTACGACTGCGATTAGGCTACATGTCTTTATCATGTTACAATATAAACAACTACACACAGTGTCATTTATCCATGTAATTCTGACTTTGTTGCTCTATATATGGCATCATACTTTTCTTTATAATCCTCTTATAATTACTACAGCCAATACATGTCACCTAGCAACAAAAAGTATAGGTCACAATAACCTTGTGCACAAATGACTCATGATGAAGTCAGTGGATCAGTGTTGTGTGGGCTTTGTTGTCACATGTGTTGAGGTTTGTGAATTCTGCATGAGTGGAAAGTGGATAAACTGGACAGCTCACTGCAGCTAAACATTAACTACTCATACATTACAGTCTGCTCCTCTAGATGCCATTCATCATGCTGCTGTCAGTTTGTCCTTTATCTTTTAATCGAATGCCCTTGGTGATCTCTGGTAACATTTCGATTTTACTTAAAAGGAGAAAAAGTTTGAAATTTGTAAGAGAGAAAGTAGTTAAAAAAATACTATTTCAAAGTAACTTGAAATGCCTGGGTGCTCTGGGCCTCTGTAAAACTTTCAGAATGTGCCATCAAATACCTTGAGAAGTTTTTGAATCTCACTTTTGAAAAGTTGTTCAAACCCAATAGACGGGTAAGCTGGCACAAGCTGAAAGAAGCGCGAGAGGGAGGGACAGAAACACAAACACAGGGAGAAGGACACAGGTACAAGTTGAGAGAAATAGTGGCACAATGTGTGCTAATAGAAAAGAATAAAAACACCTCACAGAAGAGTTTGTGAACAGACAAAGGGAAAGGAAAAAAAGGAGACACAGATAGGATGCTACCGTTAACAAGGTGGGAAAACTATTCACAATACAATAGTATTGAGGACAGACATGCAGACAGACTCTGTATTTTTTGGGATTGTCGCCCACCCTTGACCAACAGCCCCACAGATATTGTTAATAATGAAGTTGCTCATCTCATTGCTCTAAGTGGATTGAAAACAGCAGCTCATGCAGTGTTGTTTTGGTAGCGTGACCATGGTGGCTGGCTATAATTTTCTACCACATCACAGGGAGCAATTGGCATAATGGTCTCTCACCAGCAGAACACTGCAGCACTTACGAAAGTGGAAAAATATGATTCGAAATGTGCAATGCTGCATGAGGTCCATGCAAGCAACAGATGCTCACAGAATGTGGTGAAATAAGTGCAAAGTCTAATTTTGTCATACTTTGAAAAGAGAAAAGTGGAGGCTACAATCATTCACCAAAAATGAGTAAGACATATTGTGGTAGATGTACACCTGGTCTGGCATCAGTCATAGAAGTTCGTAGTAAAGACACGCAGAGTTATGGACCCAAAAGTGACACTTTCTTACTCTTCTTAGCAAAATGATACTTGAGGTTTCCCTCTTTTCCTCTGTCACTTTTTAGATAACAGAATCATATATTTTCAGCCTATTCTTAGAAATTGCACTTACTCTATAGATAGGTTACAGTTAATAAATATCCTTAAATTTGGACATGTTCTTTTTAAGTAGATCTGCGGTCTGTTGGGTCAAGAAATAACAGCTTGTGATGTCAGACTGATCATATTGATCAACAGTATAATTCAATGAAGTTCCCATGACTGTGTCACTGAGTAGTTGAATGAGGATTTTTAATTATAGATTTGTAGTGTTCAGCTATAAGTTGAGTGGTCATGAATGTTTTTGGTTCTGCAGTTCGCAAGATTGTGATTTAATTGAGCATAAGCAGAGCAGAGTCAACTTGTTATTACAGCATAAACATGCAAAAAGAATAATTAAATGATATCCAACAACTCAATAATAAAAGAAACTACACCAATGCATGATGGGTAGGGGAAAATAAGATATGCGTATATCTCTAACAACAGGAAAGCTATACATCAGATTCCTTCAGCCTGGTAACACGTGAATCTTCTTTTCACTCTCTCATATGACCAATAGGAGCGTTTCCTGAAATACTGCACCTATGAACCTTGATTGTCACAGTTATCATTATTACAACAGCAACTGTGCCAACTGTCGTCATGGTTACTACCATTACTTTACAGTCATGGCTTAATAACATTTTGGCACAACTACTACTTGATTAGTTTTAGGCAATTAATATGCTTGGTTATGGTTAGAGAAAGAGCATGATTTTGTTTAACACTCCAACATAAATATGAATTAAACCTCAGTCCCCTGGCATGAAAGTTCTGTTTGATCAATCCAACCACCCTAACCGACATGGATTTTTGCTCTCTTTTTATTATTTAAAATAATTACTTTGACCACTAGATGTCACAATGAAAAAAAAACATACTAAGTTTCTGAAAAAAATTACCTATGGACATGTTTTTTACTGGAGAACAGTGACAAATAATTCAAAAATAAAAACTGATTGCCATTCTCTTTTAAGCACATTTCTATTTTCATTATGCTGAAATTACCTTCATCTTTACACCGGTGATGGTATCTGAGCTGCATGCAGGGTAAAGCCTGTGACTGTGATGGCTCTGGTGATTAAATGTCATGTGATTTTCAATGCTTAAGCATTAAGACCCCTCAAGGAAAAGTAATTTCTTTGATGATGATCCGCAAGTCATTATACTTACACTGTCTAGTGGAGACTGTGCGTGTGCTCCTTTTGCAAAGCGTTCAGGACATCAGGATTTTAAAATGAGTTAAAATTAGTATAATGATGAAGATGTAGCTGTTAAATAATAGACAAGTGAAAAGACAAAGAGCAGGAAAGAAAGCAAGAGAGAACAGACTTACAAAACTATTTGTCAAAGTTAGAACCACCGCAACTCAAGTTGAAAGAACTCCCCACTGTGATGGGCAAAACAACTGAAGAGATTATATGGGTGAGTTAGAGTGTTTGTGATGGAGAAAGACAGAAAGTGTAAAATATTGCAGAGTCTGATATTAGTTTTGTAGGCGTCTGCAGAGAAACAATGCGGGCTGTCTGAGTGAAATATTTCTATCATACATAAGAAAAATCCACACATAAACATCTTTACCTGAAATGTCATAGAAGCAGTTCCACAAACTTTTGAACAACTCCTTACCTACACCTGAACCTTAAAGGGACAACGAGGAGTTTTGGAAAGCAAAGTGTTTTCACACTACATTTACCATGAGCCTCCCCGCGCACGGTGAAATTCTTGGACCGGCGCAAGACGGACGTCTTGCCAAGAATGTTTTCATTCATCAAGAATTAAAGTAAACACACGCTGCATGTAACAGGATAAACAAGCCTTTATGGTCGGCTCGCCTAGCATTTCCACCGCTAATAAGTTCGTCCTGAGGGATCCCTCCTCTGTTGCTCACCCTGAGGTTTCTCCGATTTTTCCCGTTAAAAGGGTTTTCCATGGAGTTTTTTCTCAGTCGATGTGAGGGTCTAAGGACAGAGGATGTTGTTACGATGCCATGTAAAGCCCTTTGAGACAAACTGTTTGTAAAAACGGGCTATACAAATAAAATTGCCTTGCCTTGCCTTGCCTAATAATAATAACAAAATAACGATAGAGACAAAACGATATGTATCGAAAATGGACCCATTAACAAGTGTGGGTAACATAGATTCATCCACATTAATATGAGACTTTTCTATTGTCGAGGAATTTGTGGTTCTGCCGATGGAGAAACTCCTCGTTGTCCCTTTAACCCTTGCCACTTTACAAAGATGTCCTCACTCTAAACCATCTCTCTCTCTCTCTCTCTCTCTCTCTCTCTCTCTCTCTCTCTCTCTCTCTCTCTCTCTACACACACACTTTTTTCATTACCTCTTCTTGGTCCTTGTCAGCCTGTGCCAATTATAGCAAGAATATCCTCTTTAAGGGCCCATCAGGAGCACTGGGAGCTACTGGGACTTCAAACCTTGTCTCATTGTGAAGAATTAATTTTTGTTGCTGTAGTTGTCTGGCCTCTAAATTTGACTATTGTAGTGTCCTTGTGGTTGAGTAGCATACTGCATACTGTTATCACAGTGTCCTTGGTTTAATTATTTTTGATCAAAATGCTGTGATGAACCAATACTGCACTCCAGCTCTCTTATCTGCCCTACTCCCTGTGTTGATGGAGAAAGGTCAGAGGTCAGGGTGAGGTCCTGATTCAGGGATCCAGTTGCACAGTAGTTGTATGTTGACACTCTCAGTTTGTGTTTGTATCTCATTTTGTTATGCTGCAAGTGAGTTGAGACAGATTGGTGCATTTGTCTGTTTTTAATTTCTTCGCCACTTTTTTCCCCTGAATAATGCAAGGTCATTTCCATGGATATAATTATTTTAACCAATTGCCAAAACTTTTTTTTTCTTCCTACATTATTATTGATTTGAATGTAATTCATAATGTTTAAAATATCAGTCAAAGAGCCGGCAGCCACTTTACACGCCATTAAAACTGTTCGAATGAAATATCTCTCCCCCTTAATATGACCATTCCCATACTGCATGAGGCAACAGCATGAAGCATTACTGGCAGACCTTTGTTTATCTTGCCTATTTTTACATTTATTTTCCCCCCCCTTTAAGTTCAATAATCGGTTTTGATTCACCACAGTTGCGGGCTGTGTTTAGTGATATTGCCTGGTTGCATGTCTACCCGTGATTAATAGACTGGACTTGAACCACTTCTGTTTACAATCACATTATTTATGAGGCAGTTAGTCATGAAGCTCAAGCTTGGGGCAAATATGATTGGGTGAAGTGATTGATAGCATTTCTCCTCACAGGGCCCAGTTGTGAGGCAGCTCTAATTTGCTATTGAGTCATCAGTCTTGCAAGAAAACCTCTTTTCCTTGAACTGAAAGTTTACTCTGTGCTTTAATTGTTGAAGGATTGTGACCATAGCCCAAATCCAAATTTTCTATTCCAAGAAACTCTTTCTGACAAAGACTGAATGTTTGGCAATTGGATAATAAAGTTCATTTTAACTGGAAAACCAGTAAAAAAAAAAAAAGTAAAAAGGGAAATGTAATTAAAAACTTTTATGACTGAGGTTTGCACTAATTTAAATTGAACAGGGTGCAGCGCTGTTTGATGTTGGTTTTGAATCATTTACTGACTCCAACCTGCCCTATCCAGTGGTAGTGGAAGAAAAGGAAACAAATAAAGAATGGAATGAAAATAGCTGAATGTGTTGTAAAGAGGAGAGGAGTGAAAGCGGAGGTTCAGAGGGAGGAGGAATGATGGCTGGTAAAAGAATAGTGAATAAAGACGGATTAAATAAATGAGACAGTTGGTTTCCATAAAATAGTGAGTTGAGAAACAAACAAAAAGTGATGGGTTCACCTCCGTTCTCAGGCTTCAACCTTGTGTTAAAGCAGATATCAGCTTCACGGCCGTTTCGGCTAATGCTGCGTTCAAGGCAGGCTTTTGAAACCGTAAGTTACAGCTTCAAGTCACAACTACGACTTGGTAGCGTTCCAGGTAACCCGTAGCTCGTGTTTTTACCATCCTGTTGTCTGTGAAAGTTCCCTATAACGGCCACTCGTAACTTCCGACCCGTGAACTCGTACCAGATCGAACTGGTATGACTTCACAGGAAGGAAAAACACAAAGTACGAGTTTCTTTGAACGCACCATGAGTTAGCAGCCCCCGCCCTTGTCAGGCATCAATTGGTCCTCGTGCTACGTCACCACATTCACGCGCATCCCTTGGCTGCACACACAGCCCTTCATGCCGTTCTCTCTCCTCATTGGATAACACTTGTATCCCACAAGGAAAATTTTCTCCTCGGGTTACAGCAGAGCAGAGTGACGGAGAGACTCGTGTTTAGGCTGAAATACTTCATGTAAGTGATTGCTGACGGAAAATAGGACTATTTAGGACTTATATTAACAAAAACATTCCACTGATATCTGCTTTAATTAATTAATATGATCTATAACTGACAAAATTGAATTGGTTATATTTTTCTTTTATCAACATGCGCATATTCAAATAGCCTTAAACCCTCCACTGTGATTTTCATTATGTTTTATTTTACCTGCAGTATCATTTTTTATGGTTTTGTGAACTGAGGGAGCCCTGGGCATGAAGGGAACTTTGTGGTATGATAACTTCAATGTGATCTGTCACTGATGTTGATATCTAACCTCCTAACAGCAATGAACCTATAGCCTTGTCGGACAGAGGTCCCTTGTTCCTGAGGCAAAGCATTAAAAAAAAAAAGAGGTGACAGAGCTCTCTGAGTCAGAGCTCTGAAACGCTGGAACAAGTTGCCTGAGGAAATCAGGTCAGCAGATTCAGTGACCTCTTTTAAATCTCTTTTTTAAACAAACTTTTATCACAGAGCTTTTCGAGATTTCACTTCATTTTACTTCATTTATTGACTGCCCAGGGCAAATCTGTCTCTCCCCAGCAGAATTTGATAGTTTGCAATTTCACTGATGATGAAGTTGAATTTGATTATGCTTTTGTGTGGAAAATCAAGATGTAAAAGTACAAAGGTGCTCTATCAGTAAGGTCCAGTGTTGCCTCCTGTGTACAAAAATGCTTAAAAACAAGTAATCAATGACTAAACTTTTCAACCAGCACAGTAATAATAATACCCACACATGGCATTAATCAGCAGGTTTTCACCTGCCAGCCATTTGAAGAGTATCTTTGTGCATGCAGCCCAGCCAATTAGGTGTTTTGTGGCTGTGAAAATGTGTCTGATATAAGTATCCATCCCTCCTGCGACTCTATGTCTGTTTTCATCAGAGTAATGCTGTAAAGTGCAACAGGTGGATTTTAAATCTGAGTCAGACGGTATCTGGAGCAGCAAGAGGCCCCTTATTAACAAACTCCACTTTTAGGTGAAATGTTCTCTTGTTCAGCAGGGAGAACTTGTCAGAGCGCAGTTAAAATATTTTATTTCCCTCTTTTACAAGCTTGGAGTCACAGAATGCTAAACCAGGAGAGAGGTGAGACGAGCAGCGACATTTTAACAACCAGTGGATGTTTTATGGAATAAATTATTTTTGAATGATTCCACATTTTGCTTGACTTAGACAAGACTGTGACAGCTGATATTTAACATACATGGTGTTGTTAATTAATGTTGATATACAAGGTTTTCATTAAAGAGGAAGCTGAACATAAACATGAATCCTGAGGTTCACATTAATAAATGTATTGGAATCTCAACTCTCTGGCTGTAATAATACATTCTGAAGTCATTCTACAGTATATTGCAATATATATGAACCCAAAACTAAATTTAGTGTGACATCTGCACAAGTCATTTGCATATACAGAGGATCATGAGAGATTAAATTCACAGCCAAGGCGTGAAGATTTATGGATGCTATATTTTTACAGTAACAGCTCATACTTTGTATTAACTATATGCTGCTCAGTAAAGATTTCATTTGATTTGATTTGATTTGTACTGTGCAGAATAGTTCCTGCAGCTCCATGATGTTGTTCATCTACCAAGGCATACACGAGTTAAATGTCTCATTTAAATTTGTAATTCTGATATTTCCAACAGACACATGAAGGCAGCATATATTTAATTTTAGTTTGTGTTGTGAATAAATTGCAGCTGAATCAATCTGTCTGTGAAATGTGAGATGCAGCAAAGTTAAGTAAAGTAGGGTGGCTAAAGTAAGGGAAGAAAGTTGGATTCAAAGAGACCAGACTAAGCGGTCGTGTAAACACAGGCTCAAACAGTGTGTTTAACTATCTTTATAATCACACTATGGGCTCTAGTTTCGTCGACCAGGTGAAGTCTGTGATCAGCGCAGCTTCGCCACGCCAACGGGGCTGGACCAGGTCCATTTCGCAAGATTCGTGGGCCGCGCAGTCAGACTTAGACCAGCGTAAACCCTCCCCTCGTCCCTCCCACCGGCGCAAACGGCGAAGAGGGAGGAGAGAGGGCGGGAGGAAGACAGGAGGAGGAGAGAAAGGCGTGGAGTGGGTTTGACACAGCTGAGTCAGATCTTCACCAATCAAATGAGCTCCTCTCCTCACCTTTAACTGCGCGGCGGGTGATGCGCGCTGCAAGTTTGTCATTTTATACTTGGACTGGACGGAGGAGACAGCGACGCCAGAGGCCGAACCTCTCCCCGGAGGAAACAGCTGTTTCCCCGGAGGTCCGAGCTCAGAGTGACCAATAATGAGTTTACTAATATACTTAACCAGGATTGATCTGATACACTGAGAACCCCTACGCAATCTAAGAAACAACAACTATAAACTAATAAAGAAACTCACATTTATTCAAACCCTGTGTATAAG
The DNA here is from genome assembly GCF_905171665.1 of Trachurus trachurus. Classification (NCBI taxonomy): domain Eukaryota; kingdom Metazoa; phylum Chordata; class Actinopteri; order Carangiformes; family Carangidae; genus Trachurus; species Trachurus trachurus. Next base: position 19,865,027 of record NC_139908.1, on the reverse strand, counting down.
ATCAGAGGTGTAGGCTACACTAATCACAACATAAACACACACCATGTGGATGAAATCAGCAAGGACGCGCTCTCTCTCTCTCCCTCTCTCTCTCTCCCTCTCTCTCTCTCTCCCTCTCTCCCTCCCTCCCCCTCTCTCTCTCTCCCTCTCTCTCTCTCTCTCTCCCTGTGTCTCCCTCTCCCTCCCCCTCCCTCTCTCTCTCTCCCTCTCTCTCTCTCTCCGTCTCTTTTTTTCTCTTTTTTTTCTGTGATAGAGATGCTGAGTAGGCCTACTGTAGTAGGCTATATACTGACTATCTGATAGCGAGGCTGTTGTGGTGGACTAAGAGAGATAATGATTTGTGTTTTGTTTTTCATTACGGCTGCGTGATGCGGTCGCACGTGCTTATGAATTAATAAGTAAATAAATAAATAAAGCGATCATCACAAGGGCAGAGTGGTATCTCAACACGGCAGTGACATGCAGTCATCCACCCTCAGTCCTGCTTGGGACATCCACAGCTGCTTTTCAGTGCCAGTTCGTCCCTGCTGTGTTAATTCAGGTGGAGTTTCCATTACGCACCGACAGCCTTTGATCTCTGCTTTGATCTGACGTCAGATGTGACGGGACAATCTATATAGATATAAATTCACGTGTTGATTCCGTTAGTTGCATTAAATAGTGGTTATTGTGGATATTTATTGCATTGAAATGTGTCTGGAACTGTGGAGATCTGCCTGTGAGGTCTTGGTGACGTGTGTGCACTGCAGGTCAGTCAGCCAAACTTCCACTGCACCTGCTGCGCTCCGCTCTGCGCTGAGATTAGACCTGGTTGGAGGTGGCGAGCTTTCAGCGCAACTTCGGCGGGACATTTTCGGACGAAACTTCCACTGCACCAAGCAGAATCTGTGACGCCTCCCCCTGCTGCGCCGCCACGCCTATCTCAGCGCAGCGCGATCTACAAATCTCCCAATCTGACTTTGCGCTAGGCTGCGCTGGTCGAAACTTGCATTAGACCGGCTGCGCTACCTTGCGCCACCTGCGCTGCGCCAGCAAACTAGGGCCCTATGTATCAAACGACAATGTGAAAGGCTACTGAAGTGTATTGATGAACCTATATACAGTAGAATTATCATTTGAAACTGCAGCAGCCCTTAGCTTTAGGCTACAGAGTTTTTTATAGGAAGTTCCAGGTCACTATATCAAAGAGAATTGGATTTCTTGCACATTTTTTCCTTGAACAGTTCCCTTACCCTGACCCTGTGACCTCTAATCTGATGACCCTGAACACACACATCGTAGTGAAGGTCTACTGTGTAGTGCAAGTGTTCCTGCAGTTTTTAGCTCTATAGCTCATCGTTTCGTTTCACATGTGTCTACTCATGGTCAGCTGTCAGTCAGTGATGGCTGCTGGTCTTTCAGAGAGGGGAAGCTCATTTTTGGCCTACATTATGAATAAATGAATGAACAAACTAACTGAACTATATTAAACTCGAACAAGAATATGTGAGAATTATTTAAAACTGAAACAAGGTATAATTCTGTTTTATTAACAGTGTATGATATGTAGAATGGAATCGCCAAGCAAATACCAAGAAATGAGCTGCAGTTTGTCTCTCAACTTCACTAAAATCCGCTGTGAGATTGAAGTGGAAAATCCTCCGGTGCTGGTTTCTGTTTCAAAATTGCTGTCAATCAAATAGGGATTCAGCCTTTAAACAGTTCATCCAACCATCATGCGGAAGGCCAGTATCCTGGCCACCCCACTGCTTCACTCCCAGAGATGCTGAGCGTCTGTACTGTGACGCCACAGGAATGAGAAGAAAATTGCATCAGTCGACCTGTGATAAGTAACTGATCCTGAACAAACTCGTTTTAGTGTTATATGTGTTTGAACACATTTTTAGTCAATGAAATGTAAACACGACAGGATATATTTGATCTTTTTTGACATTTTTTAGAAGAAGCAGAGCTTTCCTTGCAGTCTTAGAGCAATCACTTCTGGTGTTGTGTTGCGTTCAGCTTCTCCAAGTGGCTGAGAGAAACCTGTTAGAGCATGTTTTATTTAGTGTTGGAAGAACAATGTACTAAGACTTACACATATTTAATTGTCATCAAACAACATTGATTAGAGCAGGTCTGGGTAGTTAAATACCACCTCTGGCTGCAGAGTAGGTATTTTGTTCCTTCTGTTAGAATCATCCTTTCTAACCGCATAGCCTACATCTCCCCTGCACATGAACACATGAAATCCCAAAAGAGTAAATACAAGTCTTCCATTTTGGTAAATTGTTAGAAAAAAAAAATCCTGTCAATCACCTATGACATTTGACATTGGCTGTTGTGCTTTCATTTTACTCAAGCTAGAATTAAACCAACCTATCTTCTCACAAACCCAGGCAGCATGAGTTTGAGCAAATAAAAATCTTTCCTTAACAGTCCCACACCACAAAGAAGGTAGGCTGCAGACATTGGGAGAGACAGGCAGCCGGAGTTACATACCAAAAAGAAATACAGAGACAGAACCATATACAGTACAGCAGGTACATGAAGATGTGCAGACTCACAGTTGGAGGCAGAGACGCTTTTTGAGGTGAAGAGAACAGAGACGGCTACAAATTCAGCCGAGACACAGGCAGAGCAACTGCTACAGAGACACTCACAGGAGAATCCAGACAGGTCAGCTTTAAAGATACAAGACAGAGAGAGAGGGGGGGAAGAGAGAGAGAGTGTGTGTGTGTAGCATTAAGATTTAAAGATGAGCAGAACAGACAGTCAGATCTCTTAAGACTGCTGCTCAGGGGGAGTGACCTTTACAGGATCAGGGTTGAGGCAACAGTCTGTATATATGTGTGTGAGTGTGTTTGGTATACCCACATGGCATATTTGTTGTGTTTACAGAACATGATGTAAGATACTACACACTACTGCAAAAACAAATGTTTAGAGAGAGATATTCCCCTTCAACATGATGAGGACAGGTTTTCAATAAACATAACTGAAAAATTGCAAAACGTTCATACTGAATAATTTGAATAATGTTCCCTTCATTATCCACTCATAGCTGCAGGGTTATGGTTATGTTTAGGCGCTTAAGGCATTTAGTCAGGGTAATTAGGAGGGGCTCTCTAAGTGGTCTTATTGGTTAGAGATGGAAGAAGGACTTGACACGTTTATTCAATTTAGATTAACAAAACAGGAAACATTTGCATTAACTAACTCCTCAACCTAACCACACGAGCCTAATGGAAGCAAACCCCTGGCTCCAGTATAAAAGACCACAACAGCCAGTACACTGCCTGTAAACACATCCAATCAGCCGCTAGGTTTCATGCCAAGTGTTTTGTTTGTGAATAAGACTTCTGTCCTCCTTGAAACCAGAATATCACCTGTTGGACAGACTGTTGATTGTGTCTTCTACCTTCAAAGACTATACTGAATAAAAGGAATCAACCATAACATTGGTTGGTTATCTGACTGTAGCCTATGTAAGTGTATGTAAATATAGATTTTGAATGATTCACTTATCAATCTTATCAGTCTAGAAGAACAGTGTCATGCATCATACCTTTTATTACCAGGAGGTGTCTCCAGCAGTTGAAAAGCAAATTTCACCTGTAGGCCTATTTGTCTTTTTTGTTTCTCTTTTGAAGTTAGCATGCTAACCAGCTAGCGCTAACCTGCACTGCAGTGCCCAGTCTACCCTGAAGAAAAAGTGCTGCACAGAGGGTGTATAGTAACCTGTTGTCCTGAAAAAACTCTCAGCAACATAAGTAAAGACCTTAATGCCATAGGCTACAGTATGTAGTAAGAAAAAAAGGTTTTAATAAGTTCCTATGTATCCTTCTCTCTCTCACTCTCTCTCTCTCTCTCTCTCTCTCTCTCTCTCTCTCTCTCTCTCTCTCTCTCTTTCTGTGTGTGTGTGTGTGTGTGTGTGTGTGTGTGTGTGTGTGTGTGTGTGTGTGTGTGTGTGTGTGTGTGTGTGTGTGTGTGTGTGTGTGTGTGTGTGCGTAGACCTCAGAGAGCAAAAGTATGCATTTCTCTTGTGTGTGAGATAGTGTGTTTCTTTGCTTTGTTGACTCTCTCTGACCTGGGGCAAGGACAGTAAATTGGCACAGTGAAGTGCTAAGAGAAGTTTGAATTGAGGTGAGGCCCCGACAAGAAAACTCTTGACTTTCAAACAAAAACTTTCCAAGCTAATTGAATAAAACTCAGACCAAAGATCAAGGGATTTGCAGTCTTATATAATACATTTAAAAAAGATTTTAAGATAGTCTTGTCATCACATAGCAGCTTGGTAAATATCAATAGTGGTTACTCGCAACAGGAAGCCTGCATATACTGATATATAACAGATAAAAGCTTTCAGCTCTTTCCTGTGGAGTTACACCCTCCCCACGCTCCTCTCAGATTAACTCCAGGTTCTCTGGTTGACTCAGATGCTCCACATACTACTGACAAATTAGTCTTCAGTTACCCCTGACTTGCATGGTTTCATGCTGGAGTTTATTAGTGCATGTTAGTACAGCTGGTCTGGTCTCTGACAACAGCTGTGGTGAAGTACCAACCTGTTTCTCTGCCCTCTGCCCCATACATCCTAGAAAAGCCTCCAGCACCCCCCTCAGGCAAATCCTCCTTAGAGCCGAGGCTTTCACAGCAAATACTACAGGATGTGGGAAATTAAACATCAGAGCAAACAAGACCAAAAATAACTTGAGACAGTGCATATGAAGACCTGAAATTGTCAGAGGTGATTTACCTTTTCTACATTTTGATTTAAACAAAAGTAAAATCTACACAGCAATATGCAAAAAATGCAACAATGGTTAGATCAGGAAGAAGAGTTAATACACGAGACATATGTAAATGACTCATTTGTACAAGTCCGTAAGGTGTTAACTTCTAGACAAGCTGGATGTTCCCAGTGCATCTCATTACAGAGTCAAATTCCTTGAGATTCCTGCGGTTATGTGCTTTTCCTCCAGGGTTAGTGACTAAAGATTTTACTTGTACCTCTTTTAATTAAGCACAAATTTGCCTTGCTTGACACATTTTCAAAGCACCAATTTTATTCAATGATCTTTTACATTACTGTGGGTTTCTAAACTAAATGAAACTTTAAAAAAGTGCAGGAAAAAACTGCCCTGTATCATATATGTTTGCTTTACTTATCCCCTATTGAAAAGTACTTTAATCCTTTATCTCTACTATAATAATTAGCACCCCAACTGTTCTGGTTTTGGATGGTTTCATCGTTCTGTATTTTGATTCTGTCAGTTCTGTTGTCTTCTCTCAAACGAAAAGCTGATACAAAGTTGACTAATTATATCATATTGTCAACTATTAATTAAGCTCCCGTTTGGGCAAACATTTATCAAGATGCTTGGATGCTTGAAGGTTTTATCACAATCTGGCATTAAAGGCGTTACAGTGTGAGATTTAATTATAGCTCCAGTCTCAGGCAAAACAGTTTTATGAGTGAGATTTTTTTTTTCTGAATAGTCAATTGTTATCATGGCAAAAAGCTACAAAGCTGTTAAATAAAATAAATCACTTACTGTCTAAACATTAGACATGGAAAGACAAGAGGGAGATAAAATACCAGAGCAGCCAGGTACAGGTCTTTTGGGCTGACTTCCAGCAGGTTCCCAGTGCTCCTCCCTAGGATGGGATCTTGTTAAGTATTCACAAACACGCATTAAACGTTCACACGCACTCTCACACACACACAAAGCTAATCTGTTCTTGATGGATTGTAATACCGAGGTCAGGTCGTGTCTGTGTCTCCTCATCAGCTTGTTAAATCTCACTCTGAAACACATTCAGCATTTAAACGCTTTGTGATAATTAGGCTTCCTGCTGCAAACATCCAATTCTGACTGACCTGCATTATTACCATTTTGAACTCACTTAGATGGAAACACAGAGCACATGTCACACTCTAAATATGTTGTTTGAGTGGTTCTTTTGAAGCAAGCAGCACTGCAACAGAAAATTGCTTCCAGCACAAAACCTGACTGAAAAGATTATGGTAAGCAATATTATTAAGGGACTGAAAGCCAACAAGAGTCTATAATAAAACACTGTTTTATTGACAAAGAATGATGTCTGAAGTACCAACTTAAGAGTCATAATGGCTTGGCTCCGGTCCGCTTAGATAAAAATGGTGAGGGCATGACATTGTGTTGTTTTGGTTTTATTTGACATTCTTCTCTAATGATGAGCTAAGTGGGCACAAAAGCAAGATGAACACCTAGTTCATCACACACATGCACTCACATGCAAACACACGCGCGCACGCACACACACACACACACACAGAGGGAGAGAAAGTTAACATTTAATTCTAGCAGCAGAGAGAGCAAAGAAAAATAGAGATAACTAAAGTTCATATTAAAGATACATCATCATGCTCAGAGTTTCATTCCTATATTAATGCACCAACCCTACTGTAAATCACATTTAGATTAATATTAATCTCTTTAATGCTTCTATTGTGTCTGCATCTTACACAAAATAATTGATCATATCATTAAATATCCATCTTTATACATATCTAAGCCAACATCTTCACACAACCTCTGCCCCAGGTTTGTGTTGCATGTTGTCCTTGTTTGTTTCTTCATTCCTGCTTGTGTGTGCTGTTTGGTAAACTATTACAATGCAAGCATGTATTAAAACCTAACAAAAGGCCACAGGCTGCACATCTTACCTTATCACAGAAGTCATGTATATCAAGACCCAGTGTGACCTTCTGATTAATTCAAGTGTCTTTGTGACAACTAACAGTGGCTTGTTTACTCTAGTGAACTGATGTGAAGCAGGGACATTTCTTACAATAAAGCTTTGAAATATGGGGGACACAGCATCTCTCCTACAGAATTATTGTAAAAACAATGACTAAGAAATAATGGACATGACCATTTTAAAAAATCAAACACTGACATGTAAATGCAAAGTTACAACAAAATTCCCCTCTTGGGCTTCATTGTTGATACCACAATAACATTCATCAAATGTATCTCTACTGATTTGTTACACTGCTAACATACTGATGATCAGCCAATTGATGATGTTCTCAAGACTGAGATTAAAAGTATGATAAATATGAGCTGATGATGACACTAGATAAAAAGTTAAGTGATCAACATTATCATTGCAATTAATTCTGAGGGGGAGATAACTCTCAGAACACTCTAAACTCTACTAGAAAAACAATCTCATGGAGGCATGGAGGCACTAAATGAAAACCCTCCCTTTCTTCACTGCAGGTTCAATTTTCAACTATAACCATAACCATTACATGCTGACATGCTATCCTTATTCTAACCCTAACTTAATCCTACTGAAACATAGTTTACCTAGGACCTTACTTTGTCTCAAGGTGTAGGTGGGTCCCCACAATGTCACCATGTGGAAACTGTCCCAATATGAGGACACACTCAAATAGACAAACAAACACAGTAATTATCTCTGTCAGCGCCCCTGGCCTTCATACTGACAACTTCATTCAACCTGTTAATAGCCTCTATCAGCGGCATTATGCCAATCACTGTCAGCAATGAAGAGTGTGTGCTCATTATATGCCAGTAACTGCAGGCAGGTGAATTTGTGTGTGAGTGTGAATGCTTTAAACAAGATGCGTTAATAACTTATTTTGCCATAGTAATTGCAAGCACTCAAGTTGATTATTTTATCTCCATTTGATGATATATAATATATACAAATTAAAATAAATAGAGAGTTCAATCTCAGGTCAGCTCAGTTCTTCCCTCTCATAGCAGCCTGTGTTAATTCCCCAATGTCGGCTGTTGGTAAGAGGCAGGTTGTTCTAGTGTGCACTTTGTTTTGTTGTATGTGTGCTTACATGGATGGTTGGAGTGTTCATCCCCTTCACTCTTAGCATTATGGTGTTTTAACGACTCTGGCAGATGTTGTTGTTGTTTTTGTGAGAGAATGAACTCACTTGAGTGTGAGATGGTGATCTGGTGAGATTACCTACCTTTCCCCCTCAAGGGCACGTTTTAATGGTGCTGTAAATCAGCAAAGAGCTCATTTCACAAGAATTATGCCGCCATCTCTCAGCTGACAGAGAAAGAGCTGACAGGTCGGCCAATTAATTAATATGCTGTAAAGAGATTTGTTGAGTGTGATTAAACGTATTCAATCAATTCTGTATCTTTTTTTTAATCAGTTCAATCACTCAGTGGCATGCTCTTCACCAGTATTGCCACTGCGGCTGCAGAAACAAGTCAACTTTGCATCATGACCTTCAAAGAGAAAAACACACATCTACTTCATAATGTAAATAAACAAAACTTAAAACCTCCAGGATGAACAGAAAACTAAATTTAAACGCATAATAACAGCATAAAATGATTGATGGATGGTGAAGCAGGGACAGATTGAAAGGAAAAGAGGGATTTGGGTGGAAGTAGAGAGAAATATACTCTAAATACTGTCACTTTGAGACCGTACTCAAATGAGCTGTGAGAGACAGAAGGAAGGTGGGATGGCAGGATAAAACAGGGATAGATGGATTGACAGAAATAGCGTGTATAATGGGTTCTAACTATGACCACCTGCTGGAGGTTTTATTGAATAAGCTGGTCTCATGAGACAACAAGAAAATGGAGTAATTTGAAGGATCCCAGAATGTATTTTACAGCATTTGTGATTGCAAGTTTTCCTTTCAACTTTCTGTTTTTTAGACACATATGAAATTGGAGATAGTCATTGTTGCAGCTTTTGAAGCTTTTTTCCTGAAGTAAATGCAAGAATTTCAACCAGGGACTGATGGGAAAACGGGGTCGGACTCTAATATGACATTTAAAAACTATGAACTGTATTATTCTTCAGTCTCATGCAAATCCACAACAAGTGCTGGACCAAATTTTATAAACATGAAACAGTGGCTTAATAAGTAAATTAAACTGACATAAGATATTCAAGATATAACCATAGGCTTAAGTAAATATTTAATGAGTACAAAATACTATACCCATGCCATTTAATTTGATGTAAATTACACCAGTGCAGTGGTGTGAAACAGGAGCCCGAGTCTGGACTGCCAGCTCAGCAGCTGAGCAGTGCACCACACAAATACAAGCCAGCCTCACTTTTGGAGATTAACAGCAAGCAAACCTCTTGGAGTCTTAATATAGTGTGAATCAATAATTTCCACAGTGACTATGACAAATCCCATGTTGAAATATTGCATACCATGCATTTTCACCACTACTTCATTTTAATCTTATGCCAGCCAAAAGGGAGTAGACTTAACATGCTAAAAGGAGGTTTAACATGTGAGCTTAAGTGTCATGCAAGTATATAAAACTATGTAAGGAAAAGAAGGAAATGTAACCAATTACCTTCATCTTTAATCTACAGTATACCAACAAAACATGATCCTAGTTAAATTGAATTGTTATATATGTCTTGGTGTCATGGCTCGGTCTCCCGTTGTGATTAAGCCACAGCTAGAACATCTGAGCTATTGAAACAACATTGGCTGCCTCCTCCTGCTGCTGCTGGACCTGTTATTTCCCTGACTGTTTAGTCAATTGTTTACTCCTTAAATACTTTTCTAATCTTGGCCCCATGCAATTCTTGCTTTTCCTGATGCACCTTCGCTTCAAAGACCATGTGCCTCAACAGCAATTTGCTGACCTGTTCTATTGATTTTTAAGTGTCAGATTCTAACAGATCTGGCCAACTATGTCCTTTCTACCCTCTCATCATGTGGTCCAGAAGTCTGGGACCACTTTTCACAGACATTCGCACCCCAATGTGTGAACTGGAAATGGGCAGAAGCAACCATTTAAAAGAAAGCTGTCATTGCATTTGAGTCCCAAAACTGAAAAAGAGATTTTTTTTTTTCCAACAGTGCTGACTTTGTGCCAAGCCTCGCTCAATAATACAGTACCCAGTCTGTATCATTCTAATATCTTTTACATCTACATTGAGTCAAATGACCATGTAATACATCTTAATTTAACAAGGGTAGTTTCTCTAGGAGTTATAATGTGAGCTGTGCTCTGCTTTGCTCCTCTCAAGGAGCCCCCTGCTTGTAGTCACACACATTCAAACATGGAAGCTGCTCAGTAAAGCAACAGTCCTATCAGTCAACCACTGACGAGCTCTACCCAGTCTGTTCATACTGGTTGAATTCACACCTCATGAATTAAGTACAACATGCAATGCCAGTGAGGGAAGTTGTGTGCCCTATGAGGTTGGATGTAAGGTCAGGGTGACCCATGTCTGTCTTACTCAAAACTTCTATCTTCAAACACTCAGTACGTTTACAAAGGAAATTATTGCCTTCATTCATTATTGACTTCACCCAAAATCAATAATTCACTAATTTTCTACTCACCATCATGCCAAGGAAGGGTTCCGAGAACTTTCAGAGTTATCAAAACACTTTTGGAGTTCCAGGGTGGGTTCGACTGGCAATGGATTTTCATATAATGGCGGTGGAGTGCTCCCTTTTGAATCGTCCAAAACACACACTATGAAACATCCAGATACCTCCATACTGCTCATTCGTACTGACCCAAGTGTCCTGAAGCCATGTCATGAAAAGGTTGTTCAAAAATTTTTATTTGATCTCTGTTTTTAGCCTTGTTGTAGTAGTAGCTCCCAGTGGCTGCACACGATGCGCGAAATTTGCTGCAAGATGTTCTTCCGTGTTTACATCATACATCCAATGGTTTCCAATGACGAACAAACATCTCGCAGCAAATCTTGCACATGTGCACAAACATCAACAGAGCAGCCTATACTGCAGCTGACAGGTGATTCTGGTAGACCCTGTGGCTGAGAAAACCCTGCTTTACCACATATGGAGCTCTTTCTATTGTTGGGCTCACATCCATGTTGTGGATCGTCATAACTATTTCCCCAATAACAGACGCTATCTTTTCAAACATTTTTTAGGCAGCTTTTTCCATTGCTCTACATAAATGTCAGACCATTCAGTGAAATAACACAAGGTAAGATTGACCTCTACATAATGAAGAATGTTCACTAGTGTTTGATCTTGAAACACTAACAATTCCAACCTTTTTGGATTTGATAAACTACTTTCAAAGGGTTTTCAGCAGGAGGTAAAAGAACACATAACTCCCATGGAGTTATTTTAGTATTATCAAGGGTGGATTAAGGGGCTAGAACCTGCTGAGATTTTCAATGAGAGATTATAATGGATGTACTGTAGTTCACTAACACCGCACAGCCTCCATCTCTAACACTATACGCACTGATCACCTAATTTGGCAAAGCACACACATCCACATCATAGGCCCAAGATCTTGCTGGCATAATAGGGTGGAATACCTCCCCATCTGTGTCTGTGCTTTAGTTTAGCTCATTTAGAAGCAGCAAGCTCTTACTCAGGTCTTGGCTTATTAGTGGCAGTGTGGAGAAAAAGTGGATGGATAGTGAAATGAATTCATTTAAAAGGAACAGCATGTTGGTAATCACCTGGGAAATCAAGGATCAGATAAACCTACCTGTTTATCCCTCCAGGAGGCAGGTAACATATTGCAGACAATATTAACTGGCTGGATACGGGACTAGGACACAGAGAAGATACAAATAGTGGGTTAGACAGATATGCAGGGATAAAGAATGTACCATTATAAACAGGCTACAAATCAAAGCATGATTCAAGCTATCTGATTACTAGATAGAAAACAACACCTGGGTGACAGAAAGGTGGAGAGTGAAGAGAATGAAAACAGATCATTGATCACATGTAGCTACCTCTTTGGTTTCACTTTTGCAGTTTGAGCAGAATGACTGGGGCCATGGGAAACCAAGGAGTAGCCCTACATTGATACCTATCACACACAACTGACAGCACAGAAGGACATGCATCTAGAAAAGGCAGTCCAGAATAAAATAATATGGAGGGATTATATTACATCCTCTCTGAGGGGATCTTCAAGGAGGAAATGTTTCATGTTTGGTATGTTGCTGGGTAGAAAGACCTCTGAGGAGCTCCTCTTGGCTTCAGCTGGCACACTATATGCCATGCACATGTTGCTAATAGTCATGGTGTAGTGCATCCACCTCTGTTGGCTGAGAGGGTCAAGAGATAATCATGTTTCCAGAAAGTAGAAGATACAATATATTGGGATGAGGGTTGTTAGATGCCTTTCAGCACCTTGGCTGCAGGAGGTGGCGGACTATGATATGGATTTCAGACTGAATGACAATCCAGAAAGTAGAGACAGGGTTTTTCTTGCAGGCATTGCTTGGAGAGGCTGGGAGATGTGCGAAACTATACTGTTTTAGAATGCCTTTGATACAGCGTGACATGTAAGGCCCTCTGGACACAACTGTAAGGGTGACCATTCAATACTGTGTTTTTAATCACGTTTTAAACTGTCTCTTACAAAGAGAGATAAGATGTTAGACATAGACAGTGGTAGCTAAAATCTGGTGTCATAGTTCACATGGACAAACACAGTTTTCCTTACTGAAGGTTCTTAGGTTAGTGTTAGGTTCCTGTCTAGGTTAGCTAGAAACGGTCCAGCCTTGGTGAATTGTCAACTGTTTGCTCAGTAAGGTATGTAAGACTACAGATGGAGCAAGATGCAGATGGATTTTCACAGCCAGGTGGGACGATGATGAAAGGATCAGGCTCCAGATGGTGGGCATCATCCAAAGACAGCTTGGTGGGGGCAGGCAGCGGACAACGCTGATAAGAACGACAGCTCTATCCGGACGATGTAGCAAACACACCGGAAAGCCCGGAATGACCTGGTCTGTAATGTCTTAGATATGTAAAGCGTGTAGACAAAGACAGGGGTAAGTTAGTTGTTTATAGGGTTTATCCTGCTTTACCCCAGGCTTAGCTTCATCGGCAAGAGGATTGGAATTACTGTCACAGAGGCAGAAAGAGAACTCTGGATTTGAAAAGACAGACACAAGCACCAGCAAAGGAAGCTGGAAGTGATGGATTGTTTTGGAAGTTTCATGGGACTTGAACACTCAAAAAGGGCACCAGTTGGCGTAAGTTAAATAGGTGGTAATGTGTTACTAATTCGACCACAAATCCCACAAGTGTGAAGCATGCATCTAATTCACGTGTGGGCAAAATCTCAAAACATCAGTGTCATTCTTTCCCTAATTTTTGAACATAGATTGGTGCCAGATCAGCTCACATAATATGCTACTATCTGCAATGGGATTTAAATGTCTGGTGTGAAGTGAAGCTACAACCAGAGAATGCATCGTAATACTTGGTTTGTGCATGACCACAAATCCTATTGTGTCTGTCAGCGTCACAGAGAAAGGGCCACCATTGTCTGTCTTTATTTACAACCAAAATGCAGATACCATAATCAAAAAGTTTGACACGACTTCAGTGTCCTATTTATTCCAGTTCCAAAGTGAGCTGTAGATTACAGTGGTTGGATTGGCTGGCATTTCAGCAGAGCATGATTTTCAAGAGTTCAGCCAATGTGGGCGATGCTTTTCCGGGCAGCTGTCTGTGGCAACACTGAATGTGTTGACCAAACAATTACTTCTGTCTGAGAACTCTCAGAACAGACCTTACAGACACATTTGTCGAGTCTGTGGGCAAATAAGAACTCTTAAGATTTCTTTACAGTGTGATTTTTTGTATCAGGTGAGATCAATTCTAGTTTTGGTTGTATTTCTGCAATGTATGAGTTTGCCATCAGGGTAGGGAGTAAACAACTCTACCATCTGAGCCACAGTCCAAACAATCCTTGTTTTGTTAATGAATCCCTTAATACTGCTCGTGAAGTTTTGGGGCTATACAGAGGAAGCAGTGTGCAAAAAAGAAATGCTTTTAACAGAATGCTGCGGGAGCTGTTTGAGACGTTTCTATGCACATTTTGACACTTTGGTTTGTTGTGAATCCAAGCTGACTACAGCTCCTGTCCTGTCGACGAGAAAGTTACAAATCTTTCGACCCTACAGGGAGCGAGTCTTTGATACTCAGTAGCTGTCAGCCTCAAGCTGCTCCAGAACTTGGATTTAACCCGAGTTAGCGCTGAATGGTTCATGATAGATTGTGTTTGTGCCACAAGTTGAGTGTCGTTTTTCCTGTTTTGAAATAAACTAATATTCCTCACCCGGGACTGAAAATATAGAATCTGGACTCATTAGAACAATTTCCAAAACTGCAAATTCAAAAATAGCTTATTTTTCTTACCTGCATTGTTTTATTTTTTCCTTTTGCTTAAATTATTCATTTATACACTCTTCTTATTCTTCTTCTAATTGCCTGAGGCTAAAGAACATCATTTTATGGGAAGAAATCCTTTTTTCGGCGGACAGGGTTTAAAGCAACCCACGTGGCAGGAGAAGAAAATGAATGCTCATTTATACCATCCCTGTTCCCTTTTTCAAAATTAGACATTAATTGCCTATTAAGTTAGACAGTACTTTGTCGCAGACCCCCAAATCTTATTGTGCTAAATGGTTTCCGTGCCAAATGGTTTTATCCCTTAAATGAGAAAGCTCAATGCCTGAATGTGACTCATCCCTGACTGCATGTAGCCAGGGATGAGCTTCTCCTCATACCTGCATATATATATAGCTCAGCACAGCAAGAAGAATTCATTATAGGGCCTTATATTAATTAAGAGATGATGGTTTGTGATTGCTCATCACTCACAGGGGAGAAGGAGAGACAGGGGGAAACAGGAGATGGAGTATTAAGTCAGGAATTGTGGGGAGATAATGAAAGAGAGAGAAAATGAATACGCTGTGTAGCTGAGACAAACAGTCTGATCTGATAACATTGTGTTTTGTGGAAAGTGCAGTTGCTACAGTAGATGTGTTGATCTTGTGGTAACCAGAAAACCTTTTGCCTTACCTTTTTTTTTTTTTTTTTTTACATGAATTGCCATGGATGAAACCTTTTCTCAGAGTATAGTAATATTTGCAGTAGAGAAACTTTTCACAGTAGCAGCAATGCTGTTAGTGACTTCAATGAGTCACATCATTGTGATACCCATAATTGTAGCAAAGAGCAGCCTTGTGGATATTAGTACTAAAACTAGACATTGTTCTCGGACAGCGATCCCTCTTTTCTTTCTCACTTTCTCTTTTTTTTATCTCCTTCTGTCCCCTCAGTTCACCCCTCCTGGTGTAATAAATGATCATTCCTCATAATTACATCTGTTTTGTACAGTCAGCTAGACACAAAGGACAAAGCCATCATTTTGTGCTCTCAGTATCTCCCTTGTTCCTTACCTCCGTTTTTTACTCCCTCCTTCCCTTCATCCCTGTATTTGTCTTAATTTTTACTCTCGCCGTCTCCTCTGAATTTATAACCTCTTAAAGCTGCATTAATCAATACTGTTACATGACTAGATGTAATGTAAAGGGGGCGCTTTTAGTCACAAACCAAGAAAAATGATTACCCAACTCTGCACTTCCACTCAGCTGTAATATGAGCATTTTTCTTTTGCTCATTGTTTTAATGCAATCTGTAACTTTGCTGTTTTGGTTCAGTTTCACCGCTGTCATCATATAACAGACAGCCGCTTTTTGCTACCTGCTCAGCACAAGATGTCAGACAGACAGAATTTTGCTGCTACAGCACAGGGTACTGTATGTTTTGTGAGCCATAACTGAAGGTGAAGTAGTGAAAACACTGAACTTAATGGAGAAATGTTGGGACTTTTGCAGATGAGCAGAAATAGCACCCTTTTCAGCAACAGGTGGTAAGTCCATGGTCCCAACACACTGAATTTATCCCGATACATCATCTCATTACAAACCACTATACTAAGAAATCATGCTGCTCCCTCATGTCATGTTAGCATGAGATCATTTGGACCACTGCATGATAGTAGCTCCTCTTTGCCTCTATGCATTTACTACTGTATGGTAACCTTCATTTATGCCTCTCTTGTCGTCTTGTGTTCTTACTATTAAGTAGTTGTTGGTGTGTTTGCTTGTAAATTAAAACCTTTGCTCACACTCTCATCCAACAACAACAGCAGTGAAAATAAAAGCAGTATACCGCAATGACATGTTATATACTGTACACCGCTGAGCCACAACATTATAACAGGTGATTGGTTTGAAACTTTTTAGTATCAGTTAGTTTCCATGGCTTCATGGCTTTGAAAAAAAAAAACACAGATTCATCACCACATTAGAACTACAGTAGGTTGCCTGGGAGTATTTCCAGAGATGCCCCTATAGGTGAGGACAAATGACCTGCACATGGATTTATAATAGTTTCCTCTCTTTTTGGTCACCAGTTGTCAGCTGTAACTGTCTCCACGGTGAGATTGTGAGAAAATGGAAGTAGATAGGAACACATTAGGGGACTACAGACAGAGAAGAGGAGAGACGAGGAAGGTATAGCGATATTAGAGAGATGGAGAAAGACAGGGGGGAAGGGGAGGAGGAAAAAGAGAGGCGCAGGGATAAAGGGCAGATAGACTGTCAAGGCAGGGAAGATGAGTAAGAGAGGGGGACACTGTGACAAGAGAGACTGTGCAGATCAAGCTGGAGCCGTGCATATGTAATAACCTCATGATGGATGGCTAGCCTACAACCACATCAACTGTGTGTTACTTGTGCATGTCATTAACTTGCTGCAAAGGGGGGAGTCAAACTGCGGAGCAAAGTATAAACACTTATGATGAATGATAGATGGACAGTCTGGCAGGTAAATCGTCAGGCAGGGAGACAGACACATTAATATGCTGGCAGACAGAGAACTGCTCAAATAATGAGGCAGATAGGAAAATGAAGTCAGACTAATAGCTCCAGAGTTTCACAGATAAACAATTTACAAACAGGCGAAAAAAACCAAAGCAAAACAACAACAACAAAAAAGGCAGACACTTAACATTAGGCCCTAAGGCTCTCAGAGAAAACAGTTGGTTTACATCCAGAAAGAGAAACACTGTTTACATGCATCCCAGTACCACAATTATAACAGGGAGATAATTAGGGTATTATTTCAGTTTCATTTTACATGGAGTGAAGTAAGGCTCTTCAAAACCAGATGAATTAAGGCAATTATTGCTCATCCTTCCACTGCATACTGTAGCACCTTTTATTTACTTTCCAGCATCTGCCATACTCCAGAGACAAACATTTCCTATATTTGGTCAGATATGCACGTTGGCAATAGGAGCAAGTATGGCAAGTATGGCAGTTATATTACTTAGTCTATCAGTGATGAAACACTATATGCATTTACAAGGAAATATGTAAATTACAAGCTATTACAGAAAAAAATCAACGTATCTGCCACCCCATACCCTGTCATAGAAAGACTTTCCCAGTCAGAAGTGAGTCTTTCTCTCTAACTGAGTGTTTGCTTCCTTAATCCAGACGAATATTAAAAAGAATTTCAAAGATTTGCCCTGAGGAGGCAAAAAGACAAAAAAAAAGGACCAGAGGTATTAGAAAAACTAAGCACCTAGAAAACACACAAGTAAGGTGAGCAAGTCTGGCCACTGTGACTGGCTATCCAACTAATTTGTTTCATATACTGTGTTTCCAGGCTTCATCCAGTGCTGCTGTGGCACCTGAAGCAGCAAGAGAGGGTCAGCAAGGGATGGCAGCTAATGAAGAGAGAGCTGCAGGGGAGGAGGTGGAGGAGGAGGACAGCTGCCAACATGCTGCTGCAGGAGAAACAAAAAGGACAGAAGCAACAGGTGAGATTGACAGCAAACACACTGATAGAGCTGTACAGTATATATTATTTATGCGTCACAAAGTATATGGCAAATAATGAAATACTTGCAGTGGAGCACCCCATCTATGACCTTGACGGTATTGCGATTAGAGCTAGGGGTGGAAAGGGGTGCTAGTGGTGCTCAAGTGGGTGTGGATGTTTACACCTAAGTGGCAGCAGAGACCTCTACTGTAGCACCCTCAAGAATTGTGACTGTTTTCCACTGGGATTCACAGAATGAAAACTGTCCAGAATATAATGACAAAACATCCATTTATTTATTTCCGGATATTGCAGTCTGGACCAACACTGCCATCACCTAATTGGTTTGGGTCGGAGGAAAATCTTGGTCATGAAAATAAGTAAGTATTTATTGTTGGTTTCCTGAGAGTGCTGCATCACGAGTCAAAGTCACACATACTGTTAATCAAACCATCCACCCTGGACTTTTTTTTATGGTCCCTATGTTGAGATGTTGAGAGCACAATAATTAGTGTCTGACTGCAGGAGGTTACATCAAGTGAAGTGACTATTGCTTTTCTGATGAAGATGACCTCTGTTGTAAATTGGCAGAGAAGCCCACTGCAGATGTGCAGGTAAAATGTATAGACAAAGATGGACAATTAAAGACACAGACAAAGGATAGAGACAGGTAAAAATAAATAAATAAATAAATGAAACAGACAGGTAGAACCCTAACTGACCTGCGCAAGGCCAGACAGTGTGAATAAAGAGAAACAGAAGTGTCCTTTAGTCATCGCTAAGCTGACAGCTAGTTCAGGATTTAGAGCAGCTCTGTGTGTGAGAGGGAGTTTATGTCAGGGATACAGGTCTAAGTTGACATGCTTCATGGGACAAAGCCTCACACACATTGATTTCACTACACAGCCTGACATCCTTCAACAGACAGGGGCAAGATGTACAACCCCTTTTCACGTTCAAATTTTAATCATATCATCATTGGGTCATTAACTCAGAGGCAAGGCCTTTTATCAAGGTTGAAAAGTGAAAACTTTTTATCCCATTTTCCGAGAAAATCGGATGTCTCCCAAGTGTGAATTGTATGATCTAGTGTGTGCAAGGCAGCAGAGATCCGTATCTAGTGTTTTCGTCTTTTTTCTTTATCTTTGTTTTGGTCAGATAATTGGGCCATCACTGCAAAAAACCTCTACACTTCACCTCCTCTTAAATTAAGTGCTGGTACTGTGACACATTGGTTGTTGTACTCTTTTGTTTGTTCATCCATGGTGGCTGGAATTGCCATCACAGAGAAAGAACTGGATAGTGTTGAATAAGAGACACAAAGCTACTAGACCAAAAATGTAAAGCAAGTGTGAAATACACTGGGATACTTTATGTTGTCAGCTGGAGAGAGGAAAACCTGTATTTATTTGAAAAATTTTCACTGTTTCCCCCATACAGTAAGTCCAACAATTTCTTCCCGACTGTTAGAGAATCCAGTTTAGTGGATGTGTTGATGCATATTTTTGAGAACTTTTTGTTTTTATATGTATCATATCATCCATCCTTTGTGCAGGAGGAGTCGACGATTGCAGCTTGCTGGGGAGTCGGGACAACATAGCAACCAAAGCATGATGAATATGCTAATGAAGATTTCTGCATGAACAGTAAGTAACCTACCACTCAGAGTGTACATCATTAGTGAGGCAGGCGTGTGTTTCACCTCCTCTGTTTGCTCTCTTGTCGAGATGTTCACCAAAATGATCATTTTTAGCGCTGCTCCAAAATGCAATCAATGTGTTGGGTGCTCTGAGAAAACTGGCTGTGATGACTTCTCCTTTATGTAAAGATGCATGTATATGTGTGTGAGTGTGTGTGTCTGTGTCTGTGTTTGGCTTTGTCATTACCTCTTGTCGTTCTATCACTGGTTTCAAAGCATTTCCGATTCCCTCTCTCTGGCTCTTGCATAACCACACATAGAAACACTCTAGGATTCGTATTAACTACACTTTGAAGGAGAAAAAGCCTGTGGAATCAGCCTCGTCCCCTCGTCGTTTTCAGCCTTGATGTACCTATAAATCATAATGTCAACAGAAATATGCAGCTCTTTACTTTGGCTCCCCAAACTGATTTTCTGTTGTGATTCACTCGATAACATGACAGCTTTAAGTGAAAGAAAGGGGAAAAAACACTGCACTTCAAATGGGTTCTTTCAGAAAATTGCAGTCGCAGTTATCTTAGCAACAACAGGCACCAGCAGTGTTTCTGCCAAATATCTGCTGTATGCCAATACTTTATATGAAAGAGAAGGCTGACAGGCACAGAGCAATGGTGCTGATCAAGGAGTCAAACATAAGAAAACGGTAACAAGAGAGGAAAGAGGCAGTATGAAAGGAAGCAGCTGAGCCAGAAGAGTAAAATCTATATCACAATAAATTGTCACATCAATCGTGATAATGATACTGTTTAAAAAAAAAAAAAAAAAAAAAAGCATCACTGCATGATTTTTGTTTTGTTTTGTTGTTGTTTTTTTCTCATCTTGGTGCACTTCTGATGTGATTGCCTAAATTAATCACAGCAAAAACAATTACAGATTCTGGATAAGGCTGTGAGCTGATTGGAAACTATTAGTTAGATGTCATTTGTTGTTAAAGTTGTTTTCAGTTTAATTATGTGAGATTCAGACAGTTCATTTACTGAGAAATTAGCTCTTGTTTGGGTCTGCTAAGACTGACCGCATCTTTAATCTGATCTATTTATCCCCAACTCTATTTCTGTTGAGGTCTCGGTGTCCACTGGGCTGTTTTGTGACAATATTTCTCTTGAAAATTGATTTTAATAATGAAATATTGGTAGTGTTTTCAGGTGCAAGGTTTTGGACCCATTAAAGTCTATTTTGTCCATGAATGCTGGTGACACCTGTTGCTGGCAGGTTGCATTGGTTGTGCCTATTATTTATATGATTTCCAGTCCGTTTTTAAATATAGCTATTTGTCAGTTTTGTATTTGCCACATAGCCACCAATGTTATCATTACTTATCAATCTGGAAGAAACATTGTTGTCCAGAGGAAGAAAGCAACACCAAGGTTAACTCTTGTCTTTATCACATCTTTCCTTCCATCAGCATGCTAACCAGCCAGCTCCAACCTTTATTGCCACTTTCCAGTAGAAACTCACTGTTGCCTCCAGTTTGCCCTCATATAGCGCTGCTCAGAGGGCGTATTGTAACCTCTTGTCTTGTCAAGTGACAATTACCTCCGCCTTTCTCTGCACAAGAGAAAACTTAAACTCTTCCTCTTACTAGTGACCACTGCATTTGGAGAAGATCTTGCATGCCTACATAGAGTTTGTGAGCTGTGATTGGACAATCAAAAGTCCTTAGGAGTTACAAAAGTAACCTACGTTTTTGGGGGAGAAACACAAACTGACTGTGACACAAACTCTGATCATCCTCTCATCACCCACTGTGCTGTATAGAGCTCCTTGTTGACAACTTCAACATGGGTTTATTGATCAGGTTGATCTATACAGTCGACTGATTAATACATGGTAAAAACAGGCCAAAACAAGCAGTCAATCTCACAGTGATTAGCCACGCATGCTAAAAGCTCAGTTTAGATTTGCTTATCACTACAAGGATCTCAAAACTCTCATAGATTTTGGAAGCGTAAGTCACCTCCTCCATCTCCATCCAGTGTCCTACTTTATACTGTGCATGATAACTGGGCTGATCCTTTGGATGATATTTGTTATCAAAAATCAGCTTATTTTATACGTTCAACAATGTCCAAATGAAAGACAGTGACTTCATACTGGCAGAAGATAAACACAGAGCATGTGAGGACACCAGCCTCCGCAGTGACAGCATCCTTAATAAACCAGAATGCAATGCAGCTTTGATGTTTTCTAAAGGGGGGCAAAGTCTTGTTATTTCTGATGCCAGTCCCCGAGGTCAGCTGTTTTGTTTGGGACTGTATTAAACACAGGGGCCTTAATTTTGCAGCATTGACCCGATGATGTAGGAGCTATTCATCACCAGCAGAGTGCATTGACATAAGCAGCTAATGAGGGCTTTTGCTAACACTGAACGATGGAGACTTTTAATAAGGAAAACCGATGGATACGGATGGAGAAATGCGGGAGATGAGTGATTGTGCTGAGGGAGCAGAAGATCACCCAGTCATCCATGTCATTAAAAAACACAAGGCTTCGGGGAAAACAGTCCTGTAGCTCTTATTTTACTTCCCTAATGATTTTCCTTCCAATCCAACTACCATCAGCTCTGTTTTTGACAGCGTTTATCAGAGAATATGTGATTTATGCAGAAGCAGCAAAGCATCTGAGTTTTCATGTGGAGGCCTAGTCTGGGTTTGTCTTGGTCTGTTGCTTTCATGTGTCTGTGCTTTTATTCTGTTATGCTTTAACAGAGTAAAGCTCCTTTAAGAAACTCTTGCCCTTGTTCTTCATTGTATGTGAGGAACTTGATACAGATTTTCTTAAGTCACTTAGCCAAGATCTTTCATGATCATCTGCCCCTATAACTTTTGTGACAGTTTTTAGACTCTTGGACTGTTTATGTTTGGGCCTTTGTTGATTTCCTCTTTTATTTTGGAATCCCTTACTGAATGTCCACTTTTTTCAGTTTACTTTCAGTCATTGCCACTCTGATTGTCTTGCTCTTCTCTTTCACTTGTATTTAGTTACCCTGTCCTCCTTGTGCCAGGCTGGGTTTTTCCCTCAGTCCTTGTGAGTTTGTCGGTTCAGTTCCTCTGATGTTGTTCCTGAGTTCTGCTAGCTGATTGGAATTTCTGAGTTTTGTTTCTTTGCCAGCTCTTCAGTTTCGCATCTGTTTCTGAGTCAGGTTTGTTCATTAAATTACTCTTATTTCACCAGCTTGCCCTCGTTTGAGTTTATCTTCATTTGGGTTCTGAAAAGTTTGCAAGAACATCCTGACAAACCCACTCTTTGATATTTGAAACATCTTTCTTTTTTTATGAAGTGCTCTTCAATCTTTGCCAGCATAGTTCTAATATACAGAGAAAAACACTGAATAATTTCTTGTATTTTCGAGTAATGAAATGTGTGCAAACCTGAGTGGAAAACTTTGGCAATTAACCTCTAACTGATGACTTTATTTTACTCTGTGATTCCCTGGAAATGAAGTGCCTAAAACATTAAATACAAAATGCTGAAAAATGCAGCTCTATGCACCAACACATCTATATGCAGTAGATTGAAATAAGGCAGGAAAAAACTGCTGAGTTACGCCACTGTTAAAAACGTCGACACATTTGTGATTCTTCTGATGTATGTTGACATCACACTGGTGCTTTAAATTGACTAAAAACACACAGGCACTGGGATGAAGACAAAAAGATAACGCATGTTGCAGACAAAAGCTGCAAATAATTATAAAAGGTCTTGTACCAACATGCCTTCCTCAAGCTTTTACATTACTCAGGTCTTGGTATTGTCATTTCAGGCTTTTTTGTGTTATTTTGGTAGCATGTATGCATGATTTTAGTTAAACCATGTTGACAGTCTCACTCATTAGTTTTACAAAAATGAGAGTTTTGCACTGTATTGCCAGTAATAAGCTGTACATGGAGTTTGTTAACAAGTGCTACAATTCTCAATAATGAAGACATGAACATTGTTCCATACAACATACTGTATAACAAGTTGATGAGTCACTGTTATGTGTGGCCTTGTAAGTGCACAATTGCACATCCCTTGTGGGATTGTTTTGTTTCATTCTTCTTTTTGTTTTGTGCGGCAGTGGAGCACCTGAACTCAATTAATGACCTAACAGAGGAGAAAAGGTGGAACCTGAGGAGCAGAGGCACAACACACACACACACACACACACACACACACACACACACGCTACACAGCCTGTACAATGCTTGAAGTGGGCTCCAGATTGCCCTTTGTTTCACGACATGGTCCAGATTGTTGGGTTTTTGTTGTTGTACTTCTGGGTGGGAAGTCACTGGTAGTCGAGGTACTGGGGTTTGGTAAATTTTTCTTTAGGCAGCACACCATATGTGTGTGGCTTACTCAGCAGCCTCCTCCACTTTTGTTTGTTTGTTTCTATACTCTGCAGTTTATTTTAAAGCAAGCTGGCTTTCCTTTCTTGGCAACTCCAACTCTTGTTATCCTTAATATGTACTTTCATCACTTTGCTTTAGGAGGCTGTAACAGTCACAGTAAGAGCTGCACAGATATAAATAATGAAATTAATGACGGTTGACTTCCATTTAACTGCTTCAATTTCAGAGACTTGCTGTAAAACTGTAAGACTAACATCTGTAACACTTAACACCTCCTAACACTCTTTACTAAAGCAGCTATGTATGGATACACACATTCACATTTTCTCTTGAAGATTGTCTGGAAAATATGGTAATATTAGCACAACATCTGACTTTGATGTTTCACTGTAGGTGCCATAACTAACAAGTCACAAGGCCTGCTGTTAAAGAGGTCTATTGGAAAAATTGCCCTTCTCTGAAATATGAACATGAGTAGACCTCAGCAGTTTTCCCCTTGTAGTAGCCTCATACTCTCAAATATCACAGCTGTATATACATTATATACTGTACTGTAAATAGTATATATACTGTACTATACAGTAGGTATACCTGTATGTATTTCAATTACAAGAAAAAACTGTAGAAAACAGGCCCATAGTTTAAGTTAAAAAGAAAAAAAGGCACACTATGCAATGTATATTTCAAATGTATCTAAGAACCTGTAGCTATATTTAAAATAATAATTCATAACTGCACTGTATCCTCCTGTGCACAGAGACATTTAAAAAAAAATGTATCACTCTTTTGCAACAAAGACTCACACTTACACCAGTTTCTCTCTGGCTCTCAGATACAAACAGATGTTATCAAAGGCTGGTGGCAGGGTTTCTAGACGGCCTATGGAGACAAACACATGGTGCTGCAATGGAGTGGAGAGGGGAGGCTTACACAGAGCTTCATAGCTGACAAGACCTCCCTGTTTCAGTACTGAGGGGACAGCTGAGAGGAGAAACGGGGAGAGAAACTGGGGTGGTGGAGAGGATGACAAATACAGGCACAGCTTCATAGGAAAACATGACCTCCTTAGGGAAAAAAAGAGGGAAGAGGGACTAGAGATGAGATGGAAAAAGAAAAGTCGAGAAGTAGGGACACAAAAAAGAAGAAGAAATGATTAGAGGAGGACAAACACACAGCTCTATAGTTGACAAGACCTCCTGCTGAGGCCCACATGGGAACGGAGATGTTTGGGAAAAAAGATGCAAACAGAGGAGGGAAGAGAAACTCTGATAAACATGCACTGCTCAAGCTTGGAGACAGAAAAGAGGCTGAGGTCCACTCAACAGCTGGTGTAGGCTTTGGTCTACTTTTGTTCCTATTGGCTTTTACAATATTGTTTTATACATTTCCAATTGGCCAAATACAGACATGTTATATAAACCTGCATAAATGTAAGTAAATGATAAATAAACATGGCAGCATCCATCACCAAAGGACTGTGGGAGCTATTTTTGCACAGCACTCAGTTTCTTAGATGTATATATATTCAGATTTCATCTCTCCTCTCCTTGGCATAAACAAACACAGTGCATTTAAACTGAGCAACAGAGAGTTTACAAACTGTAAATCTGTCTCAAAGACAGTTTTTACCCTTGTGGTGTGGGTGTGTTTTTAAGAGGTCAAGTTACAGCTACACTGACTGACTAATGTGGTGTATTAACTACATTTACAGAGCCACCACCTTGGCAAACAAATAAAAATGATGCATAGTGATCTGCAGAGGGATTACAGTAACATGCACATACAGGGGCAAACACACTTTAAACTTGGTTGTTAAAGCACACACTCAAATAATAAAGTAAACCCCTAAATGTGTGCCTCTGTGCTTTATTCACAGTCCAGCTCCTGAAAGGAAAAGCGATGCCAAATTAAAAAAGGGGGTCATTTATTTAAGAGTTAGATTTAAAAGGACCAGCAGACGGTTCAGTCTTTGTGCTGTTGACTCCTGAGCACTCCTCTCTTTTAATATGGATTACGGTAGAGATTTGGTTTTGGGCACGGAATTGCTTCAGTGTTCAAACAATGACAGAGCTCAGCGTCCTAATCTGTATGCTAATGAGCGTGTTTGATATTTCATCTTAAGTCTGCTTCCTCTTAGCTTGCCTTGCTCTCTGCTGCCAGCAGAAGCTACGAGGCTGTGATCGGGACAACCGCAGAGCAGGGACGTTCGTGGCCTTAAAATTTGCAATGCTGAATAAAAACTCTGTTTCATCCCTGAGGGTTTTGTATTAACAATAGGAGCTTTTCCTGTAGAATCAGTTTTCACACAATGGAGGCTGATGAGACTTAGACTTAGAGATGATGGGAGGCCAACATAATGGAAACCAATGAATGAGAGGACAGAAGAGAAGGAACAATAAAAAGACTTGCACACGCTCATTAACACACATACCTACACACATGGTCACTGTGTGCAAATGCGTGGGTTTTGTTTTTCTGATTTTATTTTCTTGGAACCTGTTGGCTTAATTTCTTACGGCCTTTGAAACCCAATGAAGATTTATTCAAAAACAATTAGAACAACATATTTTTTACAAAGATGTGTGAAAATGTTGAAGTGTGGAAAGTTAGCTATACTGTACCTCCACCCGCTTCTCTCTGATAAGCACTTTGAGACAACTTGAGAATGACTGCAGGTTTCAATCCTGTAATAAAACTTTTGGTTGTTGCACTGTGCTTTTGTTTTGGTTTGGTCATAATTTGTGCTTGTGGCAGATACAGTTCATATAAAAAAAGGAAGGCATGATCAGAGGATTCAGGAAATCACACTGTGTTCACAGAAGCAGGCCTGTGTGGGCAGAGAGCATGTAGGTGTTTAAGCTTTATTGTACTGCGTACATCAGCTCAAAAATACATTCAGTGTTCACAGTGTTGACAGACACAGCATCCGTGGTTATTAATGTCAATGTGCTAAGACAGAACTGAGACAAGCTGCTGAAGTCTACGTTGTTTTGAAGTGAGAATCCCAGTAATCACATCTCAGAAATGATACCTGACTGTGCAATACTGGAGACCAGGTGGGATCATATGCAGTTATTGTGTCCAACTATGTTGATGAAGTTGATGAGAGCCAACATTTTGCAGAATTTCATTCAAATCCAACAGTACAGCAGCTGATTACACTGATTAGCACCTTCAACCAGAGAGGAGGATGTAATCACTGAAATAACCAGCTGCTGTGTTTGGGTGGAATTACATCCGACCTGGTCTCGGGTCTTCCTGGCATATGTTAGGACCCCGCTGTGCTGCAGAATTTGCAAATTCATTCATGCGCAGAGGAAACTCAGCTTTGCAAATTCTTAACTTCCGTAGGTATTTGGTTGGCACATTAAAGTCAGAGCAGTGAAGGGAATTAAGACGGAGTCACTGAGAACTGAGAGAATGTAGGGTATTGTCACATTACACCTGCGTCTTGTCAGTTTTGGCTCAGTTCCCATTCAATTCAATTGAAGCCTGTGCAACAGACAAATTCAAGCATGTGTCTTCTGTTTCAGTGCAATTTACAGCTGCTCCAACAGAGTTCAGCTTTGTGTCTACTCTGAATGTGGATGCGCTCAGTTGGCCAAGAGCAGCACACTGAACATGGAAAAGTTATTTAACCAGCATCTTTTACCACTAGTTTGATCACAAATTGAGGGTCTAAGTGCAGATTGTAAAAGGCAAGGCAAACTTGTCATTTGTGATTTTTTATATAGTGCATATTGCATATTGTTGGCCTGCAACTCTGGACGAATAAGCAGCATAGCCGATGGATGGATGGATGGATGGATGGATGGATGGATGGATGGATGGATGGATGGATGGATGGATGGATGGATGGATGGATGGATGGATGGATGGATGGATTGTGTCATCATACAGTCAAACTACATCACTCACACTTGCTCTGATCATTATTAGTTGTACAAGTAAACTTTTGTTGAATGATATGAGCATATGAACATACTCATATACTGAAGGAGAAGTTTTGCTATCGCTGGCTGCATAGCCAATGTTAGCTGTTGTTTATGAATCCAGAAGGAACGTTAAGTGTTCACCATCAATCTTTATTCCTTTGTTCACTAAGTGCTGTATTGAGTGGTGGAAAAAGCTGCCATTGTTAATCATGTTGCCATGGCTTTTCCTCTGCAGAGGATTAGCAAGCTAACCAGCTTGCCACCGGCCCAAGGTCACTCACCGTATAGCCTCTAGTCTACCAGGTTTAGACGGTGTATTATTACCTCTTTTAAGTGACGATCACCATGTGATCTTGTTCTGAAATTGTTTTTATTACAGTGAAGTACTGTATTACGCATACGATCTTCACAATTTCTTTCCTTGTATGTTCCACTAAAGCCATGAAATTGAGGCATCATCAGAAAAATATTATTTCATTTTCAAATGCTACTGCATCAAACATTAATCAGTTAAAAGAAATCTCTGTCACTTTGATCTTACACCTTATTTTCATAGTGAATTTGGACAAATCAAAGAACAAGTTAAAAAGTTTGACTGAGTTTGGGAACATCTAGAAAATCTACTTTAATATCCACGGTGATGGATGTTTCAGGTCATGGTGGAAGGTGGCATCCCACAGTTCACCTGTTTATTTATTCCGTCCTCCTTAATACAGAGGGGCCTCCTCGACTGCGGGTGTGATATCATGCAGAGTGACACTCCTTGGTGAAGTGCTAGTGGGAAGGAAGTGATTTGGCAGAGCTCCATATTGTACCCAGAAAGAGTTGTGATGGGTTTTCTGCCCTCGTGGCCTGTGGTGAGGGAAAGAGAGCAGCATAATGGATCTAATGAGGCCAAAGCACTGTGAGTGAAATTAGTACCATCTCTAGGAAGGTTTCTGCAACAGATATGCTGTGGAAATGTGTGACAGCGTCTGAATGCAAAACTCCTATTGTAAATTACACTGTGGCCTGATAGATGAGGCCATGGCTTCCATCAGACAGCTAAAACTAGAACAGCACACCGTGATGCTGAAAGTTGTATTATTCTAAAATAAAGTTGAGCCATTTATTATCTAGTTATGACTGTGATGTCTTGATATATCCCCTTAGGATGTGTTATTCCACTTTAGTCAGCACAATTGAATTAAATAGTTCAAGTATAGTTTGCCCCAAAACCACTGACACCACACAAACACTAGACCACAGCTCAGAGCAATTTTTATTCAAGTCACTGTGCAGCGTTGGTTGTTTTTTGATGCATCTATTCCTCGCTTTGTTTCTCTTTCAGTCTCTCTGCTGATTTCACAAAGAAATTACTGAGCCTCCTCTGTGTCCCACACCGGTCCCAGTCCGAGCATAGTTTAATTCATTGTTGAAGTCCATCCAGTTAGTTTAACTGCAGCAGTTGAGCCTGTGCGCATGGGGCTGATCTAATTGTTGGTTTGTCTCAGCCGGCGCCACCGCAGGGCTCTCAGCAGGAAGAAAAGATGGGCCAAAAGCTCCCGCAGTGAGCCCGCCGGTGTCGTCAGCTGAGACAAAGCAACAATTAGCAATTAGTCTCAGCTGCTAAAGTGAAACTAACAGCTCCAGCTACTTGACTGTAGGGATTACATTCATTGTTTGGATTCCAAAGCAGAAAACTACATTGATTAGTGAAGATTTTAGCTCATCGCAGAAACGTTGCAGGAAAGACACAGTAATTAAATCAGGTCCTTATTCAAATTCTCTGTGTCTGGAATGAAGAAAATCAGCAAAGTGCCACTCAAAGAACTGAACCTCTGAAGTACACCTGTGCATAAAGAGCTATGTGTGCGTGTAATAGTGCGCAAGTGTGTTGTTCCTGTCTATATGGAGGGGATGATGTAATGATGGTTGTTTGGACCATTGAATAATGTCTAGTAATGGACTTCTTCCCCAGTTGCACAGTGTTTTGGTAATACACAGACTCATAAAAAACCCTCCTGAATCTGACTCTTCTTAAAGGACAATTCCAGGCGAATTCAACTCGGGGGTGTATTTTCCTATCATTTTAGGTCTAAAAGAAGGAATCTGAAGATTTTCAGTTTAATCGCTCCTGTTTTGCGGTAGCTGCGTCTGTCCCCGCATCGCCACGGCAGCAATGAATGGGAGTGGATGTAAGTTCCGCTGTTTAGACTGTTTCCAGCCCTCAAAGCCGCAATTTTTTTCCACAGACAGCGTCAGATGGCTACTCAAACATGCACCGAGAAGTTTATTTACTTCAAGCAAGCCGACATGTTTGTAAAAGTCTCCCGGAGTCTCGCGCGAGACCCAGTTGCCGTGCGCGGTGTGTTCACATGCAATGGGAAAAGCTATCGTTTGTGTCATAAACACAGGAATATCAACTCTTTACTTGCTTCAAGTAAAAAAAACTTCTCGCCGCATGTTTGAGTAGCCACCTGACGCTGTCTGTGGAAAAAAATGTACACTTCAAGCAAGTAAAGAGTTGATATTCCTGTGTTTATGACACAAGCGGTAGCTTTCCGACTGCGCCTGAATACAGCAGCACTGCAACTTCGGGCTCGCGCGAGACTCCGGGAGACTTTGAATTAGATCTAGTTTTACAAACATGTCGGCTTGCTTGAAGTAAATAAACTTCTCGGTGCATGTTTGAGTAGCCATCTGACGCTGTCTGTGGGAAAAAATTGCGGCTTTGAGGGCTGGAAACAGCCTAAACAGCGGAACTTACATCCACTCCCATTCATTGCTGCCGTGGCGATGCGGGGACAGACACAACTACCGCAAAACAGGAGCAATTAAACTGAAAATCTTCAGATTCCTTCTTTTAGACCTAAAATGATATGAAAATACACCCCCAAGTTGAATTCGCCTGGAATTGTCCTTTAAAACTTGAAAAAGACAGTGTTTGTCCATTTAGAGAAGCTCCGTGGCCAGTGCAACATTAAAATCATTCACTCTCCCCTTAGGGAATAAATTACAGCCTAATGGGATTTTAGAGTGTCTCCGCTGTCATTTTACCAGACTTTACTTTACCTGTGTTTAGTTTAAGATTTATTGAGTACAGTACTTTGTGAATTGAGTCGTTCCATTTTTTTCTGGCAACTTGATGTTTTCGTGTTGCCATTACCTTTCCCATTTGTCATATGTATTACTTATGCACTGAACGTGATTGAGTTATTTTGTCTTTGTGGACTAGACAATGAGTCTTTGGATGATGAATAACCATTATACACAGTAAATGTTGCCTATTGCTGTATAATCAGCATTCACTGGAAGTTTATAAATCACAATCTTTATATTAAATTCCACCTTCCACAAAAATATAGCAGCTCATTGGGACAACTTCATGCCTGTGTTTGACAGATTCCAGTGTTAACAAAAGAAACAGGATGCATAATCAAAAGTGGAAGAGGGAGTGATGAGACTGGGAGAGAAGTGGAAGTAATGAAGAAAATTTAACACTGAAGCACAGACTTCGAATGTTATTTTTTGCTGTTGAATACTACATCAGGGCTATCAAACTCTCACAGGTGCATTTACAAAGTAGCTTCCGGTATTAAAATATTGAGTTTCATGGCAGAATAATGCAGCACCCCCAAATATCTTATCTTTCTGTATCAGTTTGAAAAAACATAAGAAAACATTATACGTCCATGCTTCACACTCTCAGAGGTCATGAGCAACTGGTCTCTACCTGTTCAGAGATTTAATCCAACTGTGACTATTGAGACAGTAACCCATGCGTACAGAATAGAGCCTTCAAGCATGTAATGTAATAAACACTAGTTGATTAGACTATGGCATGTGCTGTACTGTAGTTTGTACTATGGTCCATGAAGATTAGTGATAGGAAAGGAATGTAAGAGTCATATTGTTTATCTGCAGGAAAATGCCTCATGAAATAATACTATATTGGCTCACTATGGGCAGCTACACATGATTATCAGAATGAAATAAAGATGTCATGGAGCCAGGAGTTCTCACATCTTTAATTTCTATTCTTTCACACTCTGTTTCTGTTCACCTCGCTACCTCTTTCCTTTGCGTGGTGTCTTGGCCACAGTCAACATACACTGCATGTCTATTGAAAAAAACAAACACATATGTTTGTTTGCTCATCCATCTGGAAACATTGTGAAATAGACTAAGATTTTTAGACTGCAGACATTTTGGTACATCTTCAACTAATGATGCCACACTGAAATGGCTTTCTTTTCTTAATGATATACAGTATTGACAAAAGAAAAGAAATGGTAAGGTAGCGGAATCACTAAAAACTTACATATGACATATATTTTACACTTGAAAACAATGCAATAACAATGAAACCTTCATTTTTACTTTCTTTTAGCTCTATTTTGGTCTCTACCGACTCTTTGGCTACATTAACACTAAATTAATGTTTCACTTAAAAAAAATTATGTTTTAAAACAGAAAAAGAATGTTTTTTTGCTATGTGTCAGAAATTGGCACCTACTCCACACTACCACTACTATCCATATTTACACAAAAGAAAGCATAAGACATGACCATTCATCTGTACTATGGGCATGAGTGTGTCAGTGTAAACAAGTAAAAGTCACATCATCTTCCCATTTAGACTAAAATGCAACCCATGAGTCTTAAAAAAAAAAAAAAAAAACACCAGAATTGTTTCCAAAGGTTTCTGTTTTAGGGGCCTGAATAATTACATTTTCTATGTTAGTATAGAGATGCCAGAAGTTATGGATTTTAAGCTATGTATTATGTAGCAGCAAACTGATACATCCTTCACTATGTTCCATCAGCTAGGTTCTAAAATTGTACAGCTATAGTAGCTTTTGTGATCTTCTCACTGAAAATAGTTGCTGGTTGCAGCAGACAAAAACAAAATGTGAGAATTTAAGATAAGAGATAAAGAATAAACTGAAACTCACCCTGAAGCTCCTTAAAGGGATAGTTCACCCTAGAATGATATTTTGCTCATTATCTACTCACCCTCATGTTGACTAAGGGCTGGAAGAATTTTCAGAGTCCACCGTCCCTTCTCTGAGTTACAGGGGGTCTTGGCGTAGCAGTGCATTTCAATGCAACGGTTGCAAAGGGACACTTCGCACTGATACTGAGACCGACTGAGACTCGCTTCCTTGTTTACCCCGGCAAAGAAATGCAGCTCGTCCTCGACATCAAAATCTTCAGCCATGGCTAAAATATGTTTTAAGAGGCCAAAATTGCACGAAAAAGTGTTGTCCCGATGCAAGGCAGGCTATTACGGACTGCTTCTAGTCCTTCGCCGGGGTAAACAAGGAAGCGAGTCGGTCTCAGTGCGAACCTTGCGCATGCGCGCTTATTTAATTTTTTTCGGGACAATTACGCAATTTGGGGCTTCAGCACAAGACGGACATTACATACGAGCATCATGGAGGTATTTGGATGTTTTTTTGTGGGTGTTTTTTTAC
Source organism: Trachurus trachurus (assembly GCF_905171665.1). NCBI lineage: Eukaryota > Metazoa > Chordata > Actinopteri > Carangiformes > Carangidae > Trachurus > Trachurus trachurus. The sequence continues at coordinate 19,831,950 of NC_139908.1, read as the reverse complement.
GAAGAGCTCTGGTGTCCCTTTGCAACCGTTGCATTGAAATGCACTGCTACGCCAAGACCCCCTGTAACTCAGAGAAGGGACGGTGGACTCTGAAAATTCTTCCAGCCCTTAGTCAACATGAGGGTGAGTAGATAATGAGCGAAATATCATTCTAGGGTGAACTATCCCTTTAAAACCAAGGTGCACAGCAGATTCAACTGGTATAGAAAATTAAAACTTTTTTAAAGTTGTTTACTGTAGAGCAATAAAAAATGTAATAAGATAGCAAGATTTTTTTTCCATCACATTTAGAAATATTCACACACGAGTGAAATGACCAAGACTGATTTCCATTGATGTCTCTTTAAGTCTGCCAATAATTGCAGATTATCATGAGCAATTTCATTTTGCATTAATATCTGTTCATGTCTGTGTCCTCAAGTAGATGATTATTCTGCTTTAGAATTAAAAGCATTGAAAGATGCTTGTAGAGCTTGTTTTGACTTGAGATTAATCAAAAGAATAGAGAGAATTGTACAGCAAGTTCATACAAGGACATGCAAGGACATTTCAATGCTTACTGCATTAACCTCTTCTTCTCTTCATCAAATTCTCAGTCCCCTCTTCTTTTTTTTTACCTCCTTTGTTTTCCTCTGCCAGTACTGTATGTCTCTTCACCTTGTTTCACCTCTTTACTTTTTATTCTTAATCTAAGAGCTTGTTCTGTGCAGCAGGAAAGTAAACTGAAAGCGAGGACATGCAACTATGACAGAGGCTCTCGAGAACTACATGTACTTCATCAGACTTCAGTCCTTCTTGTTTGAAATGCACTAAAGAAAAGAGTGATTCATTTAAAAACTCTTCTTTACTAATAATGCTGTTGTATAACATCACTATAGTTGATGGACATGTCTGTCCCATGTTCTCTCCTCTTTCTCCTTCTCTCTCTCTCTGTGCATGAGAGAGAGAACCCCTTCTGACCCCATCACCATCTCTCCTTTCATAACATCTATCTCTCCCTTTTCTCCATCCAGTTTTTCTCCCTGCTGGACCATGTGAGCCTCCTCTTTCCCTCTGTTTGTCCCTTCCTTTCTCTCTTGCACCGTTTGCAAAACTCATACTATCATCTGCGGTTGACAGTTGCTCAGAGGAGAAGGGTTATAATTGGATAGGGGAAAACATTCACTCCATGAGAGTCCCAAAAAACCTTGGGCTTGAGTGCTGAGAGTCAATATCAAGAAGGATTTTTTATTTATTTTTTATTACCTCTATCTTTTTATTTTTTGTCTTCCTCATTTTTCTCACTCACTCTCTTGCCTCTCACTACTTCTAATTAGGCTGCTGCTGACATACAGTATTTGTGTTGGGTTCATGTTTGTATTGTAGTCACAAGCTTGTCCGTTCACTTTGTGCGCGTGGCCAATGATGTGTGTGCATTTAGCTGAAGGAGAGCACATACGGTAGCGCTGACAAGCCGGCTAATTAGCTGCTCAGCTAACGAATGTGTCGCTAACAAGGCTGCACTTGGTGGCACTGTGTTTTCAGCAACACAACTTCGACTAACATTCACAATAATGGCAGAGATGAAAAGCAGCTTGACAGTGCAAGAAATCCAAAAGGAAACCAGAGTGTTTGTAATGAAGTGCCACAGAAGCAGGTGTAGCACAGCTGGGGAGCTTTTTATCATAAAATTGTGTTTCTGAAATACAAATGATGTGAGATGTCGAAACATAACACGTGTATAAGTGGTATTAAAAGATGTGAACGCTATTTGTGATTTAGGAATCCAGCAAATAGCAACTGACAGTTACTGACACTGTAGCAGCATTAAATCAGGTAATCAAATAAAATATCATTTCAGCAATTTTGTATGTTATCCTCGTTGACACTGGCCACACAAAAGAGAGTTAAAATATGATGTTTTTGTAGAACTAAAATGTCCACATTGATTCACTGAGGCCTATTAGCTCAAGCTTATAAATTCTGGATCCTACACTTCCCGTAATACAACTTGATGGTGTCAGCACCAGATTCAGCTGCACACTGCTGAAACATGCAGTACAGTTTTATTTTTCCCAACAATTCTCAATACACATTAATTTAATAAGCACTTTTTTAAAAGACAAAAGAGTTGCCGTAATTAATATCATGCTGTAATTCATTTATCATTTAAGGAACTTTACAGTTGATCACAGTTGATCATATCTGTTGACACACAGATATAGTACCATTCGATGTGATGATAAACATATAGAAAATAAGCAAACAACATGATACAGTCTTTACAGTGCCCTAGTTAGCTTCAGCAAAATTATAGTGATGCATTGAATTGATTGTCCTTTTTATTCATCATCCGCCCTAGTACATTATGTTTAGCAGAAACTAATGTGAAAATTACATTCCTCCACTGAAAGGCTGATGTGATTATGTCATCAGTTGGACAAGCCATTTTCATGTCTTTGTGATAAGTAAAGGTGAGGTAACGGTTTAATTATAGGCCACATGGTCACGGTGCATACTGGGAAATCAGCCTCACCAATTACACAGAACTCTGGGAAAATCTGAGTGGAAAAGTTGATTAGAAATGAACAGATACAAGGTCACTTCCATCTAGGACAAAAAAAATTGCAATGGAGGTACCTCTTGCAATAGAGGGCGAGAGGTACTGTTTGTCTTTTCCTGTCAAATGGGTGTATGGGCCTGAGGAAACTTTGCTCTATCGACTTTGAGTAAGATTTTTACACTCACCTAAAGTTTGACTCTGACCTGTTTAGAACTGTCTCATCGACTGTGTGAGATCCTGTCCCAGATGCTTCCTATTACTAAAAATTCTGTTCTTTAGCAGAGGTGGATGAAGGTAACCAGACACAGCTTGATCTCATCTTTGAAGCTTTCATTTCTCCAAAATTAATCTACTAGTGCATAAATCTGACTTTTGTGTTGCCACGATGTAATGAAGATCACATTGTTACGCAAAATGAGAGATTCCTCAATGTATAGTTTGATTGTTCCCTGTTTTGTTCATGCAGGTAAAATTATGTATAGCTGTGACGCAAATGCATGCATGCTATTTTTGTGACTCAGTTCCTGTCTGTGTAGAGTTGAGGTTTTGTGTCATAGAGCAGTCAATGCATTTTGTGCATCTCAAGGATGCACATTCAGTGTTCTTGGGAATCTGAACAGAATGAATGAGAGTGGTTTAGTCAACAGAGGCACTCTTATTTCTCCATATGACTTAAAACCTTGAATTTCAGTTGCAATATCTACTTCTTATTCTGCCATTTCTGACCCCATAACTTTTCCTCTGCACTTTTTGTAACTGCTGTCTATCCACTACCTGCTTCCTGAGCTCTTTCTAGTTGAATACCCCTTGTTAGTCCTGCTTGTTTTTCGTCCATGTTATTTCACAAGACAAGAAAACACTTCATTTTCTTTGATAATGTTTTTATGAACTGTGCAACTGCGCCACAAGGCACCGAACATGCTGAGTTTCAGTTCTGATTTTGAAAAAGTGTGGGCGAGTGAGAAGAAGGCAGGAGATTAGTTTAGGGAGCTGGTCTTCAGCCCATATCAGTGCCAGGACACGGCATGAACTGCAGCCAGCTGAGCCAGGGGGCATCCCGGGAGCTGCCCTGGAAAGAAGACAAGTCGTGATATGCACACACAAACACAGCCAAGGACTCATTGTGGGACACATGTGCACGTACACGCACACGCAGAGACACGCGCGCACACAGGTTGCATCCCACAGCTTCTCTTCATCGTAGATGCTGTCCTGTTTTGACCAGAGCTCATTTACCACAGCCCGAGGCTATCAACACCACCACCACCACCTCGTCCCACCGCCCGCCCCCACCCCACACCTCACTCCTTATCAGCTCTCCCACCACTTCTACTCCTCTCTCACCCAGCCTCTCTGTTTACCTCTCTGTGTCTGTCCTTTCACCTCTGTCTGTCACTCCAGCCCCCCCACCCTCACACATACACACACACACACACACTTCTCTCCTTTACAAGAGAAATCTTGCCATGCTCTTCAGCAGTAATGAAATGCATTTTCCTTCCTCTAATTCAATCACAGAATGCTGTGTGCGGCGATGGTTTATGAATACATTACTTCATTGCCAAGACAGGATGAAAGAGGAAATAGATAGCCATGACAGCCTTTAGCTTTTTGAACACACACTCACCTTCTTCCCCCTCTCTCTGTCACACTCACACACACACACACACACACACACACACACACACACACACACACACACATAGTATGACAGTGAGAGGGGTTTTAAGAGGAATATTATAGAACTCAAGAAGTGGATCCAGTTCAAATGTTCCATTTGAACTTCACTTGAACTGAAACATGCTCAGCAATTACAGTACAGTCCTTATTAATAATATATTGAATATGGTCAAGGCTTGAGATAACTTGTGTTATGAGTCAGTGCTGTATGAATAAAAATTACATATTAAACATCAATATACACTTGGTTGTGTTCTGACAGGAATGATACACGACACCAGCAGACAGGGCATTGATTAAAATGTAGCAAGCGCCTCTGTAAATTAAGCATAACAACACAAGAGGTGAATTTTGCAGTTGCTTGATTTAACATTTTATTTGTTTGTTTCTAAGGTGTTATTGGAGCTGTCTCACCAGGTCCACACTTTGCATTGTACGATAAGAACACTCTTTTTTTCTTTTACTACTTTGTGGAAATGTGGAAATGTTATCTAGTTATTAGTCTACTTGCCAGCCCATAGGGCCCCATTGTGAACCCGGAAATGTTGAGTACCCTAAAGTTTTATGTTAGAAATATATAGTATGGGTCCCCAGTATTCAGAAACTGCCGGATGCTAACTTATATATATTGGGCAATTAGCACAATTGACATAATTAGCATAAATTAGCATATTTTGCCTATATGGGCAATATTTCAACAAAAATGACTTGGCTGATCTGGGCAATATTGGAGTGGTTTTAGGGGTTATTGATGATGCTGAATCCATTTCTGACATTTTCAAAATTCAAAATTGCTGTCTAAACCGGAAGTGACCAGATTGAAATCCATCAAAATCGGCCCACTGGCGGTTAAAATCTGGTCACTTCCGGTTTAGACAGCCATTTTGAATTTTGAAAATGTCAGAAATGGATTCAGCATCATCAATAACCCCTAAAACCACTCCAATATTGCCCAGATCAGCCAAGTCAATTTTGTTGAAATATTGCCCATATAGGCAAAATATGCTAATTTATGCTAATTATGTCAATTGTGCTAATTGCCCAATATATATAAATTAGCATCCGGCAGTTTCTAAATACTGGGGACCCATACTATCTATTTCTAACATAAAACTTTGGGGTACTCAACATTTCCGGGTACTCATTGTTGGCAAGTAGACTATATTGAGAATCTGCTTTGTATACGATCAGAACCTTTCAAATTATTCTTATACATTTGATTCAGTAGAATAATGAGATATTTCTGGTTGACATTGGTGAACTCTGTTCCTTCCCATCCATTTATTTTCAAGGTCTGAGTAGACTTGAAATGAATTAGTTCATACAGCAACTTTGTCTGAAGACCAAAGAGTTTATATTCTGATCTGAGAAAAAGGTGCTGTAAGAGAAGTGGATAAGATGAAATACTCATTCACTGTATGATTACTATATACTATAAAATGGGGATTCACAGTGTCTGCAGGCTTTCAAACCACTCTTAAAGTATTTGTAACAACTACAACTGTGTTAGATTGACTTTGTGTCCACCACACCTAACTGTGTGAGGTGTGCATGATTGTGCTATTGTTGGTTTCCAAAAAATATAAAAACTATTGAAATACCTCCTCCAATCTCAATGACAGAAAAGTGTTGGGAGTTTCAGATCTTGTTCAATCACCAAGTGCAACCAACTCAGACATTTCAAAATTCTAGAACACAGTGTCCCTAATTTGACGAATGAACAATGGCTTTTGTTTCTGTTTACACAAAAACGCAGCTGGAGTGAAATGGTTTCTTTTTAAGGGGATCTGGGTTGACAATGATGGCAACGATCTAAATGTAAATATACTGCTCTTCAATAGAAATAAGCTCAGTTTTAAATATCCTCCAGCATGACAGTGTTTTGCTGCCAACTCCACTTCTCCTCCCCCTCCTTTGCTCGCTGGGGGCCTGAACTCGGGAAAGTTGATTGCAGGTCTTTCTCGCCACACAATGCACCACCTTGTTGCCCCATTTACTCTGTCCTCCATCCTACACTTCCATGCTTTGCTGCTGTAATGACTCAATTTCCCCTCTGGCATGCCTGGCCTTCAGGGATCAATAAAGTTAATCTTATGTTGCCTTACCTTCTCGCCTTGGATCCCAGCCTCATTAAGACAAGCTGGAACTTTTGCCATGTGGGGGGGCTGAATAAAAGTAGGCCCATGGCCCAAAAGCATGTCTGAGGCTTACTTCTGGTGGCAGCAGTGGCAATATGTTTTAATAAACTTAGATCTTAGACTCAAGGGGAGTGCATTTCTCATTTGCGTCCCTGACTGAAGGAGCTTTAATATCCCTGGGAATATGGGTTTGTGGAAGCCACAGGGCTTCCAGTCCATCTGTCAGACAACTGTTCATTTAACAAACTGTAGCTTTTTCCTCTGTTAAATGCTTGATGGTAGCAACAGAAGATAAGACCCAGAGATTCACCCCAAGATCATTCAAGGTCTGTCTGAAAATGGTGTGTCTCTTTTAGCAGCAACTTATCACACCTCCTCAGCAATAAAATGCCAGAAGTCAAACCTTTAAAAGCACCTCTAGCTACACCATCACTTACACTTCAAGCTTTAGAGTAGTAGATTCTTAAGGTGCTGTTCTGCGGATCACAGAAGAAAGCAAGTGTTCCTTACTTACAAATGAACTTTTAACATAATGCAATGAGTCTAGCCTCGTAAACCAGCCTCTCGCGGAAATGCATTTCATTTCATTTCTCGGGAGAGTCTGGCCTCATCCCCCCTGAATGCGTTTGGGGTGGGCGGGAGCTGGGCGGGAGTAGTAGCAAAGACGGTTTAATATATTTGGTAGTAGCGTTGACAGACAACCCCATTCAGCCAATCAGCAAGTTGATGTAGTGACGGGGCTTTGCACCAGTCGGTCCCTGATTGGCCAACGTGCTGTGTCAATCACAGCGGGCGACGCTGATTGGCTCGGCCTTCTGAGGGTTTCAGTCCAAACGCTTAGAATGGGGATGAGGCCAGACTCTCCCTCGGAATGAAATGAAATGCACTTCCGCGAGAGGCTGGTTTACGAGGCTACAATGAGTCAACTTAGAAATAACAATCCTAATACTGTTTTATACATTTCATCAAAGGCGTTGAGGTAAAGTTGTGGTTCTTTGATACTGTATGATAGACAAGCAAGAAATATTCTTTATCAAAACTGCATGACCTAAAATAAAATCTAGGTCCTCATCTGTTTCACTCATGTATTCAGATTATTGCTTGTAAAGGTTTCTGAAAATCAAATACAACAAGACTGTGTGGTGTGTCTATTTCTATCCTGTATGATCAGTTGTTCTTGCAGTTACTATTATAGCATTTGACCTTGTTTCTTATTGGCTGATCCTGGCCTTCAGAGTGATATGTCAAAGAGGGTAATTAACTTCCCACATGCACACACTTATGTTCTCAACTACACACACAAACACACACATACAGAGCATGCATGGATTCATGAGTCATCCTGTCACCATGATTGCTGCCTTTTGGGTGCTAATGGTGGACTGTGTGTCTCTTGGATCAGATGAACCTTGCTCTGCTGTCTTGGTGAAGAGTCAAGCTGGCTAATAAAGTCAACACTGGCTGCCTCCTTCATTTACCTTGTTAGCTAAGTGACAGGGGGCTGTCTGGCCTCCAGCTTAAAGGCCTTAATGAGCAGAGGGCCTTGTTAGCGCTGTGTGGACGGCGAGAGACAAATGAGCTTGTTAAGTCTATGGCTATGCATATTCTTAATTAGCCTTTTGTTATGTGTTTGATAGCACAATCATTATGTGTGTGATAGAGAAAGAGAGAGCGTGTGCGTCTGTATGCAACATTAAACACGTGGAAAACTAATAAGTAATACCACTTAGGTCACTGCTTGTGTTTACTATGGGTGCACACATACAAAACCATACATATGATCAGCCATAAAGTGACATCAAACCAATAGGAGAATAGTGGTAGCAGCATGTATCATTATCATCATGTTAACAATAATAAACTTATGCTTAAGGTTGTGAAGTATAGCTTTCTGTTCTACTTGATTAGATTGAGGAAAATATCCTTTATCTTAGAATAAAATAAGTAGTTTCCTAACTTGAAATTACTGTTGTTGTACTGGTTAAAATAATAACTGCTGACTACCCCCTTTCATCCAGTACACAATAAGAGGAACACTGTTTTGTTGACCCACTCCAATTTCTCTTGAAAATTATTAATTAAAATATTAATTATTAATTACAACAAATGCCATTAATTAAGAAAATATAAAATACATGTAAATGTAAATGTAAAAAAAACACACCAAGTTTACCATCCTGAAAGCAATTTCTACAGCTGAGGAGCCTGGACAGTAAAGGCGCAATCATCATTTGTGATGATGCAATCACAGCCAGATCAGGGTCATGCGGTGTTACAGTAGTAGATCGGAGATGTCGGCAGGACCCGCAAAGGCTTTAAAAAGAAGCCGTAAAATCTTAAGATACTATACTATAAAATATTTTTTTAAAAGCAACATTTGTGTAAAAAGTATAGAAATAACATCTAGGTTTGGGCCTTTTTTTTAAAAAAACATTATTGCATTATTCATGCCACAACTATGTTGGGTAATTATCTTTTGTATCATTCGGCTGCAGGATTGTAGACATCCTTTTTTTTTCAGTGAGGCAAGATATAATACTGGACACATCCGTGGTTCCAAGTTCCATATAATTGGATATCATCTGTATAGCAATGGAAAACAATGTCATGCTAGAGATTTGCCCCAGGCTTGGCATGTATATGGTAAACAACAGGGGTCCCAAAACGGACTTTTGGAGAATCCCACTGTATGACAGGTGCCATAAAGGTTTAGGGTAAATCTGGATAAGACTGGCTATTTATTAAGTCAATAACTTATTATTTTTCTTTTTTTTTTGTTTGCTCTCATTATGATCAAGTGAAAGTAGATTAAAAATTATCAAAAGAAAAAGCTAGCGAAGGGACAAATCATCCATACCACAGATATGGGGATTTTTACATAAACGGGGCACTACATTCCTGTTGGGATTGATGCTAAAACAAAAGAGTCTTTTTTAAATGAGCTCCACTGGTAGTGTAGTAGCTCTTCCTGCTGGCAACTGCAGAACTCATGGGACTGAGACCTTTAGCAGAATCGCTGTAATTGGATGATGGAAGCCCTTGGAGTCCTCGCTGGCCTCAAAGACTAACACCACCATCATAGCTAGGAAAATAATGTATGTACACAAACTGTATCAAAAGCTACCTTTGCATATACTAGGTGTTATCTAACACATACATGCACACACTCACGTATTCCTTCAGTTTTGCCAGATACATGTTGCAGCTTTCCATTCCTGGTACTAGGCCCTTTCCTTCAGTCTCCCCCTCAGGGCAAGATCCCCTACAAGCAACATGATCAATAAGTCAACAGAAGTCTATTTATTTCCTTTAGAAGTTACCAACTGGGGAAAATTGTCTGATCTTTGGATGATTGACATGCTTGCTGGCAGAGAAAATGGGGCCCATGGCTTAAATTTGCGCAACCAGTGTTGAATCAAATTCACAGATTTGCATGCTTTGTTGTCTACCAGTTTGACTTCATTTTGGGGAACAAAAGCTGTCTGGCAAGTGCTAAATGGATAAACAGTTGATGCAAGGATTTCTACACTCCCCAACCGTCTACAACTTTTATTTGAATGGCTGTAGAAAGAGTAAATTGATTGAGTTTTTGTTTATTTTCTCTGAATGCCTCCAGTGGTCTATGTCAACTAATCAAAAATAATAATAATACGTGAGGAAATATCAATCCAACAAAACACATCTGTTGTAGCATTTTATCTGTTCAGGACCACTGATTCATTATTGACTAATTTATTTTTGAATATGGCCCTGTTTTTGTTTTGATGGTGATGAAAACCAGAAAATCTGCTCTGCCATTTTATTTTCATTTTTAATGTTTTCCAAGGACAGCACAGATAAAAGTTTGTCAGGATTGTTTGGCACATGACCAGTGTTGGGGAAGCTACTCTGCAAGCATATACTGTATTGTAAAACTAAATGCAATTCAGCCTGGCAGTAATTTGAACAAACTACATTTCTACCCCTGGAGAAATATAGTTTGTTAAACTACAGATTTAAAAAAGTAGCTTTAGCAACAACGTATACTCATTCTACTCATTTAACTCAGAGTTAAATAAATCAACATGTGGTGTAGGCTATATATAGTAAAACAAAGTATAATAGCCTACAAAAAATTCACATGCCAGCAGAAATATGCCTGTCAACTCAGGTTTTTGTTTGTTTTTTTAAAGAAAACAAGCTGATATTTTTGGACATACTATTTTCTCATTTTCTAAATGAAAATCCTACCCAAATACCCACTTGTAAATGTAAATCAGTCAACAGAAAATGTAATAAAAAATACAAAGAGGTCGACATATTCTAGAACCATGACAGGAACGCCAGAGGCAGCGTTGGCTTGGCATGATTCATGCCTTTTTTCAAAGAGAGTACATGTAGTTTAACTACCAGCAAGTTACAGCAAATTGTAGTTAAGCTACAGTATGTAGTTCAATTACATGTAAGTCTCCCCAACACTGCACATGACCCTCGTTAACATGTTTGACATCACTGCTGGAGATGGTGATGAATCACCAGTGATTGGGCTCCCAATTGTAATTACAGTGACACTTTGAGAAAAGTAATCATACAAAACCTCTTTATTTTGGAGAGATAATACTAGAAATCAATCTGTTCCCTCACCACCAACTCAAATGTGAGCAAAATGGCTGTTTATTTTACTTTGTTGATCAAACACCAAGCTTTTCCCCAGCAACTCTTGGTCTTATTTGAGATTCAAATCAGTGTCTTCATTTCTTTTGAACGCGTTCAGAGGGAGGATGAGTCTCAAATTAGTCTGTTCTGTTTGACAGCTCACAGCTTCAAAGGCGAGAGTCTAGACTGTAGCTAGCCTCTCACTGAAGACTGAATGCCTGCGTTTCAAAGCATCTGCTCTGCTAAAGTGTCCTTGAGCAAGAGTCCCTACCGGCTCCTCTGGGGCAGCTGAGCAAGTGATGGTGTTGAGTGTAAGTGGCTTCAACAACCATTGTGTTATAGTTTACCCCAAGGAACAACACCAAAAAGGCCAGTTACTCTAGAGACTTACATCAAACCCAGCTGAAAATATACATTTCAAAACTGTAAATAGTGAGTAAAACTGAAGTTTGGAAAGAGGGGTGGCTTGGTTCCTGGAGATTTTGGAGCATTATAAGTCTGTTTTTAGAAATAATATAACAGTTAATGGGGCTGGCATGGTTTCTCTCCACACCAGAAATTCTGGGACCATGAGTAAATGTATGTACACACTTACTGTAGCTCAATATGTTATGTGCGGCCCCGTTTCCTCTCTGTCTCTATCGCGACTCCCTCCCACTGTATAGATTATACACACACCATCTTTGTGTTCGAGCCTTTGTTTTGTTTGCTTTGAGGCCGTAACAGTAACATGTGATTTCAAGCTAGGTTGAGGTGTTGAATGGCGTCCACTCCTAGTGCTTGTTGACCTTGAGCACCCTGACCTACTGCAAGTCTCTACTCTTTCTCCTGCACTTCACTAACAAAATGCTCTCTCTCTTGTGGAGTAAGTGGTGTTAAAAGGCTAAAGAGATATCAAATGTTTGTTGGTTTGCTTTTTTTCTGTGTGAGTGGGTTTTACACAGACTGCGGTCAACACACTCCCATCAGTTGGATTGTTATCGTTAATGTGCCATTAGAGTGCGTTTCATAGCAGTGCCACGAATTACAATCGAGAACACAACTGGAGCAAAACCAACAAGTTGCAAACATAAAACAGCAGCAACTGGGCAATGACGCCAGTTAACAGGAACGATTCTGAGTAATCAAACAGCAGTGAAAGATAATTGAAGAGCGGTCAAACAGTTTGACATGACAATCAACACAATTACAGTCAAAAACAATGAGATTTGTAATTGGGTGTATACAAAGCTCAGTTTTTACATCTTGCAAAGTTCACCACATGCGTTTGGAGAACAGATTGAAAATGTGACTGAAGCTAATGCATTTTTAAGTCAAACTGGAGGGGACTGAAGCTGCAGTTGAGTTTAATTGGATTACTGTCGAACTTAGACAAGGTGGGATCTCGGTGCACACATTTACATGATCAGTTTGGAGTGTTTAAACACTTCACATTTCAAACCGCTCTTGCCCTCTTCTCAGTGGTAATTTACACTCTGTTTGATTAATAAGTAATACATTGCATAAAGCAATTGATAATGAGATTCCATTAACATTGTCATGGTTAATTGACAAAGCAATTAGCCATCTGTTGATGGAGCAGATCTCGGAACGCATGCTGACTGGTGTAATCCATACACACACACACAGTGACAAAAGTCACAGGAAACACTCGTAGCTGCCATCACAAGACAAGGTTTATTTTATACTGAGAGAGTGTGTGTGTGTGTGTGTGTGTGTGTGTGTGTGTGTGTGTGTGTGTGTGTGTGTGTGTGTGTGTGTGTGTGTGTGTGTGTGTGTGTGTGTGTGTGTGTGTGTGTGTGAGTGCGTTTATGCCTGTGTACATTTACACCTCAAAATGAGCCTTCACCATGTGTTTCATTGTTGACCCAGCAAGTCGCAAGCCTGCGTGTGTGTGTGTGTGTCAGGTTGGACCATCTGTTCTCTCCGTTTTTAGGCACTGCGTGTTTTTACAAAGATGATCTTGAATAAACAGAGCAGTTCGCTCACCTGTGACCGAGCCATCTGACTACAGTATTTAACACTGACAACAGTAAATGTTATTGAATTGCTGCTGCCTGCACCGCTGTGTGTTCCTGTTTCTTAATAGGACTTTTCTCCTGCTCATTATACTTTTCCTGGTGTTTAAAGAGTCAGGTGGGGAGCATAAGAAGCACAGTAATGGTTATGAGCTGCATTTAATGCTGTCAACAGTAAATGTAAAATCTGTAGTTTTTACCTTGAAAAATAATACGATCATTGTCCTCTAACTGATTACGACATGCAGCATGAGATGCAGTAAAGCTTTATGAGACAAGTTGAACCCAGGCCGAGTTCAAATCTGACTCACAGCTTCACAAGGGTACCTATCTTTGAAGTCGCTTTTTCCCATATCAAGTCTCTGTTTTTTCACGCAGATGTCAACAGAGCATGTGTATTCTCTCACAGAAATGTTTCAGATCCATCAGTTAGTCTCCAAACTAAAGCCTGGAGGCTGCCCAATACGAGTACACTGACACTGAGCAACTCTAAATGGGGCAGTTAGAGGTCATTTGCTTCCTCTGCCAAGATTTTTCCAATGAGCCAGTCCACGGATGCAAAGGTGTGACTTAAAATCCATAGGGGTGTTTCTCAAAGCTCCAGGCTACCACTGACCTTGCACTCCTTTTCAGTTTCATGTTTCAAGTTCAAGATTTATTGTAATCTGCCCCGGCCCCATCAGGAATGTGAAATTAAACTCTATCCAAACTTAAGAAAAATATGCAGTCCTGAAAATATATCTGTTATTCAAGTTTTGGGAAAAAATCAAAAAACATGTTTATTTTGAATCAATAGATAAAAATCACTTAAAATAATAAAATACTTTGTTTTCATATTGTTATGCAATCATTAGCACTTCTCACTCATCCTAAAGAAATAATTCAACATTACTTGGTGCAAACATTCACGGTTTCCAAATGATGGAGCGATTATACAGTCTATAAATCATTGCACACAAAATATTGAAGAAGGAAACTTGTGTGACTCAGTTATTTATATTCATCCAACCATTTTTAACAAATTGTAATCCACAGGCCACATTCAGGAGGACTCAACGATAACAGCACAGCTTAGTACGAAGACCAATAACCTGAAACAGACAAGACATTTCTTTTCTGCTTCTGTCTTTATTTCTGTGAGGCACGATGAATGACCTCAGATTTTGTGCCATAAATGTGCCTGTACTTCGCCTGTTCCTGTCTTCACTGAAGGAAATTCAGGCTTTTACATGTAGCCCTCCCATAAATTATGGAGAAATTTAGGTGCAATCAATAAAAGGCCTTCAACGTCTTATGGATCTATTTATAAAGTCTTGTCTGACAGGACATGTCTCTGAGGAAACCTTTGAATTACTTATAATTACTTTTTTTAGTCCCTGCTACTTTAAGCTGCAAGAAACAGTAACGCACTGATGAATGACCGGCTACTGAACATAAAGATGTTCTAATCCATCTTTAATGATAATTTAGACATTTTCTTATTAATTTTCCATCAGGTTTCCTTGGAGTGACCCTGAATCTAAAGTCTTGCCATGCACTTGCTCCCACTTCAAATGTCTTTCCACTTTTCCCTTTATCTCTCTCCTGACCATTATCTGTTCTGCCTTTTTTGTCACCTCTCAACCAATCTCACTCCTCTTCCCTTTCACTTTGTCCTTTTCTTCTGCTCGTCCTGTTTTCTTTTTGTTTTTCACTCCCTATCCCTTTGCTTTCTCCTCTCCTCTCCTCTTTTCTCCTCTCCAGGCAGCCAATTAATCTTGCCTGGTGCTAATTCCTCATGAGTGCCATTTAGTGGCAGCTCAGCGAGAGGATCCATAAGGATTTAATGTGTTTATTAAAAGTTTGACTGCCGGTCGATGGAGACTTCTCCTCTCCCAGCGGTCTACTCTCTGTCTCTGCCAGCAGGACCATGCACAGCATGCGCATTTGTGTGTGTTTGTCTGTGTGTGGAAATTCCTCAGGGCTGCTGCTTAGTAAATGATTTTCAATATCTGTGACACATTGGGTGGTAGAAATGAAACAGACAGTGAAGAGACATTTCAGCAGGTTGCTGCTTGACAGAATTGTTTTCTTATTTTGCCTTTGCATTGTCATTTGAAAGTCCTTTTGACTGCAGGACACTTATTTGTGTATTGTTGTTTGAAAACATTTGCAATATGAAGTTGAAAATGCTGACGTGACTCAAAAATGTTGGAACAGTTATTTGTTGAATCAGGATCAGTCATGGAGGAGCATTTCATGAATATAGCATTCATTTATTTATGCAGCCGCTTTTGGTCTTCTGTATATTGTATTAGGAGTGTAGTGCAAACAGTGTGTATGGTGTCTGTGTGTTTAGATCTGACTGAGCTACAGTATGACTTTGAGAAAACAGCATCATTAACTTTGTAGTTAACTGTGTCACTGGGAGACAGGTCTCATCTAGGCCAAGTAACTATTCAGCTAACTTTAGCAGTCTGTTGAGATGCCTATGAATATTCCCTTCTACTTATGAGTAAACGGTTAAAAGCAGTGGACATAACATAAGAAACCTCATTAAAATGAATTACAACAACCAACATTTTACTGAACATTAACTTCACAATTTTGGAAAATAAATACTTTTTTGCCTCTGTATGCACACAGTATTTTGTCTGTTGGCCTTGGTCCAGTGAAGTTTTAGCTGTAAGGATTCACCTCTGATGCAGCTGAACATTGCTCTACAGTAAGAACAAACTAATTAACTGGATACTGCTTTGTCAGTGGTGTCTTAGGTGTGACAATGTTTTAATTAATTATATAATAGTTTATAAGCTGTTGTGTATTAGTAGGACAGGCTCATCGGTTGCTGTGCAGTATGTTAATATGCTGCTTTATTGCTCCGGAGAGTCTTATACTTGCAAGTAGTTGATATTCCAAAAGAATAAAGTGTATCTATTGCGGAGTAAAGCATTTGGGATTAGTAGCTGCAAACAGCTCTTGGATTGTTTGTTGATACAATCTTATTTCTAAACTGCAAAATGGCTCAGTAGTTGTGTTAACGGGCCTTTCATTTGCTGCTGAGACTGAGAGCAGGCAGCAGAGAACATTTAAAAACTAAGAAGGAATACAATGGGGAAAAAAAAGATGTTTTAACCAATTTTGTATTCCTGTTGTCTTGAGAAGAGTTTTCAGGAGGATTGACTCACTATCTTTTCGCTATCTGCAACTATCTTTTCACTGACTGTTGCTTTTTAGTGATTTTTAATGTATTGGTAACTTTTTGGTCAAGTCATGCCAAGTCTATGCATCCACTGTAGCAAGTCATCTCCTATGAAAGAATGTTTCCTTCTTTTTTAATCTGCTTTATTGATTTACATCATTTGCTTCATCACTGTTTCACAAAATTGCTTCTACATTTCACAAGCATGGAAACAAACGACTACTCGGTGACTGATGATGTCCTCGGTTGGTGAGCTATTACTCGCTCACCATGCATTAGATGGTCTCGCATCTCTCCTCACTTCATTTCTGAACCAATGCCAGAGCAAAAGTTGGCAGGTGAGAGGAATAAGAGAGGGAAACAAAACCTTTGAGCGCTCATATTTCTTTACCCGGCGGTGACAATAACTCAGGGTTGTTTCCACCATCAGAGCTGGTTGTACCTCATCTTGCTACGTTCATTAGGTAATGAGCAGCTAGATGTGAAAAGTAAATTGAAACTTCATGAATAAATAAAATAAATGATTGTTGCTGTTGCTCCAGGTGGTGATTTACATTTACATTTCCCCCCAAA
Organism: Trachurus trachurus; assembly: GCF_905171665.1. Classification (NCBI taxonomy): domain Eukaryota; kingdom Metazoa; phylum Chordata; class Actinopteri; order Carangiformes; family Carangidae; genus Trachurus; species Trachurus trachurus. The sequence goes on along the minus strand of NC_139908.1, from coordinate 19,815,183 downwards.
GCTTAGCAACTAAATACATCCACACTTTTCAATTTCACATTTATGCTTGTCTGGAAAGAACTGCTTCATCCAAAACACCTTGACCAAAGTTGTCTTAAGTGATTTTTGCACTTTGTCATAGCTAAACTTGTAGAGTAACACATTCAAATGAAATAGGTATTCAACTGAGCTGAGATGTGACTGAACTAAAAGTTTGATTCACATCACGTTTATATTTACTTTAGCCATTCATAATTTTGTGTCCCCCATGTAAAAGGATCTTGATTCATTATGTTTATCTACTTACTTTTTCCTTTGGTTACATAATAACCTAAGAAAGAGAAACAAACACAATTTAAGTTTGTTACAATTTGTTAAATGTATACCAAGGGGGTTGAGTTGCAATAATGTGCAGTTGCTATAATGTGAACCATTATGGGAGGTGTAAACACGGAGTCAGCAAGTTCGCTGTGGGCTCCAACTTTTTAAGAATATGTACAGTATATGCTTTCATTTTCATCAAACTAGCTATGAGAAGTTCCAGGTTGTACCCTGGCTGTACAGAAAAATATTACTGGATTCAAATGTGATGCTTTTCAAGCCTGTTCTGGAGTTAATATTTGATCCTGACCCTGTGTGTGCATTATAGTTTCCTCCAGGCGCTCCAGCTTCCTCCCACAATCGAGAGACAGGGACATTAGGTTAATTGACAGCTCTAAATTGAACATATAGGCGTAAATGTGAACACAAAGCCGTTTGTCTTTATATGTTAGCCCTATGTTAGACTTGCAGGCTGTCCAGGGTGGACCCTGCCCTCACCCAATATCAGCTTCAGCCCCTCACCACTCTAAAAGAAGAAGCAATGTGGCTAATGAATCAGTGAATAATGCATAGTTTGTAGCCTGCAGCCACACCTATAGGGATTCACACAACTATACAACTGGAATTTGTTGGTCCAATACAATCATGTAAGCATTGTTTTATAACAATTTTGAATTCTGTATTTAATTAAGACAAACCCCTTTGAGCTTCCACAGTGGCTCAAAGTTCAGTAGTACCATGGATAGTTCCACCATAATGAACTAACAGTCAGAGAGCAGAGGAGCTGGACAGTCTCTGAAAATACATTTTCATTATGTGACTGCAGGAAAGTTGCCCTGACTTTCTCTGTACCCTGAACCTCACAAAAACTTGTTCAAGGTCCTTTCGTTTTTCTGTCTCCGTCTTTCTCTCTTTAAAAGTGAAATTTTGTTATCCCTTAGTGACAGGGACTAGTTAAGCGATATCATCTGCCAGGGGACAATCTGTCAAAGCCAGGACAGAAAGCTGGCAGTGGAAAACTGCAGGACAATCCCTGATACCGAAGAGGCACACAGCCAAAATGAAGAGAGGGATGAGGGCAGATGGGCAAACCAGATAGAAAGCAAAAGTTTAAGGCAGGGTTTGTGGGGTGGTTGTATGACAGGGAAAGAGGATGGGAGGCCAATGACATGAGAGGTCACAGTAGAGATTAAAAAGAGAGAAAAGAAAAGAAAAAAACAGCCAGGTCAGGAAAATGAGAATGTTCAGTTGTATTTCAATTGTGACTGTAGAGAAATTGATATTTTAACTTTTAATGGACAAGAGTTGCACTACAGATTAATAAAACAGTAACACTGGATATGTGTTTTGCAGCTATATAGCTCTGCATTAGCAAACCAACCCTCAGAGTGCACCTCTAGCCTAAATTAAAATCCAAGAAGTTGTTTGATATTTCAATGTGATGCAGTCACGTCGTCATGTAGTTTTATACTCACATCAGATTGGAGATGTGTGTCCAACTTGTGGCTTTCAATTATACCTCAATAATTACAGTGATGTCACACATGAGCCCAGTGTACAAGCACACACACAGGTATACTACATTTTTGTTTGGTGATGTGCAGTACATCATAAATTGAATCTGTATGATATTATCTCTCAGTTAGTAATTGTGGTTCAGAGGGGTTTCAGGGGTTTGGATTACTGTTTCTTGACATTGTGTCAGAAAATGTTGAGTTTATACAAACACCTGACAGATTTTTACTATCTTCCACAGAAAACAGCCAGGGGTCTTAAACACTTACTATCACCTCACAATTTTTGACAGCCAGCGGTCTTTAAAGGAGCTGCTCTAGTTGGAGACAGCTGGAACATAAAAATAGACTGTAGCCTATATTCACATAGTGCAGTCTGGTGACAGAAGTTTCTGCCATGGTGACTCTGGGTATGTTTGCCAACTTCTTGTTTTAATGCCTAAAAACCTGCTACTAAACAATTCACAATCAGTTGTTGAATTTTTATTGCAACTTTTGTACAGGTTAATGGACACTGAGTGGAAGAGGCCCACAGGTGTGGCTGTTCTTGTATAGTCCTGTTTCTTAAGTTTTAGCTGGTGTTCAGCAGCTGCTGTGTTACACCCTTGTTTGAGGAAAGCAAAAGAAGAAAAAGACAGTTAAATTGTTAAGTATTGAATGAAGAAAAACATATAAGAGAAGGAGGACTGGATCAATCATCAGAGTTTTTACAATGTTAAATAATACCTGTGTAACTGTCACTGAACAAAATACTGTAATAATAAGAAAAACACAGAAAGTAGCACCCCTGTTGCTAGTGCCACTAACTGCCATTGTCCTACAACACGCCCTGAGTGATGGCTGGCTGTGAATCCTCTGCCTTTAAAGTGGCTGCAGCTTCTTTGGTGTTGGCATGTCAGATATTCCAATGGGCAAAGCACCACAGACAATGAAAACACACACTCATTAGCAGCAGCCAGTCCCAAAACTGCATGTGGGGCACCAATGACAGCTGTAACATGCTGTTAAGTTTGTACTGTAAGTGACACAAGATATTTTCATGTTTTGTTTTGTTTTCTAAATGTATTCACTTTTCATCCAACAGTGAAATGATGTAAAACCTCGATTTCACTGTTTTCAGCTGAGTTATCGTCTCATCTTTGGAAAGTTCAACCTTGATTTGTCTTTGAGGAACCTGCAGTTAATGCTCTTTGGAGGGAGGAACTGCCCATAACAAGCCAAGGCGCGCGCGCGCACACACACACACACACCTAAATTTACAGCCCCTGACCACACCTGTGGTAAATGATCCAGCAAATGGAATACTGCTCAATCCTCACTTTAATACACAGCCATGCACACACACATTTTCAATGCAAATATTATAAAGAAAGGACAAACTGCTGTACTAGCGGCACAGAGAAATGTGAAATCACATTTTAGTGTCAGCAATGACTCCCAAAGAACCAGCTACACAGTCTTATACACTCAAATAAACACAAATCACGATCTCACACACACATAGAACTGGTCTTAAAAGCTTGAAATCCATCCACACATAACATTCAAGGCAGCTGGAAAGTCATCAGATTCTGAGAAACTATTTCATGGTCTGTTTATTCAAAAATTTAATTTTCTCACAATCTCTCTTTTGCACACACACACACAGATATATAGCTAACATGGCCAAACCTGATGCAAGAGTCTTATACCCAATTTCATATGAGGAAAATGACTGCAGTCTGAACACAAGTTTGAGTGAAAAGGTAAACTACAGTATAGATAAGAGTGTATTAACATCTCAATACGATGCTTATTGTTTGCATAGTGTAGACAATGACAGACTGTTGTGACATCCTGTCATAGTGATTTCAATAGGTGTTAGCTACAGAGTTTGTGATTCACCAAGACCTTTTAACTTTTTTTAAGACTTGTTGTGATGATTTACTATAGTGTTTTCAGTTGTACAATTTAATTGTGTTAAATTACATGGTATAATAATAATGATGATGACCTATGTCATTTATCCAATTGTATAATTAAAACACATGTTATTGATCTTTCTGGGGATTGGGCAAAAGTTCAGTTGCAAATCATGAACATGAAACATGAAACAATCCAATATTTACTGTATCTACTTAAAGCAGAAGTAAGCGGAATGTTTGTGTTAATATAAGTCTTAAATAGTTATATCTTCCGACAGCAATCACTTACATACAGTGTTTGGTCTGAAACACGGGTCTGTCAGTTACTCTGCTCTGCTGTAAGCCGAGGAGAAAACTTCTTCCTTGTATCCTACAACCTTCATCCAATGAGGAGAGAGAACGGCATGAAGGGCTGTGTGTGCAGCAAGGGATGCGCGTGAATGTGGTGACGTAGGGACGAGGCTCAATAGATCCATGACGAGGGCGGGGGCTGCTACTCCATCGGCTGACAAGAAGTTAGCCAAAATGACCGGATCACTTACTTCTGCTTTAAAGCCCCTGTACAGACTTTTCATTTAGTGTTGATTTTGGCGGCCCCTGTGGACGTAAGCGGTGGAATGAAGACTGCATTTCCCACTGTCATGAAGACGTTTGTCTGGCCGGCGCGTGTAGATTTGTTTTGGAAACGTCGGAAAGAAGACGGGACTTGCTTCTTCTTTTTTTATTTGCAGCGTAATGTATCTATTCATATCGTTTTGTCAGTGGTCCGACCTGACCATGCCTTCCAGAGGTATAGAATTAGACTACTTAGAAATAGCCTATCTTCACACTGATGGGCTCATTTGCTGTTGTAGGTAACAGAGACACATCAACAGAAACCAGAGACTTTTGCATATCCAGTTAAAAGCTCCGTACAGGGGCTTTAAATATAAGACATTTCAACTTAGAAGAAGAAAAACAAAGAAGTATCTCAGCCATGTTGCTGCTCTGTGTAAGCCTACTAATGCTTTATCTAGCATGCTAACATATTTACAATGGCTACACTACTGATGTTAGCATTATAGCATGTTAACACTTGTAGCACTAACCACAGATTAAAGCTCTAGCTGATACAACATTAGTTTTTGGCCAAATAAAACTTTTGAAATGTCAAGAGATCACCAAAGTTATTACAATTAATCCTGAGGGTGGCATGGATCGCTGTACCAAATGTAATAGAAATCCAGGTATTGCAATTTAAAACCTCAAATAGTGTAGCAAGGGGAAGAGTGAGGGCATTTCCAAATTCATTAATACTCATCCTTTTGGCATCATGGGGGAAGAAAATTGCATGGCAATGCATCCCATAATTACTGAGATATTGCAGTGAAAGTGGTGGACATCCATCCCAAGGGTCACAAAACAGAGAAATAAACACGGTGGGTTGTGGAACATGACTGGATGAAATAAAGTGGTTTTGTGAATCTTGTAAACCCTCCTGAGGAAGACACATCAAGACATAAACTTTCAAGATTTTGATTTCGAGATTTCAAGACCTTTTTTCCCCACATACTGTAAGGGTAGACGAAACGAACTGTAAACACAACTCTGAGATATTATTAAGTTATGAAGTTGTGTTAGAGTCAATTTCAAACAGACACAGAGCAATACTGGCATTTAAAGCAGAAGTAAGCAGAATGTTTGTGTTAATATAAGTCTTAAATAGTTTTATCTTCCGACAGCAATCACTTACATAGAGTGTTTGGTCCGAAACACGGGTCTGTCAGTCACTCTACTCTGCTGTAAGCCGAGGAGAAAACGTCTTGTATACTTCCTTGTATCCTACAAGCTTTATCCAATGAGGAGAGAGAACGGCATGAAGGACTCTGTGTGCAGCCAAGGGATGTGCGTGAATGTGGTGACGTAGGGACGAGGACCAATAGATCCATGACGAGGGCTGGGGCTGCTACCTCCATCTGCTGACAAAAAGTTAGCCAAAACGGCCGGATTGCTTACTTCTGCTTTAATGACTATGCTAGCAAAGCACTAAATTTATCATGATTAAAGCAGAAGTAAGCGATCCGGTCATTTTTCTGACTTCTTGTCAGCCAATGGAGTTAGCAGCCCCCGTCCTCGTCATGGATCTATTGGTCCTCGTCCCTACGTCACCACATTCACGCACATTCACGCACATCCCTTGGCTGCACACACAGCCCTTCATGCCGTTCTCTCTCCTCATTGGATAAAGCTTGTAGGATACAAGGAAATAAAATAAAAGTTTTCTCCTCGGCTTACAGCAGAGCAGAGTGACTGACAGACCCGTGTTTCAGACCAAACACTCTATGTAAGTGATTGCCGTCGGAAGATATAACTATTTAAGACTTATATTAACACAAATATTCCGCTTACTTCTGCTTTAAGGTGCATGTTGTTTGTTGTATGAAGAAAGGAAACATATTGTTTGCTGGTATAAATGGTCCATTCAGGGTACAAGGAAACAGCTACTGGTATTTATTTGACTTTGTATATCAATAGATGTGGGTGATTACATACAGAAACAGCAGAAAACAACATACCTATTATCCTGTGTTCTTGGATGAAGGAAGACGAAGCCCTCAGCACAGAAGATAAGCCCTGAAAACCTGTTATTGAAATCAATATGAATTCATCAAGGGAACAGAGAGAAGAGAGAAACATCTACTGGTGAAGAAGCCTGAATGCCAAGGCCAAAGGCCTCAGCCAGACAAATCCCAGAGTACTACAAATCTCGAAGAGGTGTTGGTAACACTTTACTTGAATATGTGTTCATAAGATTGACATAATACTGTCATAACCATGACATAACACCTGTCATAAACATCAATGAATACTTATGACAGCTGTCATTAAAGCAGAAGTAAGTGATATATTTGTGTTAATATAAGTCTTAAATAGTTATATCTTCCGACAGCAATCACTTACATAGAGTGTTTGGACCGAAACACGGGTCTGTCAGTCACTCTGCTCTGCTCTGAGTCGAGGAGAAAACATTTATCGTATCCTACAGTTTTTATCCAATGAGGAGAGAGAACGGCATGCAGGGCTGTGTGTGCAGCCAAGGAACGCTGTGAATGTGGCGACGTAGGGACGAGGACTGTTATGGTGCGTTCAAGGAAACTCGTATTTTTCCGACCGTGAAGTCGTACCAGTTCGATCTGGTACGAGTTCACCGGTCGGAAGTTACGAGTGGCCGTTATAGTGACTTTCACCGGTAAAACAGGTCGGAAAAACACGAGTGGGTTGCCTGGAACGCTACAAAGTCGTAAGTTGTGACTTGAAGCTGTAATTTACGATTTCAAAAGCCTGCCTGGAACGCAGCATTAGCGAAAACGACCGGACCACTTACTTCTGCTTTAAGTGTGATTAGGTAAGTTTTGTCACTTTTGATGCAAAGTTGACATTGTTTGAGATGTCCTTATGACAACTTGACATAAAGACAACATAACCTGTCATAGCAGACCTAATTGCCAACATTTTAAAGTTATGCCAAGTTCTCATAACAAGGACATCTCAAACAATGTCAACTTTGCATCAAAAGTGACATAAGTTACCAAATGACACTTAACGACAGCTGTCATAAGTATTCATTGATGTTAATGACGTCATGGTTATGACAGTATTATGTCAGTTTTATGAACACGTATTCAAGTAAAGTGTTACCGAGGTGTTTGACCTGAAGTCCTTGCTTGAGAGGAGCAACAAACAGACTCAGCCTCAGCAGAGACTGAAGACAGACCCAGCGCTGGTATGACCAAACAAGTCTCCTTTTACCTGAGCTGGAGCAATGGGTGAGGAGGAGTTGGAAATATCTGCACCTGAAGAAGAACAACATGTCTTGATCCAGAAGATAGATCAGGGGAAACATCAAAGAACTGAGGAAGAGGAGAATGGACTCGTCGCTAATGCACTGCCCAAATCTTTGAGGATAAAAAAGGATTCAGCCCAAACAATATGACAGCTGGAAACTCCCAATGTAAGGCATAACTAGCCAGATATGTTGAGTAAGCCCAGAAATTAAAAAATGCACTGCATGGCCCAGGCTAAAAACAACCTGGAAAAGTCATGTTGCCAGTGGAAGTTGTGGTAGAATGTCATTCCAACGTTCACCCTCCCTTTAGCTCCGGTCTGATTACTCTAAACCCATGTGGTAAATGTTTCTTTAACAGCTACGATAAATGCTCAACTCAGGTCACCGGCTAATTGCTAACAAGTCTATCTGCCATTTGGTGCTGTACAGTGAGCTTATCCAAGCTCTTTCATTGAAAACACCATCTGGAATGGACGATGATGGGAGCGGTGAACCAAAACACAAACCTGTTGTGGGCCAGGAGACAATGACAATAAACTGAAAGAAGCTGAGGAGAACAGGAGAGTCTCATTCACTGTGGGTTTGTCATTACTTGAAGTCATTCAATCTGAAATCTCCTTCTTTGAAATGACATGTAACATACTGTACACAGACAAGCACACTGGCCGAAATGTCCTCACACACATTCACACACACTAAAAAGGCTTCAGTCCCTGCAAAACAAAACCACCTCCAAAAAACCTGGAAATGCAGAGCATTTTTTAAAGACTGACACACTTGAGTATTTATAAGGAGTGTATGTGTTTGTTTGTGTTTGTGTTCATAGAGTGAACAGCCAGAAGCCCCACTCCATGATCCCCAGTCAGTCTGTAACAAGCTTTGAGACCCTGTACAAGCCAGCAGCTGTCACTTACTGTCATCTACCAAACAAGCACTCATACACACCAAATACTGTGCACGAAGTACACACCCACACACTGTCGCTCCATACATGCACTCCATTCAACATTTCGAAACACACCCATACACCTTGTTATGAACACATACACTCTTTCTGCGGACACTCGTCATACAAAGCCTTTGTCCCACACACATGCACACGCACACATGCATACACACAGACTTCTGTATTCATCTAAATTGATGGGCTCATCAATTTTTTTAATCTGCATTGTTCTTAGGACAGCAATTACCATCTTTCCCTCTTGTCACATTGCCCAATATGAATTGGTCACACAGGGTGAATAGCTTGTTATTGCAGTAATTATATTCAGTGGTTATAATTCTCTTCTCACCACTCGCCCCACTCCCTCTCCATGATCTTTTTTTTTCTTTCTCCTCACACTGTTTTGCTCTTGTACTTTTTTCTTGTTTTGTGCAATCCTTAGTTTTCCCATGGCTGCTTCTCATAACCAACTCAGGGCTTGTTTTCCAATGTTTAACGGCTGCATGGTGGCTTGAAAACAGAAGCACCCCTCATGTAACATAAACATTACGTTTCTTTGTCTAAGCAACTGTACACAAATTATAAAAGGTCCGGAAAGGGTGTTTTTCTTACTATTATTTAACATTCCTTTGCAAAAACTAATATAAAGTTATTCTTTGTCATAATACAAAGAACAACATATACATACCAAAATATGGACCTAAAAACATTGCATTGCATGCAAGTTTAAATTAGATTTCACTGCCATTGATTCTTTATGCTTTGCCTCTTTAATGGAGGAAGGTGGTCAGAGTTATTGCCCAGTTCTTTATTTTGAGAAGTGAAGGATGCTGAGGTTTCAGTTTGTCTTTGCTTGGTCAAGGGTGCCACTAAAATATTAATAATGCTGAGTCAGTGAGAGATGGTTCTATCAAGAGCAAATTTAGATCTCTCGAATATATTGCATATCTGAATTGCATTTTAAATCACTGCCACTCGTGTTTTTATTTTCTTCCTCTCCAAAGAAGTAACATTTGGTCCACCATATGTTAATGTATCAAATAATCATTTTTAATTATGAGTTTTCAGAATTAAACTCATTGTAGGATTTACCCAAGAGAATCAGGCAGATATACCAATTATTGCCAAGATTAGCTTATCTTGGTAACTTTTAGCTACAGTCAGAAAACTTTTTTAACTTAGTGTTATGCATTTGTTAAATGCAATGGATGCTGTGGAAGCTGTTAGATATTCAAGAAACACTCCAGTTGACAAGAGTTGATTAATAAAAGCATCTAATCTGATTACTTCCACAAATTCTGCTCTGAACAGTAAATTAATGGTCTCAATGTGTTGCTGCTTCTTCTGCGTGTCATTGCATCGTTGTACCCGATGCACCTTTCTACAGTCTGGCAGAGATTGTTGTTTTGCCGGAGTTTGTGATTGATTAACCTGGACAGCAGGCCGGTATCATTTCGGCTCTGAGCCTAACTAACAGCTGCTGTGGAGCTGCTGTGAAGGTGGTTTGGGACTGTCAACTTAATGTCTGGAATCTATACCAGAGACAGAGGGAGGTTATAAACTCAACAACTACTTCTGTCATATGAAAAAATATGCAGCACTCACGCACAAGTAGAGACAGTGCATGTGTGAAAAAATATTTCTTTCTTGCATAACTTAGACTACAGTTTTCCGCTGAAGCCAGTATCTCTCCCGCCCTGAGGCAGTGTGTCATGAGGAGGGGCATCACAGAACATCTGCTGCATCATGAACACACAGGTTACAAAACAAGGGCTTGCTTCTTTGCACAGCAGACTGGGCTGACCTGTGCTGCAGAGGGACATTAGAATAGCCTTGCAAAATTTAAGGGACACTGGGAAGGCCAGCTTCCATCTGCTCGGGCTAACAACCAAAAGTGCAGCTCTCACCCACTCAATATGGAGAAAGACTATGATTAATAATGCAATTTTTTTTAGCAGAAGCTGCTCTGGATGTTTATAAAAACTGACCTAAAATTCAACAAGCTATGCTTTTATTACTCCGAGTAAAGATAGGTGCGACAGGTTGCAGCAACATGCCCTTAGAGAATGATTACAACAAGACTGTTTTGGATTATATTGCTGAAATGAAAAATAAGTTCTGATGTCCGGCTGCTGGTGCATCTGGGAAAACAAACAAACATGTTAATTTGGTTTTCATGCCATCATGATGGATACGTTGTCAAAAAAAGACAACTGGCCATGTGGACACAGTAAGTCAAAAAATGGGCAGTAATTAGCTACTTAACTACTCACTGATCAAGCATTAAGTCTGGCAGTATAGCTGAAACAGAAAAAAGAGGCAACAGCTGGTGATACACAAAAAAATCTTTATAGTGAAGCTGTCAAATGCTGCACATGCTGTTTAAAAGCAGTATGTAATTAGTCTACTCTGGTCAGTTTTAAACTGAACTGTAAACTGAAGACACTTGTTGTAAACAGTGAAGACAGATCAACCTTGCCTTTAAGACAGAAAGAAACATAAAAAAAAATATTTTCTTCCCAAATCCTCTACAAGACGATTACTTCTCGTTACACAAAATGGCATCTGTCTTCTTGACTCTAACCAGCCAAACAAGTTAACCTCTACTGTTATTATTGCTGAGATGTTCAGTCAAACTGCAGAGGTGAAATGAAATTTCAACTTTAAGTGCCCACTGTATCAGAGATGTCACAGATGGCTGGTTTGCGATTTAATTTTATTGTCAAAAAAAAGATCAGACCCATGGATGTAGTTTACAAAGAGCTGTTGTGTCTCAGTGCTGTGAACGCAGTATTTCTCCATTTTGCATTCTGTGTCAGAATGTCATTATGACATGAGAAAGAATTACTAAATTGGAAAGTGTGTCTCTGATCTGTCATCTTCCATCCTGTTACCGTACAAGCCCAAGTACCAGCTAATGCAAACGCAATCTTGGAGCTGTGTGTGATGGGGAAAAAACATCCAAACATCATCCAAAACAATCAAAAAATGCTTGCGAGACTTAATTTGGCTTGACTAAAGGTCATTATTTTCATTCTTAGCATTTTTCATTCAAGGTGCATTTAAGGTACGGTATTGAATGAAATGATTGATGGACTGTGTATATATGATTGATGCACTGTGTATATAGTACGAAGGTGTTTCGAAGCCTGATCAGTCAGTTTATTTTTTACCAGAACTACTTTTCTCTAAACCAGTGTAACATTGTTTTCTAGAAATCATTAAGAGAATTAAACTGCATGCTACTTGTCTTCTGCTCTTTGATTCTAGTGGTATTGCATGTATTATTTGGTTTAAAAAAAAGTCCCATGCCACAAGATGTGTTTACCTACTGTAAGTTACCTCTGAAATGAGACAGATTTGGTAGAAGGTCGATGAAGATCCATCCTATCCTTAGCCTGGACAAACGTACCATAACCTGATGCCCCTGAATGTCTCAGTTTTCCTCACCTCAGACTCAGGTCGTCCTTGTGAAGCATCTGTGGCGTGGCCAGTTCGCTGTCGGCCTCCTGGCTGACAGATTGGTAGCGACCTGATGGTGTCTGGATTGCTGGGCAGGTGGCTGCTAACTGACTGCTGGCTGGCGGTCTGAATAGTCATCAGCTGCTGGCTGGCTGTGTTGGTGGTTACCTACAGCTGCCAGGCTGTGGGATGTAGACTGGCTGCTGGTACACTGATTGGCTTGTTCTCACCTCGAGGGACTGAGGGGCTAGGTGAAATGAAATGAAAGCTGGTGACCCTGAAAAACTGACAGAAGTTGTCATTGTCGTCTTTGTGAGGCCTCATGTGGCCGCCTCTTTTTTAGCAGGCGTCCCTATGTGGACATACTATGAGCATATGCACAGTATATGGAGTCGAACGGTGCACATCGTTTTTAATCATTTCAAATTAGAGATTAGATTAGAATTTAGATTAGAAATTGTTTCTAATGAGAAACCTGGACCTTCTCAGTCTGACTAATCTAACATGCTAACTTTACACACATCCAGGGATGCAGCACAAGCATCCCACCGGTTTTCCAAAAATAATTTTGTATTTTTCCACTGCTGCTGACTGCACATGGATGTTGTTGTTGTTGGGCAATATGCTGACTAACTATCAGATCCCTACAGTATGGTTTAAATTGACAGTTTTTAATATTTCCTATTCCCAACAATACATTTTGGAATATAATTACCACTGCTTCTTTTTTTCCAGATATCCCAGAATGGCCCAAACAAACCAACTAGCAGGAATAGCTACAGTTTAAATTAAAAGCTACAGTTTCCATTAGTAGGCTACTCTGTTACCAGACATAAAACTGAATTGATGACGCTTCTTTTCCTTCTTCTCAATAGAAAAACATGAACTAATTCCGTCACCATGATTTCAACCATATATGCTCCCATCTGCGTTTTAGACTGAAAAGGTTGTTCTACAATTTGTAAGATTTTCACTCATCAGGCAGTGGTTTTGATTTACGACCACTTTACAACAAAATCCATTCCATGAAATTGCCACTCTGTAACTGCCTCTCTGTGTGGTAGTTTTCATTGCTACCACTACAATCTGCCAAGGGACAAATAGAAGGCACTTCATGCATGTAATGGATGTAATGGCACAGGTGTAAAAAGTAATAAAACAAAGGATGAGTTCCATTCATTCTCATGGTTCTGGTGCTGTGCAGACAGGCTGGCATGCTATCACTGCCATATTGTCATGGGACACTTGAATAGAATAGAGTCATCATTATTGTTAATAGAAACACCTGTGCTTTTTGTACTATGACTAGCCAAATGCCTGCTGTGAAAAAGGCCTACGAGCACAGATTGTCTGGTAAAGTGATTTTCGAATTTCTGACCAAGAGGCTTCTCACAGTCCTTTGCTGCCAGTGCTCAATACGAGTCTTTTTGAGCCGAACCCTGCAACCTGTATTATTAAAACACACTACTTGTTGACACAAGCAACCACAGTATTGCTGTATCTTCCAGGGCTGAAAACGTAAAGATTGTAGGTTTGAGTTGGGTGAAGGTTATTCAGTGTGGTTTAAAAAAAAAAAAGTAATCTCTGTCTCTGTCTGTCTCTCCCAGTCAATACTGCCCTGTGTGTTTCTGTCCTCTGAGTACCTTACCATTGATTCAGTAAGATCGACTGGCCATCATTTGTCAACACACTGACCAAACTCTTGCAGACCTGTGCCTCTGTGACGGTAAATACTGCTACTGGAAATGAATGGAATAATATTGTTAGCCTGACTATCAGTTTGACAAGCTAGGTGATGTCCACATTAATATATACACTTTTAGAAATGGCATACTTTTTACCATGTGATTTATGATTTATTTGTAATAATCGGAAAGACAACAGGCATGTAAATGAGTATTTACATGGTGTCGTGGCTCGTGTTAAACTGCACACTGCAGAACTGATGGATCATTATTCCAGATGTTTGTGCAGTGGGAGATAAATTAAACCAGGAACGGAAAGGAATTTTAATTGTGAAGTGTGAAATGCTGTAGTGAATGTAAAGAAGTACCCTGGGAAGGGAAAGAAAAGAGCAACAGCAACTTGGCGGTGTCTTTTTATAGAGAGATCATTGATAGTCTACAGCTGAGTTACCAGCAAATACTGGAACAAAACAATGAAAGGAACAATAATGTGGACATTAACAATGAGATAAGACAACAAACAAGATACAAGAGAACAAGAGCAATGCGATGAGGCAGAGAGATGGGACTTGAGCCAGCTAAACGGGCACCAGCATCCACAGCAGCTCGAGCAGCAGCGGGCTGAATCACTTTATATACTGCCAGCCGGGCCACTTCTGCCACGTGAAGTCACTGTGTGACTAAGGATAAGACTACACACTCAGAGCAGTCTCCCAGTAGAAAGGCAGGTACACACGCCTCAAGAGAGTCAGCAGGCAGCGAGATAAACATGGAATAGTAAAGTATGTTTGCATATGAATTCTGCCTGAGCTCGATGTTGGTCCTATTAATGGAAAAGCTGGGTCATCAGTCCACCATCTTGGTTTGGATTGCAAACAGTTCTCATGAATCCTTTTGTGACCTTCTGACTTTTCCTCTGGTGTCACCAGCAGCTCAAACTTTTCAAATGAAAACTAATGTTGGATGGATTAGAATGCAATTCAGCTTCAGTATTAACTGTAATAACTTTAGCCGTCATCTGTTTGTTTTTTTCACCCCTCACAGGGTCAACATTCTAATTAATCAGTTCACTGCTGTTACACCTGCAAAACTGATAACATTGGCTCTCATTAGAGCTAATTAGTACATGTTAACATGTATTCTCTAAATTTAGACTGTGAACACCAGAATGTGACACGGTAGTGCTATTTAAACTATGGTCCACCTTTATAACAGTGTCTGCAGTTGTGATTAAGTTACCATACAGTTTAAATGTCTCATCATCTCTCATCATGACTATGGCTTTCACAGTTAAAACTGTGAAAGCCATCAGCACTAACTCAGTAAGGTATTCTATATAAAGGTGAGGTGTTGCATTGGGAGGTGGATGAAGGAGACAGAACGAGGCCAATGTTAACAAATTAGTAACTTTAATTAAAGGTGGCACAACAATTTGGGCAAGTTGAATGTGTTTAATACTGTAGTCATGCTGCTGTGTATGCGAGCCAGTTTGAATGAATATATGATCCCACTAAGCAGCTGGACACGGTCTACAGAGCCTGCAGCTCTCTGCTCTGTACTAATCACTAATGTCCAGTCACTGTTTGTGTTGCTGCAGTTTCCTTTTTCTCCCTCGTCTGGGTCTTGGCTCGCTGTCGTCTTTTCTTTTTGCTGAAACTCTCTTTATTTTCTAATTTGTGTTTTTGTCCCTTTTTGTTGTTTTGCCTGTTTTCCAACAAGCCCCTTGAAGCATATAGCATAAATAAAGCCCTTGTTTTCTTGGAGTATAAAATAATTGTCACTCCTGTTGCTACTTTCTCTTTGCTTTTACTTTGTCTTTGCTTCCCTCTCTTTTAGACTCTTTATTGCAAACAGCCTAACCTAAAGTGGAGGTTTACAGACAATCAGTGAAATGGCCTTTTACTACACAATTCATCCTAGGTTTTTGATTTGTGCAGATTTTAATGATTATATCTTCTTTACAGAAGATATAATATATATTAGCAGAACTTCACATGGAAATTGTTGTTTTCTTATCTTTAAAGGGACAACGAGGAGTTTCTATTCGGTTATAAAAAAGTCTCACGTTAATGTGGATGAATCTCTGCTACCCACACTTATTAATGGGCCCATTTTCGATAAATATATCGTTCTGTCTCTGTCGTTATTTTGTTATTATTAGTGGTGGCGGAAATGCTGGTCGAGCCGACCAGCATTTCCTTCGTGGCCAGTCATGAGAATAACGCAGCCGAATCGCCGTTTATGGTCGGAACTACGACGGTATGTGAACCTCTTTGAACCTCTGACTTTAATTCTTGATGAATGAAAACATGAGTCCGTCTTGCGCCGGTCAAAGAATTTTACGGTGCGCGCGGAGGCTCATAAATGTAGTGTGAAAACGTTTGCTTTTCCAAAACCTCGTTGTCCCTTTAACTAATTATTGTTGTGTCTTCTGTGTGAAAAGGAGTTACAGTGTTCACAACTCTGATCATCCTTGCTGGTATATTTATTTCCTGTAATGCTGGTTTTGGTTTTGTTGTTTGCCTCGTCTACAGGCATTGTAGATTGAGATTGAGTAGGAACACATCTATGCAGGATTTGACCTTTATCACCCCAAATTCCTCTTCCATCTCTCCATATTTCCTTTTGTGTGAGGAATAAAAAAGTAAAATGCCATAAAAAATAATCTTTAAGATAGCAGTATCTGTGTCTGTACTAAAGTATGATACATTTCTCCTTGTATCACTGATGAATATTTGTGCAATAGTGTCAGTTTAGTTTGGAAAGAAGTTGCTTTCATTTAAAGGGAGGGATACCAAATCCTGACATTTAGAGCCGCTGCTGCAGGAAGCAGAAATATGTTCTGTGATCAAAATCAATCACAGCTTCACTGGAGACATAATGTCACACTTTCTGTGTTCACTTGTCATCCTGAACGATATGAAAATATCACCAATAAACAGAGTTAAAAATCTTTAACGTGAATTTTCACCCCTGTAGACCTCTGTGCTCTCTCCTCGCTCTGCCGCAGGAGGAGATCTAAATCTTTTATGTAACTGAGGAGATAATGAGGGATGGTAAAGCATGCAGGCTGAGGCAGGTTGAAGGTCACTTGCTGCACAGGTGAGTTTATTTCTGCAGCACCTTGACACCTGTGGCTGTGTGGAGGATGCAGCGAGAACTCAGACCATAAATATGGTTATGACCTCAGAGCAGCAGAGTATGAAGGAAACCTCCTGGCTTTGACCATGCAGAGCAGGACCATGTATTTTTAAAGGGTGGCTCCCTTTATTTAAAAAAATATGAGTTGTACATTTTTCCCACTGAGAATTTGCAAAAGAAATAAAACGCTGTAAAATGTGTCAATTTAAAGTAAATTTGTGTCTTTTATAATCAAGCGAGTACCATACATTAACAAAACCAATAGAGTTTTGATGATTTTGAATCTCAATCTTAAACAATTTTGGCAGAAATCATCAGTTTGCAACGCTTTCTGTTTCTTGTTTGTTTGTTTTGTTCCCAGTTTTTTTTTTTTTTTTTTTTTTTTGCATCTTTTTGGTCTTGGTTGGAGTTTTCACCCACTCTAGGCTTCATATTCTGAGATATTTTTAGGCTGTCTTGCTTGCACAGCATGTTTATTATCTACCCACAGATTTTCAATGATGTTCAAGTGAGGAGACCTTGATAGCTGTTGTACTGACTAAGCACTTGACTCAAAACAATCAACAATCAGACACTTCTAGTTCTTATGCAAGACAATTGTACATTTGGTGGAGTTAACTAGAGGGCAGACCTCTGCCAATGAAATGTAAATGAACCAGAAACACCCCAAAATGCTAATGGTATCTTCTCTGATCCATCTTCATCCCTCCACCAATGCCAGTGCAAAACCCTTCAGTGCTTTTTTGGGGTAATTTTGTAACAAAAGTGTGAAAATATAACCTCAGAAAATGAAGGAAACCAAGCTCACTGGAAATTCCATATGGATAGAGCATTTGTTTCACAGGGTGGTCTACTGGGATTTGTCTTTTCTTCAGAAAACAAAAAAAGTTTTTCACAAATCCAAAGATAAAAACACACATGGAGAAACTGTGTTTTTCTGCTCTCACGGTGTGTTTTTATCCATCACGTCAAATACAGTGAAGGCGACGTGGTGATACACGTCACCTCACCTAATAAATCTGTGAGTAGTTCACAGCCAATAGACATCCCCCTGTTATATGAAACAGAAAAGGTCACAGTCCTTCACGAACTTGCACAGCAGACAATGAAAACAGGTTTATATTTGGGGAATTAAAACTGTATCTATCCGAGATCATCCCCACGGGGTGTAATTGGGTTTCATATGTTCGCTTTTGGGAACGGCTACGATAAAACAAATTCTACAAGACAATAAATGGCACAGTAAACAACAGAAAGTGGTCATTGAGATAATACACAAGAGCAGTGGACTGCACAAGTTAACAAGTGCTTTTTAACAACACTATGGCAAATCAGGATAACAGATTGTTGTTGTCCTTTCTTGCAGCCTGTAGACCTGAGTCTTACAGTGTTCAATCAGTCCTATCTTGATGTGACCAGAGCTGAGGTTATCACTTGCAGCCTCTCACTGTGCATCTATGTTTCATTATCTAGTAAGCAACATTAGTGTTTGTATTTTTTTTCCAAACTACTGTATCTGATGGTGGAAGAAGACATATCTGCCTCCTCTCCAGATCTAACAATTTCTCTCCCTCTATGAGGAGACTGTGGAGATTTTGGGATATAGCTGCATGTTTATCATGTTTATCTTGCAGACACCAATAAATATTATAATCCAACAGCCCCTCTCTATGGTTTTATGAAGTGGAGTTAAGGGAGTCTGGGTCTTAGCTGAGCTACAGCAGCTAATATTAAGTTTCTGAAATCCATCTGCTTGCTAATTCTCGTGGTAGCTATGAAACTCCTACGTGGCCCTGTGGGGCTATCGATTGTATCTGTTTCTCTTGTCACTGTTAAAAAAAAACGATAACACCAACAGCTGCTTAGTCAGCTCTTATACAGATAAATTATCTTAGAGGTGGAGGAGGAGGAGCAGGAAAGGACGAAGGAAAAAATAAGGAAGAGGAGATTAAAGAGGGAGATTGGTCGGGAAATGGAGGGAATCTAGAACAGAGATAAGGAGTGAAGATAAGAGAAAGTGAGAAAGAGGTGGGTGAAATTAGGGATGAAGAGGCAAGAGAGGATGAAGACAGAGGGGGAAGAAACAGTGCAAGTATATAAAAACCGAGCAAGAGGAGACCAGCGCCTTGTGTAATCTGATTTTTGCAAAAACACCTTATAGTAGGTATTGTACGTATTGTACATATTGTTACATGTTGTAGAAAATAGCACGTAATACTCTAGAAAATTTCTGTTGTTTTGTTAAAGCAGAAGTAAGCGGAATGTTTGTGTTAATATAAGTCTTAAATAGTTATATCTTCCGACAGCAATCACTTCTATAGAGTGTTTGGTCTGAAACACGGGTCTGTCAGTCACTCTGCTCTGCTGTAAGCCGAGGAGAAAACTTTCCTTGTATCCTACAACCTTTATCCAATGAGGAGAGAGAACAGCATAAAGGGGCGGTCCTCTCTGTGTGTGCATCCAAGGGATGCACGTGAATGTGGTGACGTAGGGACGAGGGCGGGGACTGCTAACTCCATCTGCTGACAGGAAGTTGGCCAAAACCACCGGATCGCTTACTACTTCTTGTTCTTGTTCACAATTTCCATGTGAAGTTCTTCTTCTTGTCCTAACAAGACATATTCCAGCTATTTCAATCAGGACAGACCATTTACGACAAGAGAGCCAGGTTTGAAGATAAAGATGACATTACATTTATTGTGCACAAAATAAACTTTGGCGCTTAGACCATGGGGTGTAGATCAGTAAACTGATCTGGGGATGAGAAGCTTGCATCTGAAGAAGTTACAGTATATCCCCCCACCCCCGGGCCTAGACACTGGTGGTGGTAGGGAAGCTTGAAGTCGCCTGATGAGGGAACTTCTCGGTTGAAGATCCAGGTTAAGACAGTCTGTATCTTGGAGGTGGGCTGAGAGTTTTGCTGAAATGACGGCTGGATGACAGGAGAGAGAGAACTTTTAAATTTGACGCTAATGACTGATTGGTGGAAGGGAAAGAGGATGGCAGACTGTGATTGGTTGAATTATGAGAATAAGGGTGGAGCGAGAGGATAGCGGGAAAATAGGGAAAGGGCTTTGAGGTGCGCTTAAAGAGATAGTCTTCCTGTCTGAACTTTCGCTTAGCTTCGTTTCTATTGCACTAGATACAAGACTAAGATTTTTAAAATCTATATTCACTTAAAGGGATAGTTCACCCAAAATTCAAATTTCACTCATTATCTGCTCACTCCCATGTCGACTAAGAGCTGGGAGAATTTTCAGAGTCTTCTGTGCCTTCTCGGAGTTACGGGGGGGTCCGTGCAGCAGTATTTGTCCATATGTAATGGTTGTGAATGGTGCTCACTTTTCCTCGTCCAAAAAAACATCCAAATACCTCCATACTGCTCGTCTGTAATGTCCCTCTTGTATTGAAGCCCCAACATGAGAAATTGTTCCAAAAAAAATTAAATAAGTCTATATTTTAAGCTTGTTTGTAGCGGAAGCTCCCAGTGTCTCAGTTCACTGCTCTTCCTGTGTCAGTGCAAATCTCGCATGATTTGCACTAACCAGCGGAACAATTTCTCATGTCGGGGCTTCAATACAAGAGGGACATTACAGACGAGCAGCATGGAGGTATTTGGATGTTTTTTGGTGTGTCTTTTTGAACAAAGAAAAGTGAGCACCAATTCACAATCATTATATGGACAAATACTGCTGCGCGGACCCCCCCGTAACTCCGAGAAGGCACGGAGGACTCTGAAAATTCTCCCAGCCCTTAGTTGACATGAGGGTGAGTAGATAATGAGTGAAATTTGAATTTTGGGTGAACTATCCCTTTAAGTTGTAAACAGATCTCCCATAATGCAACCCATAGCATTTACTGTTTTACAGTACCAGTCTAAATTGTACACCTCAATTAAGCTGCAAGTAAAATCTTAACAGTCAGTAATTCATGTTTTCACCACTGCTTTCAACAAATAATGCTTTTTTAGTAATGATATTTAGGGTGAATGCTGATACACATATAGGCTACTGTACATTCAATCTGATTTTAGCTGCTGAATTCATTTTGAGAGTATTAAACAGATTATTTGTTATAAATGTAACTTGTAATCTGTCTTGTGTATCACTGCTGCACTTCAAAAGTCTCTTACTGCCCTCTGTTGATCATTTACATACTGTCGCTTCAATAATGAAGTACTGTAGGCCTACACCACGGCACACCATGCTTACATGTAGTTAGTTTAAGTGATAACACTTTGTGTCTTGTTTTCAAAGTGTCCCCTTTTTTTTCTTTGTCACTCTGGAGAGTCTCCCCATGCCATAAAAACCATCATTCTATGTTCATTTTCATTACACCAGCCCTGCAAGACTGCGGGTCCCAACTGTGAGATTTCATCCTCTTTTGAAGTCTGCTGCTGGTCTGATTTAAAATGGAGCTCGGAGGCAGAGCAAAGTTATGGCTGGCCTGAAAAAGTTTAACAGAAAAGAACGATGCATGCAAGAGTTTGATTTTACAGAGTTAATTTAGATAGATAGATTATAGTACACCCTCAGTTTTTGAAGGCTTTTGTGATAACATCAGTGCTGCGGTGGTGTTTCAATCACGCGTTTGGTTATATTTTAATCATACTTTTTTTGCTCTCTATAAAGCCTCCCCACGTCATGACAAAACAATCCTCTGTTTACTCCCATTATACGAGCACGGAAGCTGAAAACTTTCACAGTTGGCTAACTGTGAAAGTTTTCAGCTTCGTTTGAACTCTGCTGCTGATCTGATTCGAAATGAAGTTCCAAGGAAGAGATAACTTGCGGTTGGCCTGAGAATTAAAAAAGACGTACAACTGATTCACTCAAGGGAAAGTTTAATTTCAAGGCTGTTAAATTTTCTTTTCAGTCCGACAGATAAATCCCTCATTCTTTCTAATTCAAATAACAACTACACATTTCCTAATTTTCCTCTCCGAAATGCGGTATGCACTGTATGTACGCTGTACAGGCCTGATCCCTGAAGGGCTAACCCTTGTTTAGCCACTGTTCTCTCGAAGACTTGACTCTGCGAAGCCCTGGGTCTCCAGGGCAGAGAGGAAGAGGTCTGAGAAAAAATACTGCTAGAAGGAAAGAGAACATTGGACTTAGCTACAGCAAAACAACTCAGAATGAATGCTAATGTTGTTCCATGTTTGCTGGACGTGTCGATTGCTTGCTAACATGACAGCCACAGCAACTTTACAGGGTGACGGTTGTGTCAGAGTTGTGGTGAGCTCTGGTGCATCTAGTCAGGGTGCACAGATGGAGTGGGAGGGTGCTGTGTCAGAGCCTCATAAAAAAAGCCACTTGGGTTATCAACTGGAACAAATTGAGGGAACATCCTACAATATAATGCAATCCAATACAACAGTGCAGTGATAAACAACCTTATAGTATATCTATTAAATTATTGTTGTGTTTGAGCCAGAAAGGCCATGATCCAACTATGATAATTTTCTGTGACTCCAGCTTGCGTAGGGTGGATGGTTTAAATAATTTTCTTTCAAATTCAGATTTAATCGCTCTGTGGTGTCCTTACATCCCGCCGCTACACCCTACTCTATCTTGTATTTCTCACCGTGCCTCCCCCCTGTTTTGCTTTCTTCCCACTATCTCATTTTAGCGTCCACAGCACCCGGTGAGGTGACAGATTAGCGTGCAAGAGGCTCGCTCACGCCTCCCTCTAATTGGAGTCTGCTGAGCTGTTAGTTCAGCCTCCATCTATCTCATTCACACTGGTCAGTCAGAGAAGACAAGCGTTCAACATTTGTCTTAATAAATCATGTTAAGCTAATATCGGCTTCACTGTCACAACCTCAGTGCTATGCTATAGATACATGCTGGTATGGTATAGGTATGTTGGTGTCCGTCTGTGTGCTCACTTTATGAAGGCCTTGACAATCAGCTTCAAATTACAAATAAACAAAACACAACTCCGCCCACACCAGTACATCTTTCCCAGAATGAGATGTTGTATCTTGATACGAACACACTATTATGTAAATTTATCACAATATCTTCCTGTATTATTTTACCACAGCATAGCACGACCACAAAGTCCTGATGAGGCAGATTAGGTTGCAGCTGAATGTTAAATTCTCCATATTCATCACTTACAATACAATGTTGTTATGCTTCTATAGGTTTCCCCGCTAAACTCTGAAGTAGAGTAGCGCTGTTCTCTAAACATCCGATAACAGATTCAATATTACCTTGCATATTTGTCCTTTGATAGTGCACCTACTTTCTTCTGTTACCTCAGAATTTTCCTTGCCACAAGGACAAAATCCTTATTCAGACTTTAGTAAGTAAGACAATGAAAGAGAGAGGGAGAGAGAGAGAGCATGTGTGTGTGTCTGTGGAGAAATGGGGGTGAGGATAATGCATCCTGCTGGGTATGTTTGCATATTATTACTCTTATTGGAAAAAATATCAGCAAGTGAATACCAAATGTTGGCATTTAATCATAACTGAATACCATTTGTATCATATCCCTATGGAAGCTCATTACTGCCAATGTAATGAAAAAAATAGAACTGTTAGTCAAAATAATGGGCATCTTGCTCGAAACAATGACTTAGTGCCTCAAAAATAATAATTCAGTATCTTAAAATAATTACTTATATGTAAAATTACTCTTGAGAATCTTTTTTTTTTTTTTTTTTTTTCATTTTTTCATTTTTGCGCAACATACATGCATTAACTATGATGCATATCCCAGTTGACATTGGGCAAGGGCAAAAAACAAACAACCTCACACCTGCAACATCCAATATATTGGAATTCTTACAGGTGTTCATAACCGTGTGTCCATCCCAAAGCATTTGTTGAATGTAATTTGCCTTCTGTAACTGCACAACATATTATAATGAAGAATTTGGCAAAGGAGCCAAAACTATCATCTATTCCTCTGCGAGTGAGGAGATACATAGAGGTTACACACACACACACACACACACACACACACACACACACACACACACACACACACACACACACACACACACACACACACACACACACACACACACACTCCTCGCTGTCTGTGTGGAGATAGAAAGATATATCTTGAATACACACACAGAGAGAGACACATGCACACACAGAGTCTCAAAGGAGTGATGAAATAGATGAGAAGAGGATCCACGGTGAGCCTGGAGGACTGGATAAATATTGACCTGAATGCATGAGGTCTGTCACAGTACATAAAAAGGGCTATACGCTTACTCAGACACGCGCGCACACACACACACACACACACACACACACACACACAGATACACAGATACACACAAACATACACTCACACAAAAATACACTCACTCACCAACTGTATGCCCTAACAGAACCACTACTGAACTCTATAAACTAGACCTTTAAATCACACTTGAAATATGTATTTGAACAAAACCTGCAATCAATATTAATATTTATGGAGAAAGTGAGATTGAGCCTCACTGGGTGAGGTATAAATAATCAAAATCTTGAGTGTGTGAGACAGAAATGTGTCATTGCTTAGGTGAGATTGCAAGCACAGTTCTATCCAGTGCTTGTGGGTGAGGATGGGGTGTGGTTTGCATACCCGTTAAAAGAAGATGCAATAAATGCTGCTGGCAATTCATAATTTTCTTATAAACAATGATGCTTCAGGCTCTGCTTCTGCTCTTTTTATTTTGTAGTTATCTAAAACATGTGACTGACAAAAATGCTACAGTATATGTTGTGTGTGAGATAATTCATTAAAATAAGATACATGAAATAAAATCTATCTTGGGATGGAAGAGGCCAAAAAAATGAAAAAAAATGCAGTTTATAAAAAAAATATTTTCATTTTGGAACATCTTGCAGAAGATGTTCAGCATGGTGTAGATTTGGGAGATGGTGGTACAGCTCTGGTACAGTCCTTGTTAGTTTATAAACCTGAAACTCAGCTTTATTAAAAAAAAGTGTTGAAAGCGGGCGGGGTGAGGCAGTAAGAAAGTAGTTTCCCCTTTGATCGGTTTACACCAGAGGGAGGAATAAAAAGGTGAGTTCAGACGTGGATGATGCAACTCGAAATAACATGAAGCCAGCCTGATCTGTCAATATGTGGTAAACAAAACCTAGTATTCCTGGAGAAATGACAGCAGCATACATGTTACCTCAAGATCTGACATGAAGCTGATTGTCCTGAGCCTGCAGGGACAGTCTTTCTGTAGAGTCTCGGTCCACTGAGCCTGATGTGGAGTGATAAGAGTGACTGAGAATGAGTAGGAGCAACTGTACTCCAGTTAAGAACAACCCTGGAATAGAAACAGCAGATGTTTGGCAATTTTGATTGAGATTGCTTATCAAAGTTCTAGATCAACATTTTGTAGATTGTTTTTTTCTAGAGTCAAAAGTTGCTCAAGTTATAGTGACATTTTTTATTTATTTTATTTTATTTTTTGATCAAGAGATGATTGCAACTCCAAGGTTCCTACTCCAAGGTTCCCAGTCCTGTCTATTGTAGGTAGGATTACTCATGTAATCTGTTTTGAAGGTGAGGCATCTTGGAAAGCCTGTTACCAGATATGACCTAAATCATTTGAGTGCGATTCCTTTAATCCCAATGACACGTTCCAGTATATACGGATACAGAAACTGTGATCCTCTAGTGCCAAAATTCATACTGCAGCTTGACAACAACAAGCCCCAGACATACAGGCACGAAGAAGAGACAAACAAGAACGAGGAGTCCTGTAACAGATGGTCTCGCCCCCACAGAGCCCTGATCTCAACATCATGAGATCACATGAAGAGACAGAAGACACTCAGACAGCAACAAGCTACCTGCCAAGCCGGAACTGTGTGCAAGTGTACCACAGAGAACTGGTGCTGTTATGAAGACAACGGGTGACATCATGAAGTATTGATTTGATTTTTAACTATTATTTTGGCACTCAATATTAAATAATAAAAAACTACTCACAAAAAGTTAGAGATATTCAGCTTTCGGATGAAATTTCAGAATGTACCTAAAATACTCTAAAATACCTTCTCTAAACCTTTGAATGCACATGTCCAACTGTTTAATGTTTCAGTACCGGGGACTGAGGTCAGGTGTTTCGTGAACACGAGATACCGGGGACTGAGGCCAGGTGTTTCGTTCCTGTGTGGAGTCTAACGGGAGAACACAAGATACCGGGGACTGAGGCCAGGTGTTTCGTTCCTGTGTGGAGTCTAACGGGAGAACACAAGATACCGGGGACTGAGGCCAGGTGTTTCGTTCCTGTGTGGAGTCTAACGTGAGAACACAAGATACCGGGGACTAAGGCCAGGTGTGTGGAGTTTAACATGAGAGCACGAGATACCGGGACAGTGAATTAATGAAACGCTACAAATTGGATCGTGCAGGAATCATGCTTGTGGTTGATCTCATTAGAGATGCACTTACTTCTCCAACCCAACGCCACAATGCAATACCACCCGAAATGAAAGTCATCACAACACTGCTTCTTATAGGCCGGTCAGCAATCACAGACACTGATGAAATCTGAGCCATTTTACCCTCGTTAATACCAAATTGAGTTGAAATGTTGAAACTGCAAAGATAAGAGTTTCTGTCCATTCCTTGCTCAGAGTTCTCCGAGAATGTTCTGGAATCACTCATAAGCTAATGGTGCGTTCCAGGCAGGCTTTTGAACCCGTAAGTCACGACTTCAAGTCACCAGTTACAAGTTTGTAGCGTTCCAGGCAAGTTACGAGTTACAACTGGGAACTGGGAGTACATCGATCTAGTACGAGTTCACAGGTGCGAAGTTACGAGTTTGACTGTACATTCCAACGGGTAACCATAGGAACAGGTCGGAAAAACACGAGTTACGGGTTGCCTGGAGTAAGACTCCTTGCTAGGAATTTTTAGGTTAAGTTAGGAGCTCTCTGAGAGGATTCTCAGAATCTTTAGGAATACGGGCCCAGATGTTCTCAGATGAAGTGTCCACTCATCTTATAGTGTCACAGAGTGTCATCAGCAGGTTGCAACAGAGACACAGAGAGACTGGAAGAGTCACTGAAAGGCGCATGCGGCAGGCGTCCTTTGGCCATACCCTAAGACAAGTTATTGAGACACTGACATTTTTTGTTGTTCTATACCCAGTGTTGTTAGCTTGCTTACTTCAACTTAAATGCCCTACTTCCATGATATAATCCTGACACCGTTAAGTCCCGTCCAGCCACTCCTCACAAAACCACAGACCTCCATTCCACTCGTGTACATTCCCACAGATGGCGGTCTGTGTGTAGGATTTACATACTGTTGAGAAGTATACGATAACATACTATAAAGTGGAACTGTAGCATGAACTTTTTACATTTTCCATAAATTTAATCTAAAAGTCAAAGATCCCTAACTTTTTGTGAGCAGTGTATATTTAAAGCAGAAGTAAGCGATCCGGTCGTTTTGGCTAACTTCCTGTCAGCCGATGGAGTTAGCCTTCCCCGCCCTCGTCCCTACGTCCCCACATTCACGCGCATCCCTTGGCTGCACACACAGAGAGGACCGCCCCTTTATGCGGTTCTCTCTCCTCATTGGATAAAGGTTGTAGGATACGTGTTTCAGACCAAACTCTCTATGATTGCCGTCGGAAGATATAACTATTTAAGACTTAATTATTTAACACAAACATTCCGCTTACTTCTGCTTTAAAGTATTGTTTTTTTAAAGCAGCCTCTTTTGCATATTACTGTTTAAAGTTGTGGTAGTAAACCAAACAAGTGTTAATAGTGCATTGGATTCATTTTTAAACACACAGGATCCTGTGCCCAAACCCTTAATGTACCCTTAATGTAATACATCATTCTTTATGGCTACCATGATGATCTCCTCATTAACTGGTTTAAACAGTGATCCAATTGGGATATGCATGTGGCAGTGAATGATATAAAAATTCTGCTGCAGTGAATCTTCCTCTACAGTGAAATTGTCATGGGGTGGTTCAGGGAAGCAGAGTGCACAATACAGCAGCAGAGGCTAGGGATTGGAACAAGGCTTCATTTATTAACAAGCTGATATTATGGGCAGCAAGAGTTGAGGGCAGAGGGGAGCAGACGCTGGACAAGGAGGAACCAGGGGAAAAGGTTGAGGCTGGCAGCTGGAGTGAGAGGCATGAGACAGGTGCAGGGGAAATGAGAGGGGGCAAAGCAGGGGGAAGTGGAGAGGATGAGCCGATACAGTGCAGAGCAGGAGACAGATGGAGGCAGGAGTCGGGCCGGAACTGGCTGCAGGCAGAGGGAGACAAATATCAGCAAAAAGCCCAAACAAGCCAAGACGTTCAAAAGAGGATGAGAATAACGGTGTCGCTGAGTCTACGATCTGGCAGCGCGGTGGAGTCGAAGCCTGGTACTTAAACCAGAGAAGATTGAAGATGATTAGTAGTTTTCCAGCCAGACACTTGTGCACCTGATGCCACTCCTGTAATCAGAGCACAACACAGACAGACAGACAGAGAGGGCAAAACAGAAATACACAATCTCACACAAGAACACTTCAATTATCATATGTGATGCAGCTTGAAGTACCAACCTGGGTATCTGGGTATCTTTAGGAGGTGGGTTAAAAAATGAGTAGAAATGAAAAGGTACACCACAATCTATTTCCACTCCAAGATAAAGTGCTTCTACTCACTATTCTCCATGTTACATCAATTTCAGTGTACTCACCACTAAGAAATCTCCATAATCCATTAAGTTACGTTACTATTGAAGTAATCCTATTTTTATCTAAATCTCATAACTTCAGATATATGATTCTACTTAGGTAAGGGAGGAAAAAAAACAGCACTAAGTTTCATATTACTGACTCTGCAGCAAAGCCAGAATTTAAACCGTGGGTGTAAGCAAAACAGGATCTTGTTAACTGGGCTTTGGTTTTTCTTTGATACATCACCAACTAAAATTCAAAAAATCAAAACATTACAACACTCCCACAAAAATATACTTGTCCACCAGTCTCAGAACTCTACCATGAAGGTATATGACTGAAAACAAAGGTTCTTCTTTCCATTTTATTTTTGGGCAATTGGTAGTTCTTCTCCTTCACCATCCACAAAAGTGCTTTCCTTTCTCCCTCAGGATTGTACTTAGATTGACCTGCAGCTGCAAGGCAGTAATTGACTTTGGCGTTACGTGGCTTCTTCCCTGGTGTGGATCTTAGCTAGTGGTGCCTTGCTTTTCTTTCACAGTGTTAATGCTCAATTCAGCGCAGCCAATTTACATCCACGTTAGTTTCCATCAAATACCACCAAGGGAGTTAACCCAAGGGTGTAAGAGATGCCTCAAGATCTCCAAAGCACTTTGCCATGTGATGGGACAGAGAGGTAAGTCAGATGTACTGTAGAACTAAAATTTAATAGAGACATGCATCAAAAATTATTCAGCATAATTACTCTACTACTGCATAATCAGCCTCAAGAAGTTGAGAGAGAAGGGTATTCCCAGTGAAGGGAATTTGTGTCTGAATACAAAAACAATGGTAAAACACATCTAGATTTAACAGAATCACAACAGGGTTTCAAAGAAAGTCATTTATAAAGTATGACCTTTTGAACTTGCTCTATTATCTCCACCCACTACACATATAAACACAATGTTCACATGAAAATGACAAACCAAATTGTTCTATTCATATAGACCTAAAATGGTGGCATATTCTCCAATTTGAAGATGCAGGAATGAAGGGCATGGAGAACCAGGGTTAACCAGTTAACCTTTGTGATATTCAGTCTAGACCTGTTAAACTGATATGGGATTTCAAACAGCCTTTCCATTGACCTTTGACCTCATCCTGAAGAAGATCAGAATACAACATGGTCCAGCATCAGAAAGGTTTGAATGAAACAATGAGCACCTATTTGCACTACGGCCAGTATTCTGGGGCTGAACCCGACTTCTGACCTCCCTGTTGAGGGAGACATGTTTACAACGGCATTAAAGAGGAGGACACTGCATTTAAAGGTTTTGGCGTAGGTTTAAACATGGTCAGATTCTCCAGCCCAAATCCAGGTCATCTCCCTCACTTTCTAAGCAACACCACCATCTACTGTTGTCATTGTGAGAACACACCTCATTAGACATGTCAAGAGTTCCCCTGGCATTTTTATTTGCATGCCTTCATCTAACAACCACAAGTGAATGTTGTTTACAGCCATTCATCTGTAGTCACCCAGAGTCCAAGTGAGTAAAAAATCAAGTGTTTGTCTTTCAAAGTTTCACTCTTTTTTGTACAAAAATCTTTTCTGTGTTGCTGCTCATCTCCCATGGCTCAGTAAACAAACACTGTCCTTTGAAGCACAAAGTGGGTATTTTGTACTATAAGGACAAGACAGCGCTTTAGCTCAGCATGAATTTGAGAACAAGGACTGTGGATTTTGTCTCCCATCACTTACATCAAAGTTGCTTTAAAGAGGGAATCTCATTGTGCCAAGGAGGAGGAGAGGAAACAATTGCAGCAACCAATAACTATTTCAATGCACATATGGGGCATGGTAGTACAGTATTATACAACACAATGAGTACATACCCATCCCTCTGGCTCTCTCCATGGTGCTGAAACTCAGCCACTCTGCCCCTTGCTGTGGTTTAGAAACTATGAAGCCCAGGTTGTTTTTAGCCTTGTGTTTTAGTAAGTTAACGATCATTATAAAAACAAAACAATAGCAAAACTATAAAGAATTACAGTAATATCTTTCATTCAATTTAATTCTCAAATATTTCTTACCAATATAATGTACGTTTTGAAACCCTAATAAGGCTGCTATTCATGTTCAAGAACTTTTTTTTTAATGTTCAAGAACTTAGCTGCCTAATAAAAGTGCATGACGTTAAAATGTTCACTTAGGATATTAATTCCTCTTCTGCCTGTTTAATCAGATATTTTCTATACAAAGCTAAGCTCTAAACAATCTTACTCCTTTTGAGCCTGAAAGTGACAGTTGACTAATTCGAGAATTGTTTTCCGTGCAAAAAAAGAAAGAAAAAATCCCAGGAAAAAAAATCCTTCATTTGAATCACAAATAACTCGCCGTATTGTTGGACAAAACAAAGCTTTGTGGTTGAAAGCTTTGCAGCATAGCCAAACCACAAGCAAAGTTTGTTTAAATTCAACAGAAGGGACAGCAGGGTAGAAAAGAAGAACGCTCTCTTATTATCGCCCAAAAACAGGGAGGAGAAGATACATAGCACATTTTGTTTGAAGTCCATTTCATAATTACAATAAGGAGCCCAGTAGCAGATTTGTGTACACAGAAATGTATTAAAATATATACATATATTGTACACTGCAAGATAGAATTATTTTCAGTGTTCATGTGTTGGCATAGGCACTTTTTTATGTTTGTCTTTTCTTTTCTTTCTTTCTTTCTTTCTTTCTTTCTTTCTTTCTTTCTTTCTTTCTTTCTTTCTTTTTTTTTTTTTTTACAGTACTTCCAAAACAAAACCAATAAATCAACCACACATTCCAAATTAATACTGTGCTTCAATTAAAGCCGGGTTCCCTTTCTCGTCTACTGATGACACTGTTTCACTTTGACTTCTATTTTCCTCCTTCTTCTTTGTCTTTACTTCCTCCCTTTTCCTGGTGCCCCCTGGTTTTATAGTGCTCTTCTGGCAGACTTCTTAGCTTCTCAGCAGCCTAAAAACACAAACACACTTCTAAAGACAAATACAGGGACAAAGAGTAATTCACTGAAATCCCAGATTTGCATTATAATTAGTGCTGGAAAAAGGTTTTTGTTTACTCTGAAATGTCAGTTTGCTGTTTTACCATTGTCTTTTAAAGCAGAACTATGCAGGATTTCGGCTGTAATTATTGTGGCTCAGAGACACTGTGATGGTTGAGTGACCTACAGTATTATGAGGTGAATGGGGTCTAGGCCAATGTCAACCGTTCTTGTATCATGTTTTCCACTGCTGTGAGGCTAACCAGTCCCCCAGCATGACTCAGTAAGAGTATTAAGCTTATGTTGTCCCCCAAGGTTCGATTCTTGGGCCACTGTTATTCAACCTGCACATGCCCCTGTATCGCTGGGTAAAACCTTGACGACAACAGAGTGCAACATAGATGAAGTTGATCGTAGCTCCTTCTCGCAGTGCCTGGGTGCAATTAAATTTCCTTGAATTAAATGAAGATGGGAAAGTCATTTTATTTTAAAGTTATTACTCAGGTTGTTTCCAGAGCTATAAATACAAACACCCAAGACAGAAATCATGGTGTTTTAATTGACTCTGATCTGAGCTTCAGCAGACACATCAAAGCAATAACTAAATGAGCATTTTATCATCTCAAGAGTAAGATTTGATGTCTCCTGTTCAGACAAGACCCAAGGAAACTTGTTTATGCCTTCATGACAATTGTAATGTTCCCCCCGAAAAATCCATTTGACATGCAGTTCATGTTCAACAAGAATGAGAAGGAGAAGAGCTGAGCACATCTTTCCTGTTAAACCCTTAAATATTTACACTGGCTCCCTGTGGCCAACAGAACACAGTGGATCCAAGGTGTTGCTATCAGTCCCCAAATCACTCAACAACGTGGGGAAAAATAACATCAACCAAATTTGTATTGTTGCCGACCTTGAAATCTAAATGAAAGGTCTTTGGTTGATTGGTTTCTCTGATCCACTTTTACTTGTTTTGTAGCAGGATCTTTGTATAATATTTAATGTTATGCATCTTATGTTCCATATATTATACACTTGTACTAATTGCTCTTATTCTGTTTTTAATTGCTTATATTTTATGTTGTATGGTGTGGTAAAGAAAGAAGTCTAGCAAACTTCTGTCTTCATAAATAAACGTGCGGTACCCTAACATTGTTTGTCTCTATGAAAACCAGAACAGTCACTCTGTGTCTTCAGTCCCACGACTATATGACAGGGGGATTGTACATGTGTTGTATACTGACCTGTTCAGGGGTGAGGTCTCTCTGCTCCAGGGCGAGCATCTCATATCCGACCATAAATTTCTTAACTGAAGCTGAGCGCAGCAGAGGAGGGTAGTAGTGAGCATGTAGCTGCCAGTGGGAGTTGTCTTCTTTTAAATAGGGGCCAGTAGGGGCTCCTGAGTAAAGAGGGGGAGACATTTGAGTTGAGATATAGGGTTAGTGTAACACTAAATGGGCACAAGGTCAATCAGAGACTTTGGTTACACTGATTAGCAGATTAATCGAATCTAACTTTACAGCTAATGTGTGTGATACTCTATCGTTTCTCAATTACCCATTTCAAGAATATTATTTAAAAAAAACCATTCACAATCAGTAAAATCAAGCAGTTTTTTACTCATTTCATTTCACTCTGTCAAAAGCTATTTAAATTGTTTGCACATATATCAGGACAGTTTTGACATTTTTGTCAAAAAAATAATAATAAAACAGCCGGCAACCAAATCATGAACGTCTGTCTACCAACTGAGTTACAACCACACTATAACACCATCCTAATGGCCTATGGGCTTTATGCACAGCTCCACTACTTCCTGAAATAAGCCAGCTCCTTTATTTCCTGTCTTACATTATTGGACCAACTGATTAATCCAGGTGTGTCTGACCTCACAACAATGTTGTGTAGCGGAGCTGTGCATAAAGCCTACTGGTCCATAAGTGTCCCATTATATTGGCCTCAATTCCACCTCAAACATAATACTATTCAGCTAACAATCGTTCAAAATCACTATGTGAGGTATTAATGGTGCGTTCCAGGCAGGCTTTTTAACCCGTAAGTCACGACTTCAAGTCACCAGTTACGAGTTTGTAGCGTTCCAGGCAAGTTACGAGTTACAAACTGGGAACTGGGAGTAGATCGATCTAGTACGAGTTCACAGGTGGGAAGTTACGAGTTTGACTGTACGTTCTGACGGGTAACCATAGGAACAGGTCGGAAAAACACGAGTTACGGGTTGCCTGGAACGCACCATAAGTTAAGTTCATTTCAGTTTGGTTTATTGTCATTCTACATGTTAAAGGGATAGTTCAACATTTTGGCATATTGGCCCATTGCCATAATCCCTATAGTTTTAGAAGTAGGTTTGTTATCTTTAATTGTCGGTGAAAGCTATTTTTAGAACGGCGGAGCCAAGCTACGCTACGGAGGCTAATGAGATTTCTTGGTTTCCCTCATAAAACTCATCAAATACACAATCCAACAACTCCAAAACGCTCTGTTGGACAAGATGTGACCTGCACATTCACCACGCTATGAGATAATAATGGAACGTTACAAAACAGAGTTGTTTTCGAGGTAAATTCATGCAAAACCGTTGATGTGCGTCACCGTCGGGGGCAGTTTTTTGGCAAGCAGTATCTGCATTTGCCTTGAAAACAACTCTGTCTCGAAATGTTCTCATAGCAGCAGTGCAAAATAAATAACATTTAAAAATGGACCCTGTAATAAAATAAATAAATAAAACAACCAAAAGAAAAAATAGAAATAGCAGCAAGTAATTACAGCAGTACAAAGTGTAAAGTGCGGAGGACAGACTTAAGGCATTAAGTTCATATCAGCATTGCTGTTCTGTCTTTGAGGCAGCCCAACCTGCTGCCTGAGGGGAGTTGGGAGAACAGTTTGTGTGCCGGGTGGGTGGGGTCCTTTTTGATAGATGATGTTCTGCTTCTGAACCTTGCTGACATAAACGTCCTCCCAGGTGGGGAGGCTGCTGTTGGTTATTTTTTGTGCAGATTTGACCACTTGTTGCAGCACCTCCCTGTCAGCCACAGAGCAGTCCCCGTACTAGACAGTAATGCAGAATGTCATCGGGCTCTCCACCACACACGTGTAGAAGGAGGTCAGGACTGCAGGGCTGAGGCGCTGGTGGTGTGCCTTCAAAATGATGCTGGCTGTATTGGTGGCCCACCTCAGATCGCTGGGAATGTGCATGCCCAGGTATTTAAAGGGTGGACACTATCTCCACAGCTGCTTCCCCAATGAAAAGGGGGAGGGTGGGGGTTCTGTTCGGAGAAATGCACAGAAGTTCTGCATTTCTGGTCAGATGGAGTCACATTATGTCCATTTTGTTACAGTATCAAACAAGCCGACAAGGCCAGAAAGAGCACTAGAAAAGGAGCTGCTAGCTCCTTGCTGCTAGCCTTAAGCCAAATCAGCACATCAGCCTGCTTGCCTCTCCTCTGTCTCCATGAACACCGCTTCCTTTTTCCCTTGAGCTGGTATGTTTTACCCCTACAAGCTGCTGTGCTCGGGAGCTGCATTCTGCCCAACACTGCTTTAAGCTCTGGGAGCACTGAATTAAAGAAGTGAAGTGAAGAACTGTTGGTATGATTGGTCCACCGACCTGTTGATATACCAGTGCCCATGTTGTCTGGATAGCAAATAGACCTGAGTCTCCCTGAGAACCCACAAATGTCTTAAAATGAGTCCTGGTCAGTCAGGTGCATTTCTGGTGTATTGTTATCATGTGAACCACACTGTTGAATCCTACAAATCCCCATTAATCTCTTTATATTTGCCTGCCTTTAGTTGTCTTGGCAACCACTCATTCAATTCATAACATTCAGGTCTGAAGAATATTGCTTCAACAATGGATGATGTCATCATGTTCTTTAGGTCAGTGTCATCAATTACTCTCAGAATGTTGACAATGGACGATAGCATCAGAATGCATTACTGTTGGACTTCATTTGATCTGTGAGTCAAGGACAAGAAAAGTTTCTCTCCACGTTTCTCTGGACGTCTAAGAAGACAAAAAGAAGATCATCAACCATCATGAGCTTGAAGACCAGACAGTCCCGCTACCGTATTCTGGGTCCTGTCTCCCAGATGGATGTGAGCCTGTTTGGGGGCCTAAAACCAAGACCACCCTCCCAATCAAAGCTTTCCATGGCCCAGTCTCAATCAAGAGGGACTGCTCGAATCGTCACCAGTGACAATTTGAAGGACAGGAGGCGCCAAAAGAAGAAGGTGGGGTCAGAACCAAAACATCTCTGCCTCGAACAGATTGCAGAGAAGCCGTGGATGGAGCTGAGGGCCAAAGGTGAGCAGAACCTGCTATCAGAGTTTATACTAAAGCTGACCCACCCTCCACCCATTAACAAACCATCTAAAGCCCTGTCCTGTACACTCTCCTTCTCTCCTAAAGCCTGCCTCCCGCCCATCCCAAGTGCTGCCACAAAGAGGTCCGAACCCCACTGATCTGGACTCTCCTGCTACCACCATGAACACCAGCATGTGGGTTTTCCCCGGGTGCTCCGGTTTTCCCCACAATCCAAAAGAAATATGTGATTTGTTTTAGTATGAAAATAAATGAACAGAATATGAAAATAAATGAACAGTGCACATGGTTTTTTATTGTTAAATAAAAATTACAAAATACAAATGCAACTGGCTTTAATATCCCTCCACCACTGTCAGGTTATAAGAAAGTCTAAATGTGAATATTAAAAAAAATAAAGGGCTTCTCAGAGGACTCACAAATGTCTGGTCTTAAAGAGGAACTATGAAGTCCAGTTGCTTTTCCGCTGTTTTGCTAACCCTCGTCCTGACCATGTGTTTACAACGAAGCCGGAGGGAAAT
This sequence comes from Trachurus trachurus, assembly GCF_905171665.1. Taxonomy (NCBI): domain Eukaryota; kingdom Metazoa; phylum Chordata; class Actinopteri; order Carangiformes; family Carangidae; genus Trachurus; species Trachurus trachurus. Next base: position 19,778,859 of record NC_139908.1, on the reverse strand, counting down.
CAATCAACAGAGCCATAGATAACGTGTTATACAATGTTACGTGTATATTTGTGTCTTTTAATCTGTCATAAACAAGAGATTACGGGGCGCATTTGTGTCACGGTGCACAGATACGAGAGCTGGGACAACAGGGCAGCGGCCCCGAACTTGCAAAGATGTTTTTCAGCCAAGAGACGCAAAGTGACACCCATGTTGAAGGCAGAGAGCCTCCATTCTCTCTCGTAACAAGTTAAGCTATTTATTAAACCATCACAATTACTCAAAAACGGTTTAATTAAGGTACAAATGTAGCATAGTTAAGCTACAAATCCTGCATAGTTCCTCCATAAGGACGCCTTCCTGATACAGTATAAGGTTCAACACTATTTCCTTCAATGCCAAAATGCTATACATTCATGCTGAAGAATAAACTTTCTAGTGTGAAATCACCAAATCTCCTATGGGTGCCTGGTAGTTTGAGATCTGGTGACTGTGAACGTCACATTTCTACTTAATTTTCATATTCATGCAGACCACCAAGAAAACATTGTTCATCTGTCTTCCTCATGTTTTTCTGCCTCTTTATCCCTGTTTTTCCTTTGCCACCGTCTGCGTAACGTCACAAACTAGTGGATGAAGAATTACATTATTGCAAAAACCTCCAAATCCTCTCAAGAGGGTCATTATCAGAGATACATTTTCAGTGATTTGCGACTGTATTTTATTTTTCATTTAAACACCTCTTTTGCTGCCTGTTTGGCTCTGTGATCTTAGTGGAAGGTAACGAGGTGATCAGGGAAGTAGAAACTGCAGTGACATATCTCTCTTAAAAATAACACAAAAGACTTAAAAAGAAAAAAAAATCCCTGGAGCTATTGTGAGCTTTTCCTTTAGAGGTGGCTTCCTGACAATGGGGGCTGATCAGACACAGATAGAGGCGACAGGAGGGAGACATAAAGGAAACTAATGGATAGCAAAAGAAAAGGAAAGAACAAAGAAAAGACTAAAGAGTCTAGATAAGGAATGGATAGAGATGAATGCCCCTATTAGTAGACAGTTACAGAATTTTTATAATATCCCCGTGTTGGTTCTGCTGCAAACTGTGTGGCCATATATAGTATGTGCATATTAATATATGAATTAGCATAAATGTTACAGATACTCCTTGACAGGGGGACCACCTGTTGTTACTGGTGTAATAATCAGAGACAAATCATAATAAGGTATAAGCAGGTACCTTTGTCTAATCCATGATTTCCCAGATGACTCCAGCACCATCCAACCACTTCTCCCCCCCCCTCTCCACTCTGCCACTAATAAGCCTAGCCCTAAATAAAAGCTGGCTGCCTCCAAATGAGCCGAAATAAAGCAGAAACACAGATGGGGAGATAAAGCAGCTCATTATGTGAGCCAGGTCTGGGTGTGTGTATGTGGATAAGAACGCATTTTACTAAATTAGGTGGTCAGTGTTTACAGTATGTGTAGCAGTAGACACAGTGTCTGTTAGAGTCTCTTTTTCCTTAATCCCCCTTGATGATCTTAAAATAACACCAGTGTTTTAGGAGTTGAAAGTTCCTCCAATTAAAAAACCATTGAAGTAGTCTATCAACTTCAATAACAGCACTGGAAAAGCACTGAAAAAGTGGTTCATTGTTATTTTTTTTTTAAGGGAAAGGATTCTTAATTCCACATTGTTAGAGGATCATGAAACAGTTTTTGGCAGTTGATATTCAGAGATATTTGTTGTAATAGTGGGAAGTAATTCCATTTTAATTTGATTTTTTTTTTTCATACTCCAGATGGCATATTACACTAACTGATCCATGGGAAAAGCGGTGCAGTGGTGTAGTTTATTTACCCAACCACTCTCCTTCTCTCTGCTTCACTTGATATGGCAGGAAAGGACCGATGTAACGCATCTCAAGCCGATGGTCGTGTGAGGGATTTTAGACAGAAAATAGCAGCTGCAGGTGTTTTGACACAGAGAATGAATAGAGGCAAACCTCCCTTCAGCAGGCTGCAGTTGTAGCTATAGGCCTGACAAAGCTTGTTAGTTCACTTTGGACAAGGTAACATTACTGTACCTCAGTTAAGGGTGGCACAGTGATGCAGTGTTTAGCACCCCGCAACCCTGCACAGATAAGCAGTAAGGCCAAGAGATGGATGAATGTTTTTTTGGGGGGCAACATGATCCAATCTATTGGTTTTAACAAAAATCTTTTTCTTTTTTGTTCTTAGTGTGTGTGTTTTTGTGTGTTTAGTACAATATTTTCCTCTACAAATGGTTCTGTTTGTCACGAAAAAAAAAAACGAGGTGAATTCCTGCCTATAACCTTCAAAACAGCAAGGTAACCTGACCTATGAGTTTAGTGTCTACCTGGGAAATAAAACGGACTAGAAGATTAAAGGCAAAACTTAACACAAGATCTGTAGGAGCCTGCAACTTTAGACTGAGATTTTACTTCAAAGATGTGATAT